>NC_082661.1:210941436-211246332 GCF_025265405.1 Mesoplodon densirostris
GCTCCGCGGCATGTGGGATCTTCCCGGACTAGGGCTCGAACCCGTGTCCCCTGCATCGGCAGGTGGACTCTCAACCACTGCGCCACCAGGGAAGTCCAATAGTCTCTACTATTTTATATGTTTAAAATATTCTAGTATTGATCTTAAAGATCAAAGTCAGTTATTTCACTGACAACAATGGGTTTATCTGGGGATAGCAGAAAATTACAATTTGGGACAAACATGCCATGGGGAAAACCATAGGTAAGTCCAGTGAACAAAGGAGAGGAACATTATTATTATTATTATTATTTATTTATTTATTTATTTATTTATTTATTTTGCTGTACGCGGGCCTCTCACTGCTGTGGCCTCTCCCATTGCGGAGCACAGGCTCCGGACACACAGGCTCCGCGGCCATGGCTCGCGGGCCCAGCCGCTCCGCGGCATGTGGGATCTTCCGGGATCGGGGCACGAACCCGTGTCCCCTGCATCGGCAGGCGGACTCCCAACCACTGCGCCACCAGGGAAGCCCGGAACATTATTTTATAAAGAAAAGAGGGGAAGTTGGGAGAGGTTGTTTTGAATGAAAGTCCACGGGGGGAAAGTGACAGTTCGGGGTAATGACGGTTTCTCATTGGCTGAGTTGCTAGGGTAGTGGATTTCTTCTAGGAGGTGCAATGTACAAGTTTTCCTGGAGGCGCACTGTACACCTTTTCCTGTTGGGGGCTGTAAATGATGACTGTTTTCTGTTGGTTCTTCTTTCGGGCTCTGTACTTGGCAATGCTTCCTGTAACTGATGTGGCGTTGTACTGTGTGAGTGCTCCCCCTCCTGGTCTCCCAACGTCATTTCAGTGAGGTGTCACTTTATTAATTTTCATTCTAGGTTATAAAATTTCGTGGAAAACTTTTCACAATCACCTTTATGAACTGGCCAAAGCTAAAACCGAATCCTTTGTAACTCGTTTTAGAGTAGCCTATCAGAAAAACTAATGTGTTAACACAAGGATGTGGTCTATATAGAAACTAAAAACAGTCCAAGATCGTGTAGGTGGGCTCAGAGAGTACTACCTCTGAATCCTGCCTCTGGGTTTTACCAATTGTGTGGGTGAGCCTGATGTGTGGAATTCGAGTGCCTAGTGGGCCACTTTTGGTAAAGCAGAGCTGGCACTGCAGGATGAACGGGATTTAACATTCCTAATCCACCAAAGTGTCATGATCTTTATCTCTGAAGATTCTGTGAGGATTAAGTGCTTAGCCGAGTTCCTGGCACATAAGAATCATCCCATAAATCATGTCTTTATTATTACTGGCCACAATCATTAGAGCTTGAGAATCCTTAACTACGCTTTTAACACTGGATCAGGGCAGTATGAAACTTCCAGTCCCTAAAGCTGTTTTTCTCCGTTATGCATTGAGACAGCTCACACAAGCATTTTCCATTACTTGGGTGAAAAAGCTCTCAAGTATATACACTTATCTTTACTCTGATACACAGAAGTAGGTGACTTGGGTACTTCAGTCATAGGAAGGAATGTCCCGTAAGAAAATCAATTAATTATCCTTCTGGTTCATACCCGATTCATGACTAAAGTTTTAAAATGACAACTATGAGATCTCCGCCTGTGTCTATCTGAATGTATGTCTATGTGTGTATGTTATAGTACAGTATTTTTCTACCTGTGGATGGTATCACCAAAAAAATTTGTTAAAGAGCTCTATTTAATTTGCTTAAAAATAAGCCCTTATAAATTGTTTCTAAATCTCAGAGATATAATAAAAGCCCCCATTTTTTTTCAAGTTCATGTGATTTAGGATAGTCTTTGGTAAATAAAAGCTAATTTTAAACTTGTTGGTTTAATTAATACAGGTTATGTCTTCAGGGTTATTAGCATTAAATATACTGCAGATAAACAATTTTGTTCTACCTGGTTTACTCGTCAAATGGGCTCAGGTTGTCTCTACTGCCAAGTTTGTCAGAAAAAAAAATTTAAGATAATGACTGCTTTAATGTCTCATGAGATTTTCATGAGTAATCTAAGTATGACTGCTAAAACCAAATGAATTAAACGGATGTAAATGAGATAAGTTTTTAGATAATCTTTTTAGCGCTGATTGTCTTATGATATGTCTATTTAAATAGTTTCCCAAATCTCTTTAGTAACTTACACCCTTAGAATTAAACGATGAGAATTCATTGAATGTCTAGATCACTTCCAAATAAGAAAAAATACTGAAACATTAATTTCCAAACAAGTTTAAGTCTATCTACGTTTGACCTCTTATTACAGGACTTAAGATGACTGTGCTACACTGAAGAATTTTGCTTTGAGAAAATGTATATTGCTAAAAATCATGAAATTTTCCCATCTGAAGAATGTTAACGTAACAGTTCACAAAGCCTTACTTTTTGGTTTTCACTCAAAATCAACGTTTCTAAGGGTTAAGAATTCTAATTAATACACGCAATTAAAGCTACTAAAATAACAAGGAAAACATCTCCGTATACACGGAGAACACCATGAAAAGGACCCCCGTCTTTTTGCAGATGCACACATGTATTGAAGACCTCCTGATTCTTTTAAGGTGGAGACAGTATGAGTAGCACTTCTGTGCAAAGCAGCGTTTTTGTTTTTGTTTGGATACAGGTTTTCAAAGGAATTGTGTGAATGCTTGGAGGCCTGACGGGTGCGTCTCCATACACACCATAAGATGTGTTTTTGGGGGAAAAAGGCTTGAGGTATGGAAATACATTTTGAGGGAAATTAAAGTGATTTTGTTCTAAAGCAAAGCTGATTCTTTCTAAATGGGAAAGAAAACAAGGGACAAACTAAAATGGACATAGAAAGTTGTTCAAGGTTTCTTAAAAAAGGACTCTTTTAAATTTTATGTATGGTTAGGACTAAGATTGGAATGAATCTAATTAAGTAAATGAATTTTAATATCAAAAGTAAGCTGGTATGGGGACTTCTCTGGTGGTCCAGTGGTAACGAATCCACCTTCCGATGCAGGGGACGCAGGTTCTATCCCTGGTCAGGGAACTAAGATTCCACATGCCGCTGGGCAACTAAGCACGTGAGCCACAACTACTGAGCTCGCACGCCTCAACGAGAGAGGCTACGTGCTGCAAACTACAGAGCCCACGCACTCTGGAACCCGCATGCCACAACTACAGAGCCCACGCACCCTGGAGCCCGCACCCACAGCTAGAGAGAGAAAAAACCCCTGCACGCCACACAATAAGAAGCCCACGCGCCACAATGAAGAGCCCACATGCCACAACTTAGACCCAACGCAGTCAAAAAAATAAACAATTTTTTTAAAAAAAGTAAGCTGGTATGAAATTAAAATCTGTTTTTTTTTCTCTGTTAAAAAGACAAAATGGGACTTCCCTGGTGGTCCAGTGGCTTAGACTCCGTGCTCCCAATGCAGGGGGCCCAGGTTCAATCCCTGGTCAGGGAACTAGATCCCACATGCTGCAACTAAAAGATCCCACATGCACAACTAAAGATCCCATATGCTGCAACTAAGACCTGGCAAAACCAAATAAATAAATAAATACATAAATAAATAAATATTTTTAAAAAATAGGACAGTCTTTTTTTAGGTCATTGGTCTACTTTCAATGAGAAAGTGCAAACAAAGGTTTTCTTTACCTTTAATGTAATCTATCTAGAAAAATATAGATTCTATACATTTTGTCTTTATCAGGTCTCTACTTAATTTTAAAAAAAATTGAGCCTTTTCAATATTAAAAGAGCTAAGGCCTTTTACAACTATTTAACTTTATGTGTTTCCCTGAAAAGTCTTTGTCACTCTGATTAAATGGATAACGAAGTATGGTTTCACAGTGACCTATGATCCTACTTGACCAAGTGTTTTAAAACCTTTTTGATATTTTTGACAATCTTCCCAAATATCATAATTCTAAATGAAGTCTTATTGACCTAGAAATAACTTTGGAGTTTTCCGAGTTCCTGGAACACCTGAAAAGATTTGTTTTCTCTTCTTATAAAAGAGAGATTTAAACTAATTAGGTTAATTGGGTAGGTTAAATTACATAGGAAGCATTGTCAAATAAATGATGTTAAACTTCTTAGGTTATATTGTATGGGTAAATGTTATTAATATAAATGCTCTAAAATTTTAAGAAATTCCTAAAATTTGGACATGTCCTAATGTAATGTTATCAGTCATGATTCTAGTTATTGTCTTAAAATGTCATGTGTCACAGAGATAACCAAATTTCCTTGTCAATTCTATTATAATGAATCAGATCTTAAATAAAGGATATTTTAAAGTCTTTTATCATTTACAGACAATTAGTGTTTCATTCAGATGCTTTTACAAAAACTTCCTGCAAGTGTGTTTCACCTTCAGAGAAATTCATGGACAGGAAGCTAACAAGTACTCTGGAATACAAGTTTCTGGTGACTTTCAAATTATATCATTAGACTGGATAAAAATTTACAGAAGAGAAACTGATGACTTCATAAAACTTCTAACAAAAGATTAAGCACAAGAATTACAAAGGACTAAATGAAATAAGGAAAATGATCATACTTTTTTATGATTTTAGGAACTTGAAACATTGCAGATTTTTTTAACATTTTGTTTCTTCAAATTTAAGAAAACCTTTTTCTCTTTTCTTTCAAGCTAACTATGACTTAGAGCAATTTGGTAAATTATACCTTTGTAAGCACAATTTAAACATTTATCTTTTTGCTCCCTACCTGATCCCTCCAGAATTCAGAAACTCTCAGTGAATATTCTTTTCTTGGCAATATAGTTATTTGCATATGTTCAATAAGAATCTGTTCTCCTTATAACAGGACACAGTTGGAAAATAATTATACTACTAAAGTTTTGACTGGAAGAGCATATTTGAGAGAGACATATACAGACTCAGCTATGACCTGACAACTTTAACGAAATAAGATTGACTCTATGAAGGCGACAAAGCCCTTTGGAGAAACAGCCTGGTACCTTGCTTACAGGGTTCCCAGTGCCTTACCAGGTGCGTAAGGAAGGTCACACTTTCTGGCAGGCCCAGGAACCTCAGGATATTTTAGGGACCTCAAGAAGAGAGGAATTCACCCAAATCTATGGGTACTGCAGGCAAATCCTGATGACAAACGTTTGACTTGGCTTCTTAGCCTCAAGAGGCTGTTAAAAGTTCAATCTGGAGGGGGGCTTCCCTGGCAGTCCAGTGGTTAAGACTCTTTGCTCCCAATGCAGGGGGCACAGGTTCAGTCCCTAGTTGGGGAACTAAGATCCCACATGCCGGGCAGCTCAGCCAAAAGATTAAAAAAAAAAAAAAGTTCAGTCTGGAGATTCCTTATGAAAAGTTCCAGTGAAGCAGATTTAAAAGAGCCTATATGGTCAACCACTATTCTTGCTGCACTTCTGTAAATAACCAGGCCAAGTTAGTTGAATCTAGACTTATTTTGCAAACAAATTAGCCTTAGTGTGGCTATCTTTGGTAAAAATAAGGGTGATTTTAAAGAAAAAATAAGCTTCAGTAGGAACTAAAATACACACTTGTGGCTATTAGATTCTGGTGCTATTAATTTCCCTTGAGGTTTTGTTATTTTCTGAAAACTGGACTGAACCCTGCATTTTTCTAGTTTCCTCCAATATTTGGCTACAACTCTCCAAACTAACATTTATTTATTTATTTTTTTGGCTGTGCTGTGTCTTCGTTGCTCTCCGTGGGCGAGAGGGGGCTGCTCTTCGTTGCAGTGCACGGGCTTCTCATTGTGGTGGCTTCTCTTGTTGCGGAGCACGGGCTCTAGGCATGCGGGCTTCAGTAGTTCTGGCACATGGGCTCAGTAGTTGTGGCTCGCGGGGTCTAGAGCGCAGGCTCAGTAGTTGTGGCGCACGGGCTTAGTTGCTCCGCGGCATGTGGGATCTTCCCGGACCAGGGCTCGAATCCATGTCCCCTTCATTGGCAGGCAGATTCTTAACCACTGCGCCACCAGGGAAGTCCCCAAGCTAGCATTTCTAATTTTCTCCCTCCCTTTTAACTTGGAATCATTGAGAACTAAAACTGTCCTTTTTCCTAAAGTCCTACAAACTGAAGCTAGATGTTTTAAAATAAATTTTGGAAAAATCACCACAATAACTCACGTTTAGACAATCTTCCTCGTGCCTGTTGCTATATGGGCCACTCAGAAAGTTTACCTGAACGTCGGATGACATCATCAAAGACATTCAAACTACAAAAGCTTCAACCCTGAAATCCAGAAATCTTCGCACCTGGCTACCCTGAGAACTCAAAAACTTATCTATAATTTGCTCCAATTATTTTATTTATTTATTTATTTATTTGCAGTATGCGGGCCTCTCACTGTGTGGCCTCTCTCGTTTAGTTTCTTACAAAACTAAACATACACTTACCACGGGATCTAGCAATCACATTCCTCAGGATTTACCCAAATGAGTCGAAAACTTAGGTCCTCACCAAAACCTGA
Source organism: Mesoplodon densirostris (assembly GCF_025265405.1). NCBI lineage: Eukaryota > Metazoa > Chordata > Mammalia > Artiodactyla > Ziphiidae > Mesoplodon > Mesoplodon densirostris. The sequence goes on from NC_082661.1 coordinate 210,947,889, forward strand.
ACACAGATGTTCATAGCAGCTCTAGTCGTAACTGCCAGAACTTGGAAGCAACCAAGATGTCCTTCAGTAGGTGAATGGATAAATAAACTGTGGTACATCCAGACAATGGAATATTATTCAGTGTCAAAAAGAAATGAGCTATCAAGCTGTGAAAAGACATGGAGGAAACAAATGCATGTTACTAAGTGAAAGAAGCCACTCTGGAAAGGCCACATACTGTATGCTTCCAACTACATGACCTTCAGGGAAAGGCAAAAGTATGCAGACAGTAAAAAGTCAGTGGTTGCCAGGGCAGCAGGAAGGAATGTGGAGCACAGAGGATTTTGAGGGCAGTGCAACTCTTCTGTGTGACACCACAGTGGTGGATACCTTTGTCGAAGTCAAATCGAAGTAGATGCATAGAATGTACACCACCAAGAGTAAACCCTAATATAAACTATGGACTTGGGGTGATGATGTGTCAATGCAGGTTCACTGACTGGAACAAATGCACCACTCCGATGGGGAATATCACTAATGGAGGAGCGTGTGTTCGAGGTAGTGAGCAGAGGACATATGGAAAATCTCTGTACCTTCCACTCAATTCTGCTACAAACCTAAAACTGCTCGTTTAAAGAATCTACTTAAAAAAAAATGTTAAGGGGAAAAATTACTTTGAAAGTTGTGATCACACAGGTAAAACCATAAATGCATACCCAGTATTCTAATAATATAATAATATTAATAATCTAATAATATTTAGAATAATAAATATTCTAAAAATGTATGGCCCTAAAAGATAGCAAGAATATGAAAGAATGAAGAATTTCATTAAGTCCAAAAAGCTTTAAATTTAGACCAAAATAAACAATTAGATTAAGGTCCCTCTGCCACAATTAAAAAAAAGAAAGCACTGTCCTGTCAATGTTTAAACTAGCGTAAATTGCAGACTTCAGTCAGCAATTAGAAGAATTAGCTAATATGTAACCTAAATGCAGGGATGTCACAATAACTCACCTTGAAGTTACCTAGTCAACCACAATTCAAAGTCAGGGCAAAAACTCAACCTCTGCAGAAAACTCCAGTTCCAGGTCACGCTACCTTACCAGCTAAGATATCTGCCAACAGTGTTAGGGGTGACGTAGTTTCCTTAGTGTTAAAGCATCTTTCATTCTAGGAAGAACTGGAATTAATCCTAGAAATGTTTAAGATAATCAAATATGTGTTAATACTTCGATATTAAAGAATTTTTATCTATTTGCTATTTTATAAATTTACATTATTTAATAGAATTTGGTCCATTAGTCCACTTTCAAATGTGTAATTAAATAAGTGATTTAGGTTTTTGGGAACTCCATAGTGTTGAAGACCCAGGAAGAGTTAATAAAAATTATCCTTTTAATATAGTTCAGTACCTTTGACAGATTTCTCCACTGGATGCTGAGGAGTGTAGCAGAAGTCTCTGCTAGAGCATCAGGCCTGAAACCTACTTGTTTCACATTTAAAAAAACTGCTTTGAGAACTGCAGTGTAAGGAGAAAACAAACTTTCTCCCCACAGCTGTAGCACAGTACCTGGCACTTGGTAAACCCAGTTAACATTAATAAATGAATGAAGACGTTCATGATTTAGTTGAGGGGATAAGATATAAACATCCCAAAGTTAAATGATAATAGGAGACAGTGGTTTTGAAGACATACAAGAGGCAGTAAGTGGTAAGTTGCCGAATAAATGGAAGTGACAATAAGTATTAAGAGCTCAAAGTAGGAGACTGCTGTAGGCTACAGGGGTCAAAAAGCCTTTATGGAGGAGGCTGGTCTTTAAGAACCTTGGCCTTGAAAAATATATTAGGTTTGAAGATGTAAGAATGGGGAAAGGTCTGGGAAGCAGACAGAAGAAGACTGTGCCAAAGGGATTTAAGTGAGAAAATAACAGAGATGATTTTAAGATGTGCGTTGATCCTCTCACACTGCAGCCCAGCTGTTTACAAATGAAGAGTGGGAAAGGCCTCTTAGCTCCAGGCTGTGACGGCTGTTTTTCCCAGGCTCAGGAGTTTGGACCTGATTCTTTCCATAGGGGGAAGAATGAATGGGTTTTCAACAGTAAGGATAGATGAAAGAGTTTGGTGGCTCTAGAATAAAGATTATACTAGGGACAAGGTGTAAGATGGTTTAAGTTAGACTAAAGAAGTGAGCACTGTTGGCAGAGAATACAGTAGTTAGAAAACAGTCCAGATGTAAAGGAATAAACGGTCAGCTAAACTAAGTTCACAGGTTTTAGAAAGACATACATTTCTGAAGCACTGTAAGGGAAGAAGTGATGGGACAGGGTACTACATTGAAAGGGAAGATAAAGTATGTTGGTGAAAGTGAAGGAAGAGAGTAAATTTTCAGAATGAAGTATGCATCTGTGGGTTGTTTATATTTATATATATATATATTTTTATACCAAGTGAGTTGGAATCAGTGTGTATATCAGAAGGCAGTGTGAAAAAGTTTAGACCCCTACTTTTCCAAGACAGAAAAGAATTTTTGCAACTGAAAATGTAATTGAAGCACATGCCCAAGGGGTTTAATGCTTATGTTCTTTGTTTGTTTGTTTGTTTTTTGCGGTATGCGGGCCTCTCACTGTTGTGGCCTCTCCCGTTGTGCAGCACAGGCTCCGGACGCGCAGGCTCAGCGGCCACGGCTCACGGGCCTACCCGCTCCGCAGCACGTGGGATCTTCCCGGACTGGGGCACGAACCCGTGTCTCCTGCATTGGCAGGCGGACTTTCAACCACTGCGCCACCAGGGAAGCCCAATGCTTATATATTTTTAAGACTAGAATCCTGGCTTTACCAAATAAACTGAGAGAAAGTCAAGCAACCCAGATCTTGAGGGGTAATGTGCATGGTGATGACCTGGTACGCTGCAGTCTGCTGGGGTCTTTGGAAGACTTTTTAACCGTTTTGTAGAGAAGAGCCCGAGACACAAACAGCTTTGGTGATTGTGCTTCAGGAAAGAGGACAGGCTGTCAAGTTCTCTGCCAGTGGAAGTTGAAGGAAACAGAACTAAAGGAATTGTTTGGCCATTTCCTAATGCATCCCAGCTGGTAGACGTGCTTCGGGAAAGGGTGAACAGCTCCTGGCCGAGGGGGAAGCAGCTTTAGGAAAGCAAAGCCAAAGCAAAGAATTGGCAGCACACTTAGGGAGCTGAGTAGCACTGTTCAGGCCAGCCTGGCCTTCCTGTTCCGTGGAATCACAAACATATTTTGTATTTCACTGACAAATACTGCAGCAGCTGAAGACCTGGATTTCAAGTCTATTTCCATGCAGAACCAACTGTTCTTAAAATTATGAAAACAAATACTCCTGTCATCTTTGTTGTGGTGCATGGGCTTCTCATTGCGGTGGCTTCTCTTGCAGAGCACGGGCTGTAGGTGCGCAGGCTTCAGTAGTTGTGGCATGCAAGCTCTAGAGCGCAGGTTCAGTAGTTGTGGCACATGGGCTTAGCTGCTCTGCAGCATGTGGGATCTTCCTAAACCAGGGATCAAACCTGTGTCCCCTGCATTGGCAGGTGGATTCTTAACCACTGTGCCACCAGGGAAGTCCCAAGAAGTATGGGAAGTTAGAGAACACTTTAGACTACTTTCAAATGACCAAGATAATTTGGGATAGAGCAATTCTCTTACTTGAAGATATAGTCAAACTAAGATCGCACTGGGGGGAAAAATGGGATAGGAAATAAATATAATTAGGGAGGTGGGGTGCAGAGGAAAGTCTTTCTTGATCTTCTCTTCAAGATAAGAGCAGGTTTGGTCACTTCTTCTAATCTGCCTGTGTGTCATAAGTATTGTAGTGATCTTTGGGAATGAGAGACTTTAGTGTAGAGCTAGTTCATAATTAAATTGGCCATGCTCATACTGTGCAGGGCTTATGTCCCAGTTTGCATAGGAAAGTCCCAGTTTACACATGTAGCTCCAAGTGATTATTAATCGTGCCCCCCACACTCAAAGTAAATGTGGTTGCCCTAGCTTTAGGTAAGAACAAAAATAATCTTTCACTAGACTCTGGTGCCCTCTTGTGATTAAAGCATAAAAAGTCATTACAGGGGCTCCCCTGGTGGCGCAGTCACTAAGAATCTGCCTGCCAATTCAGGGGACCCAGGTTCAATCCCTGGTCCGGGAAGATCCCACATGCCGTGGAGCAACAAAGCCCGTGTGCCACAACTACTGAGCCTGTGCTCTAGAGCCGTGAGCCACAACTACTGAGCCTGTGTACCTAGAGCCCGTGCTCCACAACAAGAGAAGCCACAGCAGTGAGAAGCCCGCACACTGCAATGAAGAGTAGCCCCCGCTCACCGCAACTAGAGAAAGCCCGTGCGCAGCAACGAAGACACAACACAGCCAAAAATTAATTAATTGATTAATTAAATAATTATTTTTAAAAAGTCATTACAGAAACAAAAGAGCTTTCTTCTGAAAGAAGAAACCACTGCAAAATGTGAACATCCCAAAGTGGATCACCTACTAACTTTCCTCCATATCTCAGCTTTGAATTTCATGTCACCAGACTTTATCACTGACTACTCTCCATGGCTGCTGCTTTCTTTGGACTCCAGGACCTCTTCCCCCATTAATCAGTAAATGGCGCACTGGCAGTCTCTCTAACACTACTTCTGTCTTAACCTCTTGGTGAATTCAACATGCTCATAAGTGATTTTTCTAGCATGCTGGCCTCTGCCTACCTTGAACTTCTCTCCTCCAGTGTTCTTGTTCTCCACCCTGCTTCAGCTATACACCTCCAGGGCGTGCCATGGACACAGTCATTACCAATCTCATTTTATGCGTCTTGCTCTCTGACCACCATAGCTCCTTCTAGTAACCCAACTCTAACAAACCCCCCACAAGGACCTATAATCATTAACTTCACAAATATTTCACTCTGCCTCATCCCTACTGGTATCTTTAATCCCCATACCAGCTGAAATTCCATGACCATTCATTATGATAATACCCTTGCAAACACCCTCAACTCCCTTGGTCCTCTTTTGTGTTGCCACTTGCTTGGCAAAACCAGAATCTCTAGTTAAATTCAAACCTCCCCCACTCTGTGCCTGCACCCCTGCACCTGAATATGGGTGGAGAAAAACCCATAAAAATTATGATTTGTCTGATTTTAAATTCATGATAATGAATCTGAATGCTGGGACTCTGAATGGACCCTAGCAACTCACACTCAGAGCCCATAGCTTCAGAGAACCTAGTAGCAGAAGGGGAAGTGGTACACATGACTCCGGCCTCCCAACTGCACGAGCGCCCATGGCCACAGGTAACTGGGCAGCAGCGGCAATGGGGCCTGGGACACCGTTCCTGCATTGGTTGAGGTACTCATGACCCCAGCCCCTGCACCCGTCATCCGCAGTGGTAGAGCCTGCAAACCTTACAACACCAGACATGGTAGGGATACCTGCTTGACCCCAGCTCCCCTCCCAATGTCTCCCTCCCCCCGACTGTGAAGCCTGTGTCTCAAGGGATCCTGGATGCAAGGAAAGAGCCCACCATCCCAGTGACAAGAGCAGTTCTGGCAGAAACAAGGCAATAACCACCCCAGAGGAACAAGAAGTGACAACAAAGGCATGGAGCCACACCTCTTACAGAGACAGCTGAGAATGGAAACTGCTAAATCTCAAATAGGACCAGAGGCAGCGCAGGTGAAAGAAACCATAAACTTGTATGATACCACCATCTACTGGAAGACAAAAGAAAGGACTCTAACAGCTAACCTGTCAAGAGGCGTACTTCATCAAGCAACATGAAGAACCACAGTAACGCGGTACCATGAAAAGAAAATGACAGTTTTCCAGAAACCAAACTTAAAGTCATGAATATTGTGATCTAACTGATAGAGAATTTGAAACAGCTGTCTTGAAGAAACTCAACGAGGTACAAGAAAACTCAGAAAGGCAGTTTAATGAGCTCAGGAATAAAATTAATGAACAGAACCAATACTTTACCAAAGAAACTGAACCTCTAAAAGAGAACCAAATTCTGGAGCTGAAGAACACAATAAACGAGTTGAAGAATGTATTAGAAAGCATTGGAAATTGAGCAGATCATATGGAAGAGGGAATTAGTGAGCTTAAAGATAGAAATCTGGAAATCATACGAGCAGAAGAAGAGAGAGAAATAAGATATAAATATATTAGGAAATTCTTTGAGAGATATCCAAACTCTTTTGGGAAAGGCAACATTAGGATAATGGGCACCCCAGAAGGAGAAAAGAGAGAGAAGGGACCAGAGAAATTACTTAAAGACATAATAGGTGAGGACTTTCCAAACATGGTAAAGGAACTGGACATACAAATCTATGAAGCTAAGAAAATACCTGAGTACCTCAATGCAAAAGACCTTCTTCAAGACACATTATATTAAAACTGTCAAAAGTCAATGATTAAAAAAAAAAAGAGGGCTTCCCTGGTGGCGCAGTGGTTGAGAGTCCGCCTGCCGATGCAGGGGACACGGGTTCGTGCCCCGATCCCGGAAGATCCCACATGCTGCGGAGCGGCTGGGCCTGCGAGCCATGGCCGCGGAGCCTGTGTGTCCGGAGCCTGTGCTCCGCAACGGGAGAGGCCACAGCAGTGAGAGGCCCGCGTACAGCAAAAAAAAAAAAAAAAAAAAAGAATTTTAAGGACAACCAGAGAAAAAAGGATGGTAACCTACAAAGGAACCCCTATTATGCTATCAGCAGATCTCTCAGCAGAAAACCTACAGGCCAGGAAGGAGTGCAAGGGCATTCTCAGATACTGAAAGATAAAAGCTGTCAGTCAAGAATACTCCACCCAGCACTTACCTTTCGTATATGAAGAAGAAATAATTTCCCAGACAAACAAATCTGATGGAGTTCATCATCAGTAGACTGCCTTACAAGAAACGTTGAAAGGAGCTTTTCCACCAGAAACAAAATGGCAGAAATACACAAAATTTTAAGCAAGGTGATAAACAGAACTAGAAAATTGTAACTCTTTATCAGAAAAGGTTTTTAAACACTTAATTATGATAAAAGGGTTAAAGGGAGAAAAAAAGAAAGCAGAAAAATAACTAACTATCTCAGTATGGTAAAAAACACAACATAAAAAGCTATAATTTGAAATAACAAAAACATAAAGGTAAATGAAAACAAAATGCTATCAGCAGAAAAAGCACTACTTTATCTATGAGACTTTTTATACAAACCTCAGGGTAACCACAAAACATAAACATAGAGCAGAGACACGAAACATAGAAAAAGAGAAAACTCAGAAAAATATCACAGAAAACCACCCAACTAAAATGGCAGACAGAAACACAAGAAAATAGAAACAATGGAGATATAGAGCAAACAGAAAATAAAAGATTAAATGGCAGTACTAAGGCCTCATCTATCAATAATCACCCTAAATGTAAATAGATTGAATTCACCGATCAAAAGACACAGAATGGCTGGATAGATTTTTAAAAAGACCCTAGTATATGTTGCCTCCAGGAGACACCTCAGGTCTAAAGACAAACACAGGCTAAAAGTGAGGGGATGGAAGATGATAGCTCAAGCCAATAGAAAGCAGGTATAAACATACTCACATCAGACAAAATAGACTTCAGGCCCAAAAGGTAATAAAAGACCAAAATGGACAGTATAAAGGAAACAATTCATCAAGAAGTCATAATAGTGATCAATATATATGTACCTAACACAGGAGCACCAAAATGGATTTTAAAAAATTATTAACAGACTAAAGGGAGAAATTGATCACAACAAAATAATGTAGGAGACGTTAACACCCCACTTACATCAATGGATAGATTATCCAAACAGAAAGTCAACAAGGAAACAACAGCCTTAAATGAAAATTTAGACCAGATGGATTTGACAGACTTGTACAGAACACTCCATCGAAATGCAGCAGAATGCACACTCTTCTCAAGTGCTCATGGAATGTTCTCAAAAATAGACCACATGTTGGGACACAAAATAATCTCAATAAACTCAAGAAGACTAAAATCATATCAAACATCTTTTCTGATCACAATGGAATGAAACTAGAAATAAACTACAAGAAGAAATCCAGAAAAATCACAAGTATTTGGAGACTGAACAACGTGCTACTGAACAATTATTGGGTCAACAATGAACTCAAGGAGAAATCAAAAATTACTTGAAGACAAATGAAAATGAAACTATGACAGACCAAAATCTATGAGATACAGCAAAAGCGGTGGTAAGATTATAGGAATACAGGCCTACCTCAAGAAACATGAAAAATCTCAAACCACCTACTGTTACACGTAAAGAAACCAGAAAAAGAAGAGCAAGTGAAGCCCAAAGTAGTAGAAGGAAGGAAATAATAAAAATCGGAGCAGAAATAAATGAAATAGAGACCAAAAAAAAAACAACAGAAAAGATCAATGAAACTAAGAACTGATTCTCTGAAAAAAATAAACAAAATTGACAAACCATTATCTAGACTCACTAAGAAAAAAAGAGAGAAGGTTCTGGTAGATAAAATCAAAAGTGAAAGAGGAGAAATGACAACAGATACCATAGAAATGCAAAGGGTTATAAGAGAATATTATGAACAGCTATACACCAACATATTGGACAACCTAGAAGAAATGGGACAAATTCTTAGAATCATACAACCTTCTTGGGTTTCCCTGGTGGCACAGTGGTTGAGAGTCCTCCTGCCGATGCAGGGGACACGGGTTCATGCCCCGGTCCGGGAAGATCCCACATGCCGTGGAGCGGCTGGGACCGTGAGCCATGGCCGCTGAGCCTGCGTGTCCAGAGCCTGTGCTCCACAACGGGAGAGGCCACAACAGTGAGAGGCCCGCGTACTGCAAAAGAAAAAAAAAAAAAAAGAAAGAATCATACAACCTTCCAAGACTGAATCAGGAAGAAACAGAAAATCTGAATAGACTGATCACTAGTACAGAGATTGAAGCAGTAATCAAAAAGCTCCCCAAAACCAAAGTCCAGGACCAGGTGGCTTCACGGCAAATTCTATCAAACATTCAAAGAAGATTTAATACCTATCTTTCTCAAAATAGTCCCAAAAATTGAAGAGAAGGGAACACTTCCTAACTTATCTTACGGGGCCATCGCCCTGATACCAAAACCAGACAAAGACAGCACAAAAAAAGAAAATTAAAGGCTAATGTCCCTGATGAACACAGATGCAAAAATCCTCAATAAAATATTAGCAAACCAAATTCAACAGTATATCAAACAGATCATACACCACGAGCAAGTGGGATTTATTCCAGGGACTCAAGGATGGTTCGACATTTGCAAATCAATGAATGTGATACACCACATTAACAAAACGAAGGATAAAACCCGTATGATCATCTCAATAGATGCAGAAAAAGGTTTTGACAAGATTCAATACCCATTTATGACAAAAACTCTCAGTAAAATTGGTATAGTAGGGACATACCTCAACATAATAAAGGCCATACATGACAAACCCACAGCTAGCATCATATTCAATGTTGAAAAATTGAAAGCTATCCCTCTAATAGCAGAAAAGGATTCCCACTCTCACTGCTCCTATTCAACACAGTATTGGGAGTCACAGCTAGGGCAATTAGGCAAGAAAAAGAAATAAAGGCATTCAATTTGGAAAGGAAGAAGTAAAACTGTCACTGCTTGCAGATGACATAATTTTATATAGAGAGAACCCTAAAAATATATGTGGAATATAAAAACTAATAAACAAACAAAAACAAGATAAATGAACAAACCAAACCAAACCAAACCAACACATAGATACAGAGAACAGAGTAGTGGTTTACCAGAGGGGAAAGGGTAGGGGGTGGAGGGTGAAATGGTTAAAGGGAATCAACTGTATACCGATGGACAGAAAATGAATTTTTGGTGGGGAGCACACTGTAGGGTATATAGAAGTAGAAATATAATGTTGTACACATGAAACTTTTATAATGTTATAAATCAATGTTAACTGAACTCAAAAAAGAAAAGAAAAAAAACTGAAGCAATTAAAAGAGACTTCTAGATTTCCTCCACCATATTTGCCAAATCTTTCAAATTTGAAGGCGATGTATGCAATATTTGTGCAACCCATTCATTTGATAACTTGTAAGGCTACCATTTTTGAGTAGGGCCAGGTATAAGAAAGCCCTCCAGGCTTCAAGAGAAGCTGCCCTGACACCTGGGCTCAAGACCTAGCAGGCGAAATGGTATTAGAAGTGTCTGTTGCAGAGAGAGATTCTATATACAGCTTGACACAAGCTCAAGTAGGATTATCACTGCACAGACCTCTAGGGGTTTGGTAAGGTCAGAGCCTCCTCTGATGACAAATATTCTCTGCTTGAAAAGCAGCTCCTGGCTTGCTACTAGCCCTCGTGTTTGAGACTAAACACATGACCACATGGCACTAAGTGACCATACAACCTGAATTTCCCATCATGAACCATAAAACTGGATGTACACAGCAACATATTTATTGTAATAAGGAACCAGTATAAAGGAGACTGGGCCCCAGCAGGTCCAGAAGGCACAATTAATATGTATGACCAGTTGGCTCCAACTTCCAAGGTACCGTTTCCTATCCCTTCTCTACATTTCCCTCAACCTATACAAGTGTCCTCTTGGGGAATTCCCAGTGAACAGTTCACAGAAGGAATAAAGCACAAGTCTAGTCCTCAGAGAGATCTGCAAATGATGCTACACTGACTAAAGTGCATGTCCACTGTACTATAACCCACTCAGGCATGACCACAGAGGACCATGCTGAATGAAGCCCTCCAAGTGGACAGAACTTTGAGGGATATATCTGGTGATTTATTTCATGGCCTGGGGTACAAAGATCTATAATGATTCATGGGCAGTGGCTACTGGATTGGCCAGGGCCAGCTGGTTGGGGACTTAGAAAGACCTAACTGAAAACTTGGTGACAAGATGGATCATGTATGGGCCTTTTGGAGTAGACACAAAGTGTGAGAATATTTGTATGTCATGTATATACCCAGTAGAGGGTATCCATGAGGGTGGGAGCTGTCAAAAAATCAGATGATCAAGAGGATCCGTTTTCTGAACGTCAGGAAGCCCCCTTCTCCAGGCATCCCAGTGCTTGCTAAATGGGTCCATATACAAAGTAGCCATGGCAGCATAGAAGAAAGTGTATGCTAGTAACATGGTTTTTGCTTCCCTAAGTGGCTATAACTACTGCTGTTAACTGTGCCCAATCTGCCAACAGCCGAAGCCAATACTAAGTCACTGAAATGGCACCACTGTCCAGGGTGACAGGTGGCTATCTAGTAGCAGTTGATTATGGTGGACTCCTTCCACCCTAAAGGGAGCAGCTTTTTATGCTCTGAGGGACGGCTACATCTTCTGGGTAAAAGTTTACTTTCCCTGCCTGCAGAGCCTTCTGCCAACACTACCATCATGAAGTTACAGAATGTCTCATCCATTGTCATGGTATACCACACAATACTGTCTTTGACCATGGGCATATCTGTGGTCAGAGAGGTTTGGAAATAGGTTTATGCTCTAAAAATCCACTACATACCCCATCATGCAGAAGTAGCTGGCTTGACAGAACAGTGAACTGGCATGTTGAAGGCTCGATTATAGTGCCAGCTGGGACACGAGGCAAGGTTGGGATGCTGACCTACAGCATGGGGCACATGCCTTAAACCAGCAGCCAATATAGCACAGAGCCAGAATGTGAGGCTGTGGGGAACACAGAGAGGAAGAACTCCTCCATCCACACCGGCTGCCTAGGTGCTTCTCTAACATGCTAGACATAAGCCTGCCTCCCTTTCCTTGACCTACATGCTTTCCTCTCCTCTATTTAAAATTGTAAAACCTCCCTTTGCCTTCTTGACTACCCCTTCCTTTACTATGTGTTTCTCTCTAGCACTTCTCACCCTCTAACATACTATACTATATAGATTTAGTTATTGTTTATTATCTGTTTTCTCCCACTAGAAGGTGAGCTTTACAAGAGCCGGGTTCTATTTCATTCACTATTCTATCACCCATGCCGAAGACTGTGCCTGACACATAGTAAGTGCTCAATACATATTTCTAGACCGACTTACATGACTATCATTAAAGTTCTTGGAGAAGAGTAAACAAATGTCTCTAGTCTATTATCTTTATCTCCATAGAGACTGGTTGCAGGTTTTTTCCTGTGAAAGGCTAGATAATAAATATTTTAGGCTGTGGGCCATGCCCTTGCTGTTGCAACCACTCCACTCTGGCACTGTAGCATGAAAGCAGTCATAGATAGCAGGTAAATGATGGGTAATGCATGGAGATGAAAGAGGGGAATTACTGAAGTCCTGGGAATTGGGAGGGTGAGAAGGAAGTTCATATGCAGAGTCAGTGAAGGGAAATACTTCACACAAATATGTTTGATTGATTTCTTCTTCACTCCTCTCACTCCACCATCACAGCTAATATAACTGAAGTTAAATTTTCGGTTTGACTTTTAACTTTTGACTATTTTACATTTAAAACTCCCATGGACAAATGTAAGTTGATGTAGCCACTATGGAAAACAGTATGGAGGTTCCTCAAAAAACTGAAAATAGAGTTGCCATATGATCCAGCAATCCCACTCCTGGGCATACATCCAGACAAAACTATAATTCAAAAAGATGCACGCACCCCTATGTTCACAGCAGCACTATTCACAACAGCCAAGACATGGAAACAGCCTAAATGTCCATCGACAGATGAATGGATAAAGAAGATATGGCACATATATACAATGGAATACTACTCAGCTGTAAAAAAGAATGAAGCAATGCCATTTGCAGCTACATGGATGGACCCAGAGATTATCATACTAAGTGAAGTTAAGTCAGAAAGAGAAAGAAAAATACCATATGGTATCACTTATATGTGGAATCTAAAATATGACACAAATGAACTTACCTACAAAACAGAAACAGACTCACAGACACAGAGCACAGACTTGTCATTGCCAAGGGGGGTGGAGGTTGAGGAGGGATGGAGTGGGAGTTTGGGGTTAGTAGATGCAAAGTATTACATATAGAATGGATAAACAAGGTTCTACTGTATAGCACAGGGAACTATATTCAATACCCAGGGATAAACCATAATGGAAAGAAATATAGAAAAGAATGTATGTGTATATATATGTATGTATAACTGAATCATTTTGCTGTACAGCAGAAATTAATGCAACATTGTAAATCAACTTCAATATACTTCTATTAAAAAAAGAAAAACCTCCCACAGAGTACATTTATTAACACAACCTCCAGTTAGAGCCCTTTTTTCTCACTAAGCTATTTTTATTAGTTTATTCAACAGTTGGGGAGTGAAAGAAGTGTTCTTACCATTCTAGGTTCTTCTAGCTGGTCTAGGAATTAAATTGGCATGAGACAGATTAACAGGAAAAAAATGAAATTTAATTATGTACATACAGGACCTCTAAAAGAATATGAGGCCCAAGGACAAGTTAGGCAATTGAGGCTTATACACCATCTGAGACAAGGAAAAGGGGGTAGGGACTTCAAAGGGGAGGAAGGCAATTCACATGGAGATAGAAAAGCAAATGTTTGGTAACCAAATGTTTGCTATTCTGTGCACAGACAATGAGACGCAGAGAAAACTTTGGTCTCCAGGCCCTGCCAACTTCCCCCTACCACATCTAGCCCCTATTTTTTTTTTCATATGATATCACTTATATGTGGAATGTAAAAAAGATACAAATGAATTTACTTATAAAACAGAAATAGACTCACAGACATAGAAAACAAACTGATGGTTACCAAAGATGGATATCTTGGGTGGTAGTGCCCTTCCTGAACCAGGCCCTTTATCTAAATTCTTTTAGGCAGTTAAGGGGGAGGTAAAAAGAAAGACTTCCTGAGCCTTTTATTTCTTAAAAACAATCAGCCCAAAATAATTCTCAAGCCCCGGAGACACATTTCAGGGTAGGAGGTTTTGTTCCCCTAAAGCACAAATATTTACTGAGCATCTACTATGTGCCAAGAACTAAGCATTAGGATACACCTTATAATAACAAAGACCCTATCCTCAGGAAGTTTACACTCTAATGAAGCCAGATAATATGTATATAAATGTATTAAGAAGGTCATTTCAGATAGTGATATGTCCTACAAGGAAGTCACATAAAGTAATGGGAGGTTTCCTTGAGTAGATACCATTTTAGCTGAAAACTGAAAAATAAGTAAGAACCAGCCATGCAAAGACCTGAGGGTAGGAGGGTTTTTTCCTTTTATTGAGGTAAAATATCTATAACACAAAATTTACCATTTTTAAGGGCAGAGTTTTGTGACATGAAGGACATTCACATTGTTGTGCAACCATCACCACCATCCATCTCCAGGACTTTTTTTATTTTTCCAAACTGAAACTCTGTCCCCATTAGGCAATAACTGCTCACTTCACTCTCCTACTAGTGGCAGCCGCCATTCTACTTTCTGTTTCTAGGAATTTGACCACTATAGGTACCGCATATAAGTGAAATCATACAATATTTGTCTTTTTCAAATAAAGTTATTTATTTATTTATTTTCAGCTGCGTTGGGTCTTCGTTGCTGCGTGCACCCTGCGTGCGGGCTTTCTCTAGTTGCAGCGAGCGGGGGTTACTCTTCGTTGCGGTGCTCGGGCTTCTCACTGCGGTGGCTTCTCTTGTTGCAGAGCACGGGCTCTAGGCACGCGGGCTTCAGTAGTCGTGGCATGCGAGCTCAGTAGTTGTGGCTCACGGGCTCTAGAGCACAGGTTCAGTAGTTATGTTGCATGGGCTTAGTAGCCCCACGGCATGTGGGATCTTCCCGGACCAGGGCTTGAACCCATGTCCCCTGCACTGGCAGGTGGATTCCTAACCACTGTGCCACCAGGGAAGTCCCACAATATCTGTCCTTTGATAACTGGTATATTTCACTTAGCACAATGTCATCATGATTCATCTACACTGTAGAATGTGTCAAAATTTTTAAGGCAGAAATACTATTGCATTGTATGCATATACCACACTTTGTGGTATTCATCGGTCAATGGACACTTGGTTTGCTTCCACCTTTTGACTATTGTGAATAATGCTACTATGAATGTGGGTGTACAAATATCTGTTTGAGTGCCCTCCTTCAATTCTTTTGGTATATACCCAGAAGTGCAATTGCTGGATCATATGGGAACTCTGTTTAATTTGAGACGCCAAACTGTTTTCCATAGCAGCTACACCATTTTACAGTCCTACTAGCAAAGCACAAAGGTTCCAGTTTCTCCACACCTATGCCAATACTTGTTGTTTTCCTTTTTTTTTTTTTTTTTAAATTAGGGCCATCCTAGTGGGTACCTCGTGGTTTTGACTTACATTTCTCTAATGATTAGTGGCGTTGAACACCTTTTCATGTGCTTATTGGCCATTTGTATATCTTCTTTGGAGAAATGTCTATTCGAGTCCTTTACCCTTTTTAAATTGGGCTGTTTGGCTTTTATTGCTCTTGAGCTGTAAGAGTTCTTTATATCCTAGATATTAACCCCTCATCAGATATACGATTTGCAAATATTTTCTGCCATTCCGTGGGTTGTCTTTTTACTCTCTTAATAATGTCTTTTGATGAATAAAACTTTAAAATTTTGATGAAGTCCTATTTATCTAGTTTTTTTTTGTTGCCTGTGCTTTTGGTGTCATATTCAAGAAATCACTGCCAATCCGATGTCATGAGCTCTTCCCCTATGTCCCCATCTAAGAATTTTACACTTTTAGCTCTTACATTTGGGTCTTTGATGCATTTTAACTTAATTTTTGTATATGGTATAAGATAAGGGTCTAACTTAATTCTTTTGCATTTGGATATCCAGTTTTCCCAGCACCGTTTGTTGAAAAGGCTGTCTTTTCCCCACTGAATGGTCTTGGTACCTCTGCAGAAAATCATTTGACCCTATATATGAGAGTTTATTTCTGGGCTCTGTTTTCTGTTCCATTGGTCTGTATATCTTTATGCCAATACCACAGTTTCAATTACTGTAGCTTTGCTGAGGGTACAGGTTTTTTTGTTTGTTTTTTGCGGGGCTGCACCACACGGCTTACGGGATCCTAGTTCCCTGACCAGGGACTGAATCGGTACCCCAGGAATTGAGAGCGCCAAGTCCTAACCACTGGACTACCAGGGAATTCCCGAGAGTAGAGTTTTAAATCAGAGGTCACAGCAATTCCAAAGAACTAGAGCAGGGAGTTGGCAAACTTTTTTCTGTAAAAGGAAAGACAGTAAACATTTTGGGTTTCACAGGCCATGTGGTCTCTGTCACAATTACTCTACCCTGCCACTGTAGCACTAAAGTAGCCATAGATAATACACAATCAAATGGGTGTGGCTGTGTTCTAATAAAACTTTATAAAAATAAGTGGAAAGAGATTCTCAAAATCATTAACCATCAGGGAAATGCAAAGCAAAACCACAATGAGCTATCACCTCACACCTGTCACAAACAACAATGGTTGGTGAGGATGTGGAGAAAAGGGAACCCTCCTTCACTGTTGGTGGGAATGTAAATTGGTGCAGTCACTGTGGAAAACAGTATGGAGAGTTCTCAAAAAACTAAATATAGAACTATCATATGACCCAGCAATTCCACTGATGGGTATATATCCAAAAAAGACACAAAAACCCTAATTCAAAACGATACATGCACCCCAGTGTTCATAGCAGCATTATGTACAATTGCCAATGTACAGAAGCAACCTAAGTGTCCATCAACAGATGGATGGAAAAAGAAGATGTGGTGTATATATGCACAATGGAATACTATTCAGTCATTAAAAAGAATGAAATTTTGCCATTTGCATCAACATGGATGGACTTGGAGGGCATTTTGCTAAGTGAAATAAGTCAGACAGAGAAATACAAATACTATATTATATCATTTATACGTGGAATCTAAACAATACAACAAACTAGTGAATATAACAAAAAAGAAGTAGACTAACAGGTATAGAGAACAAACTAGTGGTTACCAGTGGGGAGAGGGAAGGGGGGGCAATAAAGGAGGAGGGGATTACAAAAAAGGGGGGTTATTATGGGATATATGAAAGCATCTGTGTGAAACTTTCGAAAACTGTGAAGCACTATAGAATTTAAAGAATACTTCATTCAATAAAAAAAATAGGTGGCAAGACAAATTTGCCCCAAGGGCAGTAGTTTGCTACCCTCTGGACTGGTGGTCACAGTTGGGCATTTTCCAAGGCCTTAAGGAAGGCCAGCGTGATAAGAACAAAGATGAGAGAGAAGGGAGATGAGGTTGGAGAGATATACAGGGGCCAGATCACATAGACGCTTGTTGACCACAAGGAGGATTTGATTTATTCTCCCTCATCCATTCACCTACCGAACATCCATCAAAGACCTACTAGGACTTAGGGGCTGGGACTACACAGAAGTTAGGCTCAGTCCTCAGCCTCCCAGAGCTTCGATGGAGACAAGAGGCATAAGCGAAGGAGTTTTAACACAGTATCACATTTCCTTTCTGAGTCATGGCATAAGCTCCATTCCATCACCTGAACCATGGGATTCCCGCTCTGAGCTTTACTCTGCTGCCTTCGTTTGAGCCTTTATTAATTCTCTCCATGATGGTTGCAACAGTCTATTTAAACAGCTCTCTGCCTGTAGTCTAACATTTTCCCAAACTGACCTCCATACTGCAGCAGGGGACATTTCTAAAATGCAATTCTGATTGCACTCCCCAGCTTCAAACTACATTGACATCTTTCATCACTGTCAGAGTTAAGTTCAAGCTTTTAAGATGATATGTAAAGCCTTGCGTGATCAGGCCCTTGCCAAATTCTCATCATCATCTGCTCTCCATCCCCTCGGTGGGAAGTGCTAGCTGACAGCTCAGGACATCTACTTATACACACGTAAGAACATGTTTAACTCATGATTAAGTCCTGGGGCAACATCTACGTCAAAGAACAGCATTTGATACCTGCTCACGCAATATCTTCTGGCTGTTGGTGTTTCTACTATAAAGTATAATTATGAATTGAGCAAGACTTAGAAATAATAAGAGCAAACACATATAGAGACAGTCTGTGCCTGGCACTGTTAAGTCATTTAATCCTCACAACCACCCTATGAGGTAGGTGGTATCATTGTCTCCATTTTACAGATTAGAAAACTGAGGCACAGAATGGTTAAGTCCCCCAGGATCGCACAGCTTATAAGTGTGATGGCATGAATATTCAAACCCAGGAATTCTGACTCTATAATCTCTGTTGTTAAGCACACAAAGCCTCCTCACTAAACCATAAATATGTTATTTAAAAATACTGACCGAAGCTATGCCTGTAGTCTAAAAGCATAGTCTCTGGATGGTAGCATTAAAATCACCTGGGAGCTATTAGACATGCGAATTCTCAGGCCTGGGCCCTGACCTACTGAATCACATCTCTGACGTTAGGGCCCAGGAATCTGAGTTTTAGCAAGCTCCCCAGGTGATTTTCAATCGCAATAAAGTCTGAGAGGCCCTGCTCTTAAATGTTTATTCCTAGGGAGTACAGGCGCTAATGGATGCAAAGGTTATGACAAACGTGGATAATTTTGACAAAAGAAGTAAAAACAGGATTCTTTTTAATGCACAAACGTCTCAAATTTTGACATTAAAAGCAAACAAATCCTAGCAGAGAACAATTAACGGTTGTCATAGGTTTTGAGAGGATGCTTGACAGGATGAAGAAAAGTACAGGATAAACCTGAACTTACAGCAAACGGGCAAGTTTAAATCCGACACACCTACCAACCAGCTGTGTGACTTTTCAGAAATTGCTTAACTGGAGCCTCAGTTTCTTGACTGACTGGTAAAACTACTAATCCCCTTGACGTGTACCCCATGATGGCTGTGAAAAATCAAGCAGGGTCAGATATGTGACAATGCTTTGTATGGAAGGCTAGCGTGCTGATCAAGTTTCATTTTCTGCTGTATCTGTTTACAAAAGAATATGCGCATTTTCCCTTCTACTCAGGAAATGGATAGGATTTTGAGTCACTTGCAGTGACTGAAGAGATCCCTACTTTCTCTAGTGAAGGTTGCAGGAGATACACAGCCGGAATGAGGGGTTGCTCCAGGATTGGAAAGTCAGGCAAGTGGCCTCACCTGAGAGAATGGGGCCAAAGCACTGACAGGTGGTGGTAGGACTATGATTATATGTCTCTAAACTCATCTGTCGCTTTACAATTTCTCCCCCCATAAAAGTTCATGAAAGCTTAGCTTAGGCTGATACTCAGCCCTGCGCGCTTCTTCCTGCCTGTCAGTGGTCTGCTTTGGTGTGGGCTGTTTACAGCCGCTTCTGTTTTGATTAGTCAGCGTTTGTACCAAGTAAGTTGTTAAATTTTTAAGTAACACCCCCATTAGGCTCCATAATGGAAAGGAATGTTATTTGACGTTTATTTCAAACAGAAGCAATTCCCCTGGGTCTGGGATGGTTTAATGGATTCATACTGAGCCTCACCAGGCCTGTTCATGCCACTGACCTTTGATTCCATTGACTGTCCTTGACTCAATGACAAATAGTTCCAGCATGTTCATTAAAACAATGCAACTTTAAATTTACCTAGTCTGTCTCAAGCACATTTTTCTAGCTGAGGAAGACGCAAGCTACTGCTCTAGAAAAACTCCCATGCACGTGAGGGAAAGAATTCTATTATCAGGCTGGGGTTTCTTGTGTTCACTTTGCACACCTGACTTCCCTGGCCACAGCTTGCCTTTCTCTCTCTTTTCTTCTCCCATTGTTTGTTTCTCCCCTCAAGAGGCACAGAGTAGGTACCCTCCCTGTTATTCACTGTTTGCCCTCTTGGCTCGTGGCTTTCAGATTAAAAGCAACTTTCTGATAAATATGTATCATTTAGGACAGGGAGCTGCTCAATTTAAAGAGGAACACACTCACAAGAAAAGAAAACATACCAATCATATTCCATCCTCCAACTGACTTTAAACTGCATCACAGATTCGCACGCTGTACAACCTTCACCTCCAAATGGTAGGAGGAAGACACCAGTTATTTTTCTAGATGTGTAATTTTCAACTGAAGCTGAAACGTTCAAATGACCACTAGCTACCCCAGTTAAGGCATGATGTGGATACTTATTCCCCAAAATTGCAAAAATATTTCTGGCTCTGCTCAAAGTGGCCCATGCGATCTAAGGAGCAGACCAACATCCTCTCTCACTTGGGGTGACGTGGCTTACCACATCTAGGAACTATTTAACACAACCCCCCAAACTCTGAGACTGTCCATCAAAGCAGGTACAACCTGGGCACAATGGTGTCTGATTTTCCTCCCAGGCGCTCTACATAAATCATGCGCTCAGCCACATACCTTCATTCTGCCAGCATCTCCCAACCCCTTTCCCCCAAAAGCAATAAACCGAGAGGGTGTTAGCCGTTGTCACTCATGTTTCATGGACCAGCGGCACTGAGGTCACCTGGGAACGTGTCAGATATGCAGAATCTCAGGCCCACTGAATTCTGCTGCTTTTAAACAAGATCTCCAGGTGATTCATACACACATTCAAGTATGAGAAGTACTGGATTAATTGACACACTTGTTAAAAGCACATACCAAAAAAGAATCAAGATTCTCCACTCAGTATGGGGCTTCCCTGGTGGCGCAGTGGTTGAGAATCTGCCTGCCAGTGCAGGGGACACGGGTTCGAGCCCTGGTCTGGGAGGATCCCACATGCCGCAGAGCGGCTAGGCCCGTGAGCCACAACTACTGAGCCTGCGCGTCTGGAGCCCATGCTCCGCAACAAGAGAGGCCACGATAGTGAGAGGCCCGCGCACTGTGATGAGGAGTGGCCCCCGCTTGCCACAACTAGAGAAAGCCCTCGCACAGAAACGAAGACTCAACACAGCCAAAATAAAGAAATAACTTAATAAACTCCTACCCCCAACATCTTAAAAAAAAAAAAAAGATTCTCCACTCAGTATGAACATTTGAAAAAAACAAAAGAAAAAAACCTCACCTCAGTTATGATCTGTGACGTTGGAAGGAAAGCCCCTTGGTAGAGACGCAGTGGTGACACTGAGAAGATCTCGACTCCTGTTGGCTTTCCCGCAGAGACTTCAACCAAGATCCGCGTCTGTTAAAGTCCAGGAGCTTCCCGTCCTGCCAGCTCTCAAGGCGCAAGAGAAAGTATCAGAGAGGAAACTGAGCAGCCCCTGGCTAGCTCTTGCAACTACCAGAAAGGCTGAGGCTTTCCAAATAAGCTAGCCGTGGGATAATGTCCAGTTCTCCTATCTCCTGGAGTTCCGTTTTTCTCCACTGTTAGCTGGTTACTAACCACATTTCCTTCTCCGATCCCTGGGATTCAAACTGACAACCTAATGCCTCTAAACAGCCTGGGATCCTTTTCCGACGTTCCTGGCAAGGGGAAAGGAAAAGGAAGAAATTCACGTGTCAGAGAGATATTTTAATATCTTTTTCTTTGTGCAAGAGAATCCTGACCACAGTATCTCCCACACTGATGGCAACTTTAGCAAGGATAAAAACCGATTCTAGCAAATAGTTTTGCTCTGTGTAAACTTCCTGTCTTTTGCTAGATGTGATGTAACAGGGGCCTCCTTTCACAAGCTCTGTCTTCTAGCAAAAGAATACAAGCAGGAAGATAACACAGATTTGGAAAGGAAGTGAAAGAAACCAAAGCACAGACAGCATTAGGTTTCTGTGCAAAGGCCCACTAGAGATTTGAAGAGAAAAACTATATTTGGAACATGCTATCCTTCTAATGTTCTTTTCTAAACCAGAAGTATAACAGGAAGTTATGGTTGTTTTGAATAGGCATTTCATATTCTGAAAACATGAAGGATGTCAAGTGACAAAATACGACACATACTAAGAGCTTCTGGCTCCACTCTTTACCACCCGTGACCAGTTTTTTAATCCAAGGCTTCTCAACATAAAATGGTGGTAACAATAATGCTTTCCTTAGAGAGCTGGCATAACAATATCATGAGATACGTGAAACGCCGATTACTGACCTTGCCTTGCTGGAAGTCCTCTTTATAGTCAAGTCACTATCCTGATTTTCCTCTCTACTGTGCATACCTAAGCACAGCTCAAGCAGTCAATAAATATTTATTGAAATGAAATGCGTTTAAAAAATCTTGATGTTGTTAAGAAATTCCATCTATTTTTTTTCTTTTCTTTTTTAAATTTATTTATTTATATTTAAAAAATTTTTTGGCTGCATTGGGTCATCGTTGCTGCGCGCAGCCTTTCTCTAGTTGCGGCGAGCAGGGGCTACTCTTCATTGCGGTGCACGGGCTTCTCATTGCGGTGGCTTCTCTTGTTGCGGACCACGGGCTGTAGGGCATGTGGGCTTCTGTAGCTGTGATGCACGGGCTTAGTTGCTCCGTGGCATGTGGGATCTTCCCGGACCAGGGCTCGAACCCGTGTCCCCTGCATTGGCAGGCGGATTCTTAATCACTGTGCCACCAAGGAAGTGCCATCTATTTCTTTTTATCATTTTTATTGTGGTAAAATACATATAACATAAAATTTTAGCCATTTTTAAGTGTCTGATTCAGTGGCATTAATTACATTCACAATGTTATGTAACCATCACCACTATCCATTTCCAAAACTTTTCATCACCCCAAACAGAAACTCTGATCATGAAGAAATAACTCCTCCAGGGTTCTTTTAAATATGAGGATCACTTTTTAATTTGGGGGATCCCTCCTCTCTCATGGTAGTAGTTGCACTTTAAGTACCCCTCAGAAAATATAATTCAAACACCAAGAATAACATAGATACCTTATTTATTATTTATTTATTTTAACATCTTTATTGGGGTATAATTGCTTTACAATGTGTTAGTTGCTGCTGTATAACTAAGTGAATCAGCTATATGTATACGTATATCCCCATATCCCCTCCCTCTTGCGTCTCCCTCCCACCATCCCTATCCCACCCCTCTAGGTGGTCACAAAGCACAGAGCTGATCTCCCTGTGCTATGTGGCTGCTCCCCACTAGCTTAGATAGCTCTTTTAAATAAATTTGCATTTTAATCATACAACACAACAAATCTTCACACATTTGAAATACGTGTCAGATTATTCTGTATTCCAGCTAGGGAAAAGGTTTAGAACAAACCTTGGAATAGAATTTCTGCCATATGTGAATATATTTGAAATTCTTTTAACTGTGTTCTCCGTTTTAAATAAGGCTAATTATTTCCTTTTGAAGGGAGAAGAGAGGAAGTAGCATTTATTGACACCAAACTGGGTACCAGCGAGGATTCAACTCTCATCCCGTTCTTTGTCATAAACATAAATGTGAAATTATTTATATGATATTACTGTGATTCTGTGTGATAATTTTCTAGCTATTGCACAGTTGACCCTTTTGCTGTGATGTAAAGCATGGACAAAGCAGAGGTACCTGTATCCTGCCTGGTATTTAACTGAGCAAGGCATGTGTGTATTACACTAGTAGTGCAATTGTCTGTATACAGGCAAGGCCTGGGGGGAAAAACAGACTAGTGCAAAATGATAAACTTAAAAGAAATGCCAATATATCCATAGAGATGGCAGAAATTGTATTCCAAGATTTATTCTAAACCAAATAAAACTTACTTGGCAAATACAATTTTAGGGATAATTTAAAAAATACGTTAAAACTAAATAACCATGATTCTAGGGAACAGTTCGGCACTGTGAGAATTTAAGGCACAGTCCTGTCCTCCAGGGGCTGACATCAAGGCTGGGTACACGAGACTTACACGAGCTAACAACGGAGCTGGCTGAATGGCCTATTGGTGCAGGCTGCAGGTAGTTGGAAAAAAGAGTGCCCAGCAAGGAAGATGCAGATTTTGGATGCTGGATCCTTGCTTCCTACTGATATAGACCCATGGTCGACTTAGGTAAGCTGACTGAGTAAACTCTTAGCAAAGCTCAGAGTAACTGGGCTCAAATTCTCATGATTCCCATTTATTCCAAACAATAAACATTAGACAAGTCCTTGCTTAAGAAGTAACTGAGGCCTTTTTTCCACTGAGGTAAATCTAAGTGCTCCCAATTTAGGAACCACATATTGCTTTTCTGAAAGAAGGTAACACAAACTTTAATTTTCAAATTCCTCCCATGTTTCATGTAACATGTAATTTTATGGTATTAAATGTAATATTAAGATAACAGTAATTCAATATGGGAAGGAAAGGAGGAAGGGAGGAAGGGAGCAAAGGAGAGAAATTAGAAGCTAAATATTTACCTATAAAGGTATGGTTAAACAAAACGTGGCGCATGCATACAATAGAATATTATACAAAAAAGAATGAGATAGAAATTTATGTACTGTCTTGACAAAGAAAGATCTCCAAGACATATTAATTATAAAAAGCAAGTTGCTAATAAACACAGGGCATATACGTTCACTTATGTTAAAATGCACCCATGTAGACAGACACACACATGCCCTCACAAAACAAAACTATGTATTTCTATATGTACCCATCTATGTATGTAATCACATAGAAAAACCTTTGGAAAGATATGACTCAAAATGGCAGCAATGTCTGGGAAGTATGGGATTAGGAGGTGGGGATACTTTATTGAAAATATACATCTCTGTTGTTTAAAGACTTCCCACCATGTATGCGTCTATTTTCCTATTTCTCTTAGAGTAAAAGCTAAAGACCTTTACAACCTGTATCTTCCACCCCTACTCCTCTCATCTCATGTTCCCCTTTACCGATTACAATGTAGTGAGACATATCTCCCTGTTATGCCTCAAATATACATACACAGACCCACCTCATGGCCGCTGCCCTAGCTGCTCCTTTTCCCTAGAAAGTTCTTCCCCTATTTATTTGTTTGGCTCATTCTTTCACTTCCTTCAAGTTTTTCCTCAAATGGTAACTTCTCATGAAGCCTACCTGACCTCCCAATATAAAATTGCAGTTCCCCTCTTGCATTGTTGGTGGGAATGTAAATTGATACAGCCACTATGGAGAACAGTATGGAGGTTCCTTAAAAAACTAAAAATAGAACTACCATACGATCCAGCAATCCCACTACTGGGCATATACCCTGAGAAAACCATAATTCAAAAAGAGACATGTACCAAAATGTGCATTGCAGCACTATTTACAATAGCCAGGTCATGGAAGCAACCTAAATACCCATCGACAGATGAATGGATAAAGAAGATGTGGCACATATATATAATGGAATATTACTCAGCCATAAAAAGAAATGAAGTTGAGTTATTTGTAGTGAGGTGGATGGACCTAGAGTCTGTCATACAGAGTGAAGTAAGTCAGAAAGAGAAAAACAAATACTGTACGCTAATGCATATATATGGAATCTTAAAAAAAAAAGGGGTTCTGAAGAACCTAGGGGCAGGATGGGAATAAAGACACAGACCTACTAGAGAATGGACTTGAGGATATGGGGAGGGGGAAGGGTAAGCTGTGACAAAGTGAGAGAGTGGCATGGACATATATACACTACCAAACATAAAATAGATAGCTAGTGGGAAGCAGCCGCACAGCACAGGGAGATCAGCTCGATGCTTTGTGACCACCTAGAGGGGTGGGATAGGGAGGGTGGGAGGGAAGGAGATGCAAGAGGAAAGAGATATGGGGACACATGTATATGTATAACTGATTCACTTTGTTATAAAGCAGAAACTGATACACCATTGTAAAGCAATTATACTCCAATAAAGATGTTTAAAAAATAAAGTCAGGGCCTCCCTGGTGGCGCAGTGGTTAAGAGTCCGCCTGCTGATGCAGGGGACACGGGTTCGTGCCCCGGTCCGGGAGGATCCCACATGCCACGGAGCGGCTGGGCCCGTGAGCCATGGCCACTGGGCCTGCGCATCCGGAGCCTGTGCTCCGCAACGGGAGAGGCCACAACAGTGAGAGGCCCGCATACCGCAAAAAAAAAGAAAAAAAATAAAATAAAATAAAGTCAACTACGAGAATTCAAAAATAAAATTGCAGTTCCTCCTACTAGCATTCTTATTTTTGTTAATAGCACTTATCACCTTCTAACATATTATGTAATTTCCTTACTTATTATGTTTTTCTCCTTCCACTAGAATTACGCTCTATGTGGGCGTGAATTTTTATTTGCTTTGTTCATTGATATAGCCTTAGTCCCCAGAATTGTGCCTGGTATACCAGTCGGTACTTGATAAAATATATTAATCAATTCACAAATCTTCACAAGAATATATTCATTTATTTTTAAAATTAAAGATATCCACAATCTCACAAACAAAAAGTCAGAATAAAATGTTTAAGGACCCCCCGGGTTCTGTGGAACAAGATTTGAAAACCTCTGGTTTAAACCTCTTAAATAAGCTAAAACTTACGGGAAGGAAGCTTTTTAAATGGAAGCCCTTCTACTGACTTAGGCACACTATCTAACAGTGCATATTATCTTACCCTGGAACACCTATTTTTCAAACAACTGGGAATAAACCAACCACTCCTAGGAACTTCTGTGAAATCCCCAGCTATTTCTTTACAAAGGCAAAGAACCAGTGAAGATCCCTTATTTCTTATAAAGGAAGCACTGTGCAAAAGTGAAGAGTTGTAGCAAAAATCATGTCTAATTCTTGGAGGCCTCCTTTACCTTTCAAAAATATGTGTGTCCCTAAGGATGTAGATGGACTTGAATTCCTGATCTTGTTTGAGCAGATATTGAACCCTTTGGAATAGGGAAAGTGAGAAAGGTTTCAAACAGCCAGCTTCATCCTCTAATTCAAAGAACAGTAAAGTCCTTTAGCTAGAGAAGACTTATCAGAATCCGTAGTATGGCGTGGGGAGGAAGCCAATCCAAATTATGAGGGTGGGGAGGTTGGGAAGATGATCCCCAGGCAAGTATTTTGCCAGTCCTGTTTTTCCCCTGGCTTTAACCGTTCCTCAGTGCTCTGAGAGGCAGTCACAGAGAGCAGTCCTTAGCTAAGCCATTTGAAAATGATGGAAGGGCCTTTGATATGACCCCAAACTTGTTTTGTTTTGTTTCCCAGCCTATGTTGGCTTATGATAGAGTCTTCAGAATTCACTAGAATGCATTCATGTAAATTTATGATAATCTATTCCTATGTTCCAGGGTATGGAAAAGTTGCTCCAAATTTTCTTTAAGATTTAGAAGCAAACTCAAGACTTAGGAATTGTTTACAAAGAGTCATAAATCCTATGTTGCATACTTTTATTATCAAGACTCTCAATGGTTATGTACAAGTCCCTCAGCACTCACAGTTTGGGTTTCTCACTTTGCCAATTATCATACTCAGAGTTAAGGGCCACATCTTAGGCTTTTGTAGTCCTATAGTACGGTGCTGTTCACACGGTAATCATTTAACCGAGGTTTACAATCATCATTATGAACCAAATGACAACATAAACTGAGGCTATGAACATTATTTAAAATAAAATCACACTTCTGGCAGAACTTCTTAAAATAAAATCACACTTCTGGCAGAACTCTGAAACACCAAACCTGCTTCCACGGTGCTTCTGCATTTTAAAAGCCAAAAGCTACAAGAGAAAAGTAGTAATCGTGACACACTCTCCTTGTAAACTCTTCGAACTTGGTATGTACTGAACTTGGCGACACAAGAAGCTCTAGGAGAGGGAAGCTCAAATCAAAGCAACCATTATTTACTGGGCAGACCAACCTCACCTCTCTTTATTGCCCCGCAAGTTTGTGCAGTTGTTAATAAATGTTTAGCGTTTAAGCAATCTAGGTACAATAGTTCATGACTGGTACCTTGATCAGCTCTATAGAGAAGAGACACTCTCAGGAGGGCATCCCCGCCTGGTTTTGATACTGACCAGGGTTCTTGGCCTTCCGCAATCAACAGAAATTGACTAGAGGCCGGACGAGAAATTCGGGCAAGGGTTTATTGGGGCCCCTGTAGCAGCATGGGGGAGCGAGAACAAGGAACAGGTTCCCTTGCTTGCTTGCTCCCTGATGGGGAGTGAGCTGGCTCCTTAAACGGGGTGAGGGTAGTGCTGTGACCAGGAGCCCGGCCAGAGGGGTAGCTTAGGTGTTTTGCCCACCCCTCTGGTGGTGCTGCGTGCACAGGGCACGCCCAGTACCCTGCTGTTGCTCCCAACACCCTGTTTTTGCTCCCAGCTCTTCAGAAGTGGCAGTTGGGTTTTTTTTGGTCTCTTTGTATCTTTTGGGTCCAGAATTTGCCCCAACTGCGCATGCACGCAGTTATTTTTAGTCCCATAGAGTTTCTTTGTATTTTGTTGCTGGATGAGAGGTGTGTCCAGGTGCGAGAATGCAGCACTGCAGCTAAGCGTCCCGGGTCCCCAGCCTGTCTCAGTTTTACTTTTTTTCACAAGACTGAAGATCTAGACAACAAATGCAGCAAATTTTATATATTTCCATAATTATGCATTTGTATGTTTATATATATCTTACGTAGCAGAGGAGGCAAGGGAAGTGTCCTAAAGGAAGGAGATACTTAAAAAGAATAAAAAAATCAGAAACATCAATGTGCCCCACAAGAGGAGAGTGTGACAAACTGTGGTATATGATACCATAATCATAAAAATTAACAAGTATATAGTCTATATTGATCATGGCATATGAAGTATTTGAGGAGGAAAAAACTTTTGCTGTACCCTTAGGTTCAGTTCTTGGGGACCTCTGAATTAAACTGACAAAAGACAACAGGAGAAAAAAGAAGAAGAAAACCTTATTCATATGGAAGCAGCTGGTAGCTAGCTAACTGGTTAAAGACAGAGGCTCATCTACCTAACTTAGTAGGGGAAAGAGGGAGATGGAGAAAAATCTATGGAAGGAACAAGTAGGTTTCCATAGGAAAGAAAAGGATTTCTAGGAGAATAAACTGCAGATAAGAAAGCCTGTGATAATATTTATGAATATGCAAGTGGGCTTTTCCATCTCCTGCATGGCCACGAAACTCCCAGAGAGGAGATTTACGGCCTATTTACTTTTTTTTTGCGGTACGCGGGCCCTCTCACTGTTGTGGCCTCTCCCGTTGCGGAGCGCAGGCTCCGGACGCGCAGGCTCAGCGGCCATGGCTCACGGGCCCAGCTGCTCCGCGGCATGTGGGATCCTCCATTACCGGGGCACGAACTCGTGTCTCCTGAATCGGCAGGTGGGCTCTCAACCACTGCACCACCAGGGAGGCCCCGGCCTATTTACTTTTGATCTCTCTCCTAGGAGTAAGCTCATCCTGAAGAGGGAATTTATGACAGCCTCATTTCTCAGAAGTTTCTGCTCTTAGATAAGGGAAATGCTGAGAAGGCTTCTTTCTGCATCTGTTGATTCTTAATTGCCTGCGGCTCAAATTAATCCTCATGCCAAAGGGGCATATTGGGGGTAGGGGGGCATATCCTGATCCCGTTCTGTATAAAGTTATATTAGAGGATGAAAATCAGAACTAAATTAACATGAATGTTTTCACTCATTTTTAAATATTAAAAAAATTATGCCTAAACATGGCAGAGAACAGAAATCAGTTTGGGAAAAAGAAAATAGGGCTTTAATAGTCATTATTAAGTTTCTTATTCTGTAAGTTTATTAAAGTTCATAGCCATCAGTCATTTTTTATGTGAGTGAGGGAGAAGTATGAGAATATTAAGAAGAAATTCAGTCAGGCAGGGAGAGAGATAGTAAAAAAAAAAAAAAAAGTAGAGGGGCTTCCCTGGTGGCGCAGTGGTTGAGAGTCTGCCTCCCGATGCAGAGGATACGGGTTCGTGCCCCGGTCCCGGAAGATCCCACATGCTGCGGAGTGGCTGGGCCCGTGAGCCATGGCCGCTGAGCCTGCACGTCCAGAGGCTATGCTCCGCAATGGGAGAGGCCACAACAGTGAGAGGCCCACGTACCGAAAAAAAAAAAAAAGTAGAAAGGTAGTGAGAGGGGAAAGAAGGCACAGAAGGGGAGGGAAAAACAAAAACCCATAGAGAAACATTTACTGAAAAGCAAAATGACACTTAGAGAGATCGGAATTAGTGGCAGAAAAAGAGATATGCTACTTCGTAGGTTCTGTATTTACTATTCATGTCTCTCAACAACCTTAAGTGGTATAATCATCCCCATTTTACAGATGACGAAAATGAGTCATTTGTTAAATAACTGGTTCAAGTAACTTGCTCAGTTATTCAGGTAAGGGGGGCAGGATTCAGGCGACTCCAGACCGGACCATTTGGCCCCGACGCCTCTTATGCAGACATGCCAACATTTCAGAAGATACGTTTCCATCATCCTCTGAAATAGTGACAACTGATTCAGCAACTTAACACAGATCTTTCTGACATCTAAAACATTCTTTTGCCTCTGCTTTGATAAAGTTTTTTTTCGCAGTACATATTTATTTTCCCCAGAAATATTAAAGCTTTCCATCCTTGGAGAAACGACAGTGGTCCTCCCTGTCATCTACACGCCTATGATAGAGCACACTTATTCGTCCCTGCCTTCATTCGGCAAGCTGAGTGCCCACTGTAGCAGGATGGTGACAGGTGCTGCGTGTGTGTACGACTGAGTAAAACCACCTGGGCTCTGTCCTCCAAAACTGCATAGTGACCTATGGGGTACAGCTTGGAACAGTTCCTCGTTTGACACCTAACAAACTGTGTGATCTTGAAAACAAGAGCTTTTACTATTAGAAAACCTGATGCTACTGTTCTCTGACTTTCCAAATTGAAACTCTGGGGCAGGGATTCTCTTTAATGAATTTGGCTTTAGGCTTTGGCAGTAGACAAGCTTCTCACTCTTCTTTGATCCTTAAGTATGTTTAGCATCACGGAAATATCACAGCGTAAAGATGTTCTGGCAGGACCTACAAAGACCCTTAGGCTTGGATCTTCTTACGTTGTCATTGTTTCTTACTTCAGGTACCACTGTCATGCTTTCTCAGCTCTGCCAGCCTAACTTGCTAGAACCGACTGAACAAGATCTTAAAACAGTGGCACTGGACCCACCTGCCCACTTGGTTGTAACTGAAGAAATCTGAGGGTTTCGTTTCTCCTAATCATCCTTTCCATGATTCATCACTTGGGAAGGGCATACTCTTAAGTGCTAAGATAAAGATCAGGAATGAGATAATAACTTCTCTATTCTAAGTATGTCATTCATGCATTCCAAACCTTACTGAACGCCTACTGTGCTGTTAGGATTATCTAGAAAAGAGACCTGGTCCCTGCCCTCGAAGAATTCACAGTCTCAAGGTGAAGATAGGGAAGAAAGAGTTCTGATACAGCGTAATAAGTGTTAGGATAGAAATAAGTATTGGATGTCATAGGAATAAGTGAAAGGGAGACTTCAACTGGAGGAGTGGCAGAATAAACATCCCATGGGAAATGACATTTGAGCTTTTAAGTTCACCTGGGAAAGCAGTAGGGAGATGTGTTACAGGGAGAGAGAAAAACATACACAGACCAGGATGAAGCTTGAGAAGGAAGGTTAGAAGTAGAAGAAATGACAAGGGAGCCGGGGCAGGGAACAGACCAGGAAGGAAGGGTCTCTTATGCAATGCTAAAGACTTTTACTTTATCTGGGAGGTGAGACTGAAAAAACGCCAACACGAGTGTGTGATGATCACCAAGTGGAGAATGGACAAGGGGTGCCCCTGAAGGCAGGGCAATCAGTTGGGAAGCCACAGCATCAGCTGGATGTAAAGAAATGGCGGTGAGGATGGAGCAGAGAAGAAAGTTACAGATGTGAAGGAGGAAAATTACAGATGTGAAGGTGTGAGTGAGAGGCACTGCCATTCATCAAGATGGGCAGACTAGAAGGACTGGTTTGGGTGGGAATTCCAGTTTGGATATGTTGAACTGAGGCGCCTATAGGACCTCTGAGCAGACATTTCCAGCCCATGTCTGGACATTTGAGTGTGGAACTCAGGAGAGAAATCTGGGCTGGGAAAATAGTCGGAAGTTATCAGTATGCACGTGATGGGTGAAGTCATGAGAATGCATTGGCTCACACAAGGAGAGTACACCGTGAGAAGGGAGTGGAAAAAATGACTGATCTGATTAAATTGTGACCCCAGAGTATATGTTTTTCAATACTCCGTGTGAAGAAACGGCAATTATTCATAAAGCACTTCTGCTGCCCAGCTATGATGGTTGTTGTTAGGAAAAGCACCTGTGTGAAGGGGGCAGGTGGTTATTGTCTTAGTTGCAACCTGAATTAGTTGTTCCCCTCCACACAGGTTTAGTGGGTTTAAAAAGGTCAACGGGGGAACACCAACAATCAAAGGGCGGGAGACAATCAAAGCAGCTGCTGGATATTTAGACAGAAAACCAGAAAAGTGGTGCCAGGAAAGCCTTAAGAGAGGAGCCTGATTCAATGAGAGGGAAGTAGCCAGGTATGTTGAATGTGGAAGAGGTGTCAAATAAAATAAAAACTAAAATGAATCACTATGTCTATCCAGTAAGAGGTCATTGTGGTCCTCTGAGACGGGTGTTTCATTGGTGTGGTAGAGTCGAAGGCAGGATGCAATAAATGAGAGAAGGGGAAGCAGCAGCCTCAAATGTAGTCGGGAATGTGGTCTAAGAGTTTGGTTACCTTTTGCGCCTTGGTCTTAGTCTTGATGTGCTTTTACTATGTCCTCTCCTTCTTCCCCTGACACATATTCCAATTATTCTATTCCTCCTGGTTTCCAATGAACAGCTGCAGCGTTCTCAGGTCCCTTCGGGAATTTTTTCCCACATAATTATTAATACGTAAGTACTTATTAACCTTACCTGACTTTGGTAGTGGAAAATAATTAACTTTGGAATGAAATAGGGCAGAGTTTGAATTCCTAGCCAGCACCCTCTGGTAGCTCCTTTTTGTATTCTGTTATCTGTAGGAGTTTGGGCCTGTACGGAAATCCTCTCAAACTAGCCATGGGTTGGAATTGAGACTCTGCTGGGATGGAGGCAGCTCTTCCCTCCACTCGTCCGTCCCTCTCTGGGGAAGTATCTCCTTCTCTGCAAAGTCAAAAGTGTGCGCATTTTCTAGAAATGGTCCTGCCAGTTGACAAGATCTCTCAAACCTAGCTCCTCCCATTATACAGCTAGAGGGCCGGTCCATCCCTTAGTATAGACTTTTGAAGGAATCTCACTGGTTGTTGACTAGAGCTAAGGATTGGCTCCGTTCAGCATCCTGTCGTCCAAACAGCAAGAAGTGTCAGTGGGGACACACATGGCCACCCAGGCCGAACATTTAAGCAAGAGCTACGAAGAGGGCAGAGCCTGGGAATGAGGGTTTGGGCTGGACAGAAACGCCAACGGAACCTCAGACCAATCCCTCGATCTCTTCAGCTTTCCCTGCAAAGCGGAGTTAGTACCCAGCAAACGCTGTGTTGTGCTGCCCAGAACCGACCTCCAGGACTGAGGAACTACAGTAGCCCCCTGGCTGCGGGGACACCGCCAGGGGACAGCTCTCACCTGCTCTCCGCTCCAGGCGCTTCCCCGGGCAGAAGAGCGCCTCCTCGCCTCCGACAGTCACGTCCTCCTCCCGAACAGCCGGCCTCCCATCGCCGGTGAACGTTCGGGGGCCGCGGCCAGTTCCGCCAGACCCACCGGGGGCGCACGCAGGAAGGAAGAGCCGGGAGGAGGCGGGCCCGGCGGGCGGCTCGGCGGGCGGTTCGCTCAGCTTCGGTCTTGGCGGCAGATTCACTGTCCGGCCGGCGCAGCCGCCGCAGGGGGAAAAGCAAGGGACGAAGGAAGGAACGGGAGGAGGAAGTGAGCGACAAAGGGGGACGGGAAGGGCAGCTAGCTGTTCGGACCCGCTTTCAGGCGCCGCAGGTCCGGGTCTCCGCCAGGCCCTCCCGAGGCGCAGCCGCCAGAGCAGTGGAGCCGGGGCGCGGGGATGCAGGGGCGCGGGGCGAGGATGCCGGGCGGGGGATGCAGGGACTCGGCGCAGTCCCCCCTCCCGCTCCCGAGAGCGAGGAGAGCGCCGCCCACCTCTGTTTCTCATCTCTGCCTGTGGAGTCAGGGCGCCAAGCTGCTCGGGCTTTACCTGGTTCGGTGGGCAGAAACCAGGGATCCCGGGCAGCAGCCGGAGTCGCCGCCTGGGGCCAAGCACCACAGAGCATCTTGTTCGGTAAGTGCCCGCGCACTGGTGAAAGGCCGGGGGTGTGCAGTGAATGTGCTCCCTTCCTTTGCTGCATTTGCTCTTACAGAGTATTGTCCTTCTGGTTATGGGTGCACGACGTGCACAGGATCCAGCTGTTAGAGGGGCCCCCTACTTGGTTTAGTGCTCTGCAGGTGCTGTCTTGAATAAGGACCTGGCATTGTCATTTGGCACGAAATATGTAACCGGTCCTGCCTTTGGCCGCCTGCCTCTTAAGACATGACGTTAAGTCTCCTGGGCCTTGAAAGAACCTACCCTTGACATGTGAACAAAGGCTCAGTGACTTCCCTGGTTAGATCTCTCTTGGCTCCAAACATCCTGGCTTCACCTGTCCAGGTGAACACTGATATCCTTCTGGTATAACTCACTTTCCTCACTTGTCGGTCTCCTGACAAAGTTCTAGGGATATTATTAACCACTAGCCCCAAGCCCTGCTAGACCCACCCTAG
Source organism: Mesoplodon densirostris (assembly GCF_025265405.1). Lineage (NCBI taxonomy): Eukaryota > Metazoa > Chordata > Mammalia > Artiodactyla > Ziphiidae > Mesoplodon > Mesoplodon densirostris. The sequence goes on from NC_082661.1 coordinate 210,982,418, forward strand.
TGTCATTTAGACATATGCAGTAGGTTCTCAAAAAATGCTTACCGTTGGTAAACTGACTTATTGGACTTCCGTAAGTGACCATCTAAACCCTGTACTGTTTAAAGCATTATTCTGTTCATTCGTCACTTGCTCCCCAGTTATACTCTTTGCTGGGACATAATTTAGTTCTCTACTCTAGTTTTAGGTGACAAATGCTCAGTTACTGCCTCTATTATGTTCATTCATCCACTGAGTTAGTTTCTGGATGGTGTCCATGTGACTCTTTTTCATGTCCACCAGAGAGCCTTCTGCAGATGGATGTTAATAGCTGTTAGATAGTAGTGAATTGGTTTTGCTTTTGCTAGTGTATAAAGGAGGTATGGTAAGAGAAGAAACAGACTTTGAAGTAAAAAGAGTCTGGATTGGACCTTGCTATTATTAGCTACTTAAAGGCTTTATTTCTTCATCTATAAAAATGATAATTAGAAAGACTTCCCTGTATGGTTGTTAAGATTAAATGAGATAATATATGTAAAAGAGCATAGCACATAAAAGACCCTTAATATTCATATCCCTTTCTCCACCTTTTAAAGAAACAAGATTATAGTCATCCATGCAGCACTGCTCTTTAGTTTTTGTTCAGAACAAGATTCTGAACCGTATTTATACTAACTTATACTTTACAAGGCATAACTGATCATTTTGGAAACACCAAAAGAGGTTAAATACGATTCCTTCACGATTAAATACTATGTTTGGCTTATTATTTAAAATATCTAATGCCCATTTCCCCACTAACATAAAATTAATAAAAAATGTAATTCAATGCATTGACTCACTGATTTAGCAAACATTTTATCCGCATTGCTGAACTTATAAAAAGTGCTAGGTCAGGAGTCTGAACAAAATGAAATAGACCTCTGCCACCATGGAGTTTACCAAGTTACCTTCAGGGGATACTCTAGAAGAGATCCTTGTGCTGAAAGATTGCAACTATGACATTTTATTCAATCAATGGCAGGACATTAAAAATTGCTTACATTAAATGCATATTGCTGAGTTCCCACTGAACACTTGTTTCTAATTTTTAACACATGGAAATGCTGCAGTACAATATACCACAGGCAATATATTGTAGAAATCACAACCATTTTCTTCTTATGTACCAACAAATATTTTGGAAGAGGGAAATGAGAGATAAATCTTGTTTTCAATCAAATCGAAAAGATTTGAATAGGTAAGTGTGTATATAATGTTGTCAAAGATTCTTCACATTAATTTTGCAAACAGCCAGGATTTGGCTGCTAAAAAATTTCGAGACATTCATTGACTCCTTTACATCAGTGTTCACAGGGTCATATAATAAATACTGGAAAGTCTGGATGCCAAATAAACACAGTTTGATTTTAAAGTGTTTAATGCACATACTTTATTTAAATGTTGCTTTGAACACTGAGATATGATTTTAGTATGCTTACAGTTACTCTTAATACATACTTTTAAAACAATGGTCAAAGCAGCAATTACATCAGCCCGCTACAGAAGTGCTATACACCCAATTAGTATTTTGGTAAATTATAAAACAAATGTACACAAGAGCACTTTAGCAGAAACTAATTTGGGAGACAGCAAACTGCTAAATTCTGTACAGGAATCCAGTGGAAAAAGAGTCATTCTTGGAGATGGAACAACGCCATGACTTCACAGCCTAGAACGTGCAATATGACCATCAGTGGACCATTTCAACCATCTAACAACCAAGGGGAGCTGCCAGAGAGTCAGGCGGTCTCATGCCAGATGCCAAAAGCAACAGGCAGGTCATCACAGTTTGGCTTCTAAAGACATGACTTTTTATTTCTGCTGAAGTCATCCAGATAAGTGAACATAATAAATGCAATAAAACGTAACCCAACCAGAATTTTATGTCACTTTGCACAGACGCAGGTGTGTGAACTGAAGTGCTAAAGGAAAATACAAATATATGTTTGTGTTTAAGGGTTCAATGCTAAACTTTAACCATCCCTTCCCCCGCCGCACCTTGAGGCATTTTCTTATTATAATATTACTGTGAAATTAAATCCTTGTCCATTCTTAGAAAGAAAACTAAATGTCCTGTCTGATACTGAAGACTTAGCATAGGCCTACTCATTCTCTGCCAAGATTTGTTTAAAAAGAATTAAATTAGAAAAAATAATTTCTATTTAAATTACATGCTAACAATTCTTCTAAGTAAGTAATTTCCCATCATAGAGTACTGAAATTCAAAACTGATCCTGCCAAAACTTTTTTTTTTTTCAGAAAAAGTGCATACAACTTTGACACACTTAACACAAGGGTCTGTAACAAATAAACGGTTGATGGAAAGCAGGACTGCATGTACACTTGAATATATAAGGTACTTAAGAATTTATACTTGTGAAAAATCACAATGATTTTTAGAATATTTTGCCAAATCAATGATGGCAAATAAAGTTAGGCAACACATTTTAGAAAGATGATTTATATACTACATATTAAATGAAAGGCAAACATAAATACAATTGATTTAAGTTTAATTACATTAGTATAATTTACACCATACCTATACCCACATGGTAATAGCCACATGGCAAATTCACAGTTATAACTGAAAAACTATTTAGAACAGTCCTTTTGTTCCACTACTATTTGCATAATTCCCAGTAATAGACTTAAAAGCATAATACATGTATGCTTATCTTTTATGGATTATAATAATCTATAAGTTATACTTCAACATTGTGGCTTGAAAAACAGACACTAGTGTGTTTTTACGCTTTAGTCAAAGCTGACTAGTTTCAGGTTTTAAAAACTTTCAGGTTGAGCAGAGCAAAATCCACTCCAGACCAAGGCCTACATGTCCTACAAATTCTTCTTTGTCACAGATGGCAATCCCCCCAATGCATCAGTGACTCTTAAACCTCTGAAGTCAACGACATCACTCCCACTCTTGTTTTTTAAAGTAAAAGAGAGGAATAGCAATGTGAAGAATTCAAAACAAAAATAAAACCTACATTTTTAGAAGGTCATCTTGTGCTTTAGAGTTTCTGTTTGCTTGTTAGTTTGGAAACTCTCCATACTCCTAAATGTAGCTTCCATGTTTATGTCCCAAGACCCTACTCAGAAAGAGGGAGAAAGTTTTCCAGGTTTCTTAGCCTACCTTTGGTTCCTCACTTCCCAGGCAATGAATAGGAGACCATATCCTTTCTTGTAATGTTTTTCTTTCTTTTACCAAACTTCCTTGAAAAAAAAAAAAACACCTTGAAATATTTCCATACCACTTTTTCCCAAAGGATAATTCCTGATTAATACAGGCAGGAAAACTCAAGATTTATTTTCTTCCATTCCCAAAAAGGTGAGATGTGAATATTGATGTTGTGCCCTCTTCCTTCTAATAAGCCTTGAGTAAAACTTAAAAAGTCAACCTGAAAACTAAGAGTTGAAGGTACATCAACTTTATCGTTTTGGTTTTTCTTTTGTTTCCACAGAACTCCACGTCATTCTTAACACTTCAGTATTTTTCTCACATCCTATTATTTTACATGCAAATTACAATATAGCAATGTAGCTTCAAATGCTGTTCTGTTCCTAGGTTTTTCCACATAAGTTACCCACCACAGAATATCTCCTACAGCCATTTTTCATCTATTTCCTTATCTCCCAGTAACCATTGGTTCTCCACTCTGAAACTTCCCTCAGTTTGTCAAGAATTCTTAGAGATAAACATATCAAGAATTGAAAGCTAACTGGTGAAGGAGCTATGCAGGATTGTTCCCTTTCATTTTCCATTAGTCTAAAATATACATATGTACATACATCTATCTACACATATAACAAATTTACACTGTCTGCAGAAATAAACTGCAGATGTAATTCCATACACACATTTAGAGATTCACATTTTAACAGCAAACTTACACACAGATATAAGGAAATATAGTTTTATACTCCTAAATTACATAGCAAGCTGGAATAGATAAGGCTTTTTTTTTTTAGATTTATTCTTTCTTAGGAGTCTTAGAAAAAGGAGACATAAACCTCAAGCTATGTCTGTAGCAGTTATCAGTCAATGTGGGATTATCTTTACTGACAAATTATCCGACTTGCTTACTCTATACAAAAAGCGATAATATAAACATGCTGTATACAAAACACAAAACATAGAATTCGAGATAACAAATGGAAACTTTATACAAAATACTTGATACTGTCAGTATGTAACTCTGTATAGCTTTGACCAAAGAACTCTTAGCCTGGACATTCTTTTCTGATATGAAGGAATAGACATAGCTATATAGCATTCTTACCTACAGAAAAACAGGAATGAATTGGCTGGGGGCAGGAGAGACCTGGTGACACAGTTGAAATACGTAAGTGCACTGTTGTACATATGTATACAGCTTAGCAGTGTCATGCTAGCTGAATTAATTTCTTTTGCATTGTTACATTCACCAGTAGGTGATCCAGAGTACAAAATATAGTAACAGAGAACTCAGTTTTCATACTTACTGCTTGGTACAGTTATTAAAAATAAACACTTGCAGATAACCATTGAGTAGCTGTCAAAATACTGACTAGTTTTGAAGAACTTGAAGGCAAGAACCTGGTCAAATGAATAAAGATCAGAAATGGTCAAAAGAAATTCATATAGAAATTTAACACTCAGCAAGTGTATCAAAACCATTTTTCATTTGCTCACTCAGAGACTCATTCACAATAGCTGAATTACACATATTTATACTGAGTATGTACAGTTAGTTGAACATAAATATGACAGGTATTTATGAAAAACTATGTAGATGGTTACTAAGTTTATAGTGCTTTGTGTACTGATCTAGTGAGTCCTAGGGTCACCTTGGTACAGTCGACTTTTTAAAATCTTATCAGTTTCTTGACACAATCAGTGAAGAACTGCACAGAAACTCCAAGTCCCAGCAAGTGATCAGTCCCATCGTCCACTGGAGGCAAAGCTTCTGCTGAATGAGAAGTTGATTTCAGAGGTCTTGTATTTTCCCCAAGCACCAAAAGGCACTACTACTGCAGTAGTGTTATCTTCAGTACCATACTGTATTGCCTGCAAGTTATGGCAGGAAGGAAGAGATGAACAATGGAAATCAGAGTCTGTACAGAAAGAAATGGCCTTTCCCTGGAAGGCCAGACTGGTTTACAACATAGTTACTAACACAATTATTTCACAGTGGTTTGTATCAATCGCATATAGGATAACTGATGTCCCAAACAACTATATTAACTATATGCCACTGTAGCAGTTTTGGCAATAAATACACCAGTGGACTAAGGTACAAAATACATAGCTCCTGAAGAAGAAAACACATGTAAAGCATTTAGCATAGGGACTAATGCAGGGTTAAGGATTCAGTGTTAGCTCTCACCTAGCAATTCTGCTCCTAGGAATTTAGCTTAAAGAAATAATAACCTAAGGAAGTGGATGTGTGTAAAGATATAAAACTGTAAGAAAGTTTATTACCGTCTATACAAAATAGAAAATTGGCATAAACTAAACTTCCTACAGTGGAATTATAAATCAATTTTAGGAACTAATGCAAATAGCAAATTATATAGTCAGCATTAATAAGTGCTTGGGATTACAGCAAATGTATTTCAAAAGACCTCAGAGCCTGGGACTTCCTGGGTTCGATCCCTGGTCCGGGAAGATCCCACATGCCATGGAGCAACTAAACCCATGTGCCACAACTATTGAGCCTGCGCTCTAGAGCCCGTGTGCCACAACTACTGAGCCTGCGCTCTAAAGCCCACGAGCCACAACTACTGAAGCCCGCGTGCCTAGAGCCCATGCTCCACAACAAGAGAAGCCTGCGCACCACAACGAGGAGTAGTCCCTGCTCGCCGCAACTAGAGAAAGCCCACGCACAGCAACAAAGACCCAATGCAGCCAAAAATAAATAAATAAATTTATTTATTTAAAAAAAAGAAAATACCTCAGAGCCTGAGGTCAAAACTCTGAAGAAAAAGATTGATAAAAAATATGTGATATAGGGGCTTCCCTGGTGGCACAGTGGTTGATAATCTGCCTGCCAATGCAGGGAACACAGGTTCGAGCCCTGGTCCGGGAAGATCCCACATGCCACAGAGCAACTAAGCCCGTGCACCACAACTACTGAGCCTGCGCTCTAGAGCCCGTGAGCCACAACTAGTGAGCCCACGAGCCACAACTACTGAGCCTGCTCTCTAGAGCCCACAAGCTACAACTACTGAAGCCCACACGCCTAGAGCCCATGCTCTGCAACAAAGAGAAGCCACCGCAATGAGAAGCCCACGCACCACAGCTAAGAGTAGCCCCTGCTCACCGCAACTGGAGAAAGCCTGCATGCAGCAATGAAGACCCAATGCAGCCAAAAATAAATAAATTAAATAAATAAAGTAAAAAAAAAAAAAAAAAAAAAGAGCTATCTATCCAAACAGAGTATTAACACATGGAAATTTTACATTTTTTTTTTACTGGCTATTATCCAGCTTCCAAATTTTAGCTCTGACTGGCACACCGACATACCACTCATCCATATACCTTTTTGTATTTGTTTGTTTTTACACACCCATTTTTCAAAACCAGAAATTGACTATGCTATAGTGTTTCTACATTGGATATTCATGTGGAGCCGTCTAGTTTAAAATGGTCCAGTGGCTGGATTCAGGAGCTCGGCTGTCTGGGTTTGAAGACCAGTTCTGTAACGTGACAATCTTGCCATCTTGAATAAGTTACTTAATGTCTCGGCCTCTGTGCCTCTGCTCTCGTCCTCTGTGAAGAAGGGATAATTCTAGCTCCAGCCTCAGAGGGTTATCGTGATGATTACATGAGTTAAATACATATGAATAGAAAAGTGCCTGACACACGGTGACATTAGTATTTGCTAATGTTATAATTTACCAGTGCTATTACTATCATTTCAAAATGTGTACAAAGCCAAAAAATAAACATAGCTCATTTCCTTGGCATATTAATTTTACTTAACTACTTGGAAGAATTGTAAAAAAATTTTTTAATTGGAAATATTATGGAGTCAAGTGTAAAATTCAATGTAATACTAAAGCTAAAACACAAGATTTCAAAGAAATCTCCAGTCAGTGGTGGCCCCTCCAGGCTGCACCGAAACCTGCACCTGGCTTTGGCCTCTCCTCCCCGCCCTGGGACTTCTCTAGCAGAAGCTCTGCTGTGTCACCTGTTCAGTAACTGCATGGGCTGCTTCATTGGGATCATGGCACTGATTGACGAAGTCACAAATCTCTTGACTGTTTACCATGAAGTTAATTCCATCTGTAGTGAGGACCAGGAAGCTGTCATCAGCATGATGTAGCTGCAATCAGAACCAAATGCACAGGATTAGAAACTAGACTCAGCCTTAGAATAATCTTCATAATTCAACAATTTTATCTGTTTTCTGAGTGGTCATCCGTGTTTCAGAGCTTGTAGGCAAACAGAGTGAAAATGGAAGGCCTGCATTTAGGGCAAAAATGGCAACGTTTAGCATCAATCACTGAGGACAAACCTAACGTTTACTTAGTAACACCATGAGGAAGAAGCCAGAGAGCTAAATGCTGACACGCAGCTTGATGTAATGGCTGAGAGCACTGTCTCTGGAGTCAGGCTCCCTGGGTGTGAAACCCACCTCTATTTTTCAACGGGGCAAACATAGGTAGATTGAAGTATATATGCTCCAGATTTGTTTTCTCTGCAAAATGGGGTAGGAGTAGCTATTTTGAACAGAGCCTGGCACATAGTAAACTGCTGTGTAAGTGTTTGTTAGACGAAATGAATATAAGTGGGATATCTGTAAGACATAAAATTGTTCAATAAATTAACAGTCATTTGCTGCCATTATTGGGAGCCTACACTATAATGTGCAGGTACTAGAGCAGGCTGGGGGTCGCACAGGTGAAGGGTCAGCTCACCACTGGGTGTATGCTGGGGGAAGTGTGGCGTAATGGGGGCAATGATTAGTAGCAAGCAGAAGATGTCACAAAAAGAGAGGTGGGACAATTATATAGCTTGGTGGAAAAAGGAAGTCAGGCTCAGCTTCCAAGGGAGAGTGATGCTGAATGATGAGGTGCAGGTGAGGAAGGGCCCCACAGTGATGCTTCCAGGCAAATTCCACAGCAGGGTGAAACAACGCCAACACTTCATCATACATTAGGCCAGGAAAATACTATCCTATTCTATCTGAAAAGTTTATCTGTCCTTCCATTAATAACTTCTGTTTAAAAGCCATTCTGGGGACTTCCCTTGTGGTGCAGTGGTTAAGAATCTGCCTTCCAGTGCAGGGGACGCGGGTTCAATCCCTGGTCGGGGAACTGAGATCCCGCATGCCGCAGGATGCGGCAACTAAGCCCGTGTGCCGCAACTACTGAGACCATGCTCTCTGGAGCCCGAGCGCCACAACTAGAGAGGAGCCCACACACCACGAGGAAGAGCCTGCGTGCCACAACGAAAAGACCCAATGCGCCACAAGTAAGACCCGACGCAGCCCAAAACCAATAAATAAATAAATATTTTTTTCAAAAACTAAGAATAAATGTCACTCTGGCTTCAATTAAGGCTTCCAAGAAAGCCTGCGGCTGGGGCTGGAGACAATCCTGCATTCCTTCCTTGCCCGTGTATCAAGGGTTTGCAAGTCCTTTCTTACCTTAATCCTCTTTGTTTCCGGTTCTGCTATCACACCACTGGTTTTAAGATCCAGATCTCCAAGACTCCTGGTCATCGCGAGTCTGCCATTCACGTGAGGCTGTCCCAAACTATTCCAAGCTATAAAACCGCCACATTTCTTAATCCTGGTCGAAAAAAAGTTAAAAGACTACGTTGTGATACCCAGAAAACCAAGGCTCCGTTAAACTTAAGCATGAAATCAGTTTAAAATGCAAGGTTTTATTTCTATCTTGAACTATATAAATACTATCCTTATAGAAAGATTGATGAGTGGAGGTGGTACCTTTCTTTTTCATCTTTTCTTTCTGGAGTATGGTCAATTGTCAGCTTCATGGGTTTTCCTTTTCTGCACAAAATAGCTCGGCTATCGCCAACACTGGCTACAACCAGTTCAATACCATCTCTCAAAAGGGCTACTGTTGCAGTAGTCCCAGAGGTCAAAAGGGTCGCTGCAGACACCATGAAAAAGAGTACAAGTCAGTGACAGTCCAATGATTGGATGTGGAATTTTTATTACAAGATAAAACTTAGGCATGTTAAACTAATGCTGAAATGTATCATTCTAATTTAACTAGAGCTATGCAAATAAAATGCAAATGAACTATGTAAGTAAGATCATGCAGAGAAAGAGGTATTTAATTCAGTAACAAGGCTCCATGCAAACAGAAAAGGTTGCTAACCTAATTTGGTAAAAAATGCATCACTGTCTCCAAGTGGCTTCTATTTATATACAGTAGGGTTCACTTGAATGGATCATTATTACCCCTTTGTGTGTACATCAGGTGTTGGGATTAAGAGTATTACATTTTAGATTGGCTAATATGGCAGGATGATTTAGGTCTACAGAGCCCATTCAGGCAAGCCAACTTTTCTAAAATCTATGCACTCAGCTTTTTTCTTCCATTTCTTACCCCTATCCTGTGAAATTATTATCAGTTAATAGGCTAAGCAAGATATGCCAAGTGCCTCACTGGCTCTTCAAGCACTATATTTTATATTCTTTCCTTCTACACCTGTTTTAATTTTACAAATGTTCACCCAAAAAAAAAAAAAAAAAAGAAATCCTAAAACGTTTAAAGGTTCACATTCGTTTCTCATCTTTGTCCTCCCCAGACATGAAACAAAGGTACAGCCATCATTATATTAGGAGTAAATCTGGAGGGCAGGGAATGAAATTCATTCTAGTTTCCCATAAACTAGGTATAGTTCACACTTGTCGTTCCATCGAACAATCAGTCTGTCCCCAGATGCAGGACAGTGCTGCCAAGTGCTCATCCTGTGGTCAAGCCCGGGGCCCAGAGCACCCCAAGAATATTAATGTCCTCTGACCAATAACAAAATTATACGTTGCTTGGCTGGAGGTCACCGCTATTTCCTCCATCCAATCCAAAGTGCATTTTTGCATCTTTCTTTGGTGTATTCTAAGTGTCTCCCTGAGTTCTTTACTACTTGTTAAAATGTTTGAGGGTGCATTGAGCCTTGTCAAAGTGAGAATACTGTGAAATTATGGGCTAAAAAGGAAAGCAAATTGAAAAAATTAAAAAAGATAGCATTTAAAGCAGGTATTATCTTCAGTAACATGGTTAATTCTTTAAAGCGTCTAAGTAAAATATTCAGGTGATCATCTAAAGATGATTTTGACTTCAAAGGCAGATTTAGGAAAAATGAAGTGCTATTGACTGACTGAGGCTCAGTCTTTCCCTTTTTTTTAAAGACAATTTTAAAAACAGCAGTAATGCTGATTTTCCAATAAGTATATTAAAATGCCTGCTTTAATCAGAAGAGGAAAATGGAAAAAAAAAAACATGAGTAAACCCTGCTTAATCTTCTATATCCGTGCCGAATTTACTTTATGGAGAAAGAGCATATATAGTTGCACTATCTTCCCATTTATCTCTTTTTGATTTTGGAACTGCTGTGCCAGAGTAGTATCATCTTGGCAAAACTAAAATATATTACATATCATAGTTGTACAAGACAAACGTTTTAGTGTATCAGTGATGTTTATATTACAAATGTCAACTTGTGAGTGTCCTAAAACATTATACAAGGGAAGCTTTACAGTTGAACCTCTGTAATCGTTTCAAATGATGAGAAGAGCCAGGCGAGAAAACACAGGCGTTTACTCAGATGCTACCTGTCCAGGGAGTTTAGTATTCTCCTTTGTTTAAACTGACAGGAGCAGCTTTTCTCTTTTTTTTTTTGGCTGCGCTACACAGCAGCACGTGGGATCTGAGTTCCCTGACCAGGGATCGAACTGGTGCCCCCTGTAGTGCAAGCTCGGAGTCTTAACCACCAGGGAAGTCCCAGGAGCAGCTTTTTCTTAAAAGTGTTTTTTAATTGGCTACGTCAAGAGTTAAAACCTCATAAATGAAAACTTCAAGTTTAGCTGCTTAGGATTATAATTCATGGCTCTGCCGTTTGGGAATTTAAAAGAGCTTGAGTTTTTAACCAACCCAACTTCACAGTTCCAAAATCCCAGGATTTATGGGAAAGTTTTCAAAACTGTTGATTCTGGTTTGCTAAGCATCTAAGAATATAAATATTAAATCAGCATGTATTTTCATTTAACATTTAACATGGAAGTAAAAATTCTCACTTTTTTCCCTAACAACAGAACTATAAAACTAAGACATCTTTCAATAAGTTCTTAACACTCACTGGACATTTTCTACTGCAAGTCATCTCAACTAATGGGACAAAGAGGATGTGGGAACCTTCCAGTAGTCCAGGCTAGGAACCGCTGGACTCCTTCACTTGGGACAAAATTAAGCAGATCTCTCTTTCCACTGAAGCCCAGCATATAGTGTCCACGGGCTCCAGGTCTAGAGCTGCTGACCAGGCACAGTTCTCTGCCACAAATAACACGCACAGAGGCAAATAGGAAATTCACCCAGGAATTGTGCTCAAACATTACAAACCTGCAACACAGGGGAGGGTAGAGAAAGAGCTGCAAAATAAGGGGAAGGGTTTTATTTTGGTGAAAATTTCACTAGCAAATTATATAATATTCCAGGAGATGCCAAATCAATGATTCCAAAACTCAGTTTGCCCAAGTTGATGGTATTTTGTAGTTGAGTCTGTTTTTCATCACAGAGCAACACTTCTTAGTTTTGTGGCTTCCCAAGGTAGGAAAACCTATATACAGATGTATGTGTACTGAGACACATTTTGTGGTGACACAGACACACATCTACATACTCATGCACACACACACACAGTCAGTCAGTCAGTCTTGAAGAGTAAATCAGTACCTTTATTGAGTTGAAAAAAATGCACTGTAAATTTGTTTGGTATCAATATCAGAACTGTCCCAGTTACAAAAGGGAAAAAAATTCATGGGAATTCATGGATAGAGCACTGAATAGTTCGTATCTGACAAGCATACCAGAGAGGATGTAAACTACAGTATACCACCAAATTACTGGGATTTAAATATAAATCAAGAAGGAATCAAAGCACCTCCTATACCAGATACAAGGAGTGACTTGTTAATGGTGCTAAATGCAGGGATTTTAGTATCTAGAAGGCATCTTTTAGTAGAAGATTAAATTAATTGTTTAAATAAAGGCTAGCAAGGCTCTTGAGCTCTAATGAATGTTTACAATTTTATGTAATTCATAAAATGGGAGTTTCTGCAGCTCTCTCTTTCCTCCAGTGTCGCAGGTCAATATATCAAAAGAAAAATGATCAAGATTTTGAATGGCAACATAAAGAGTAAAGCTGTACTTTTCAAAGTATAACCCCCCCAGTAATTATTCAACTGTGTAAAAAATAATATGTATAAACCAATACAGTTTCAATGTTTATCAAAAATGGGCATTCGAGACATGTGTGAATCATAAACACTACATCAGTAACAAGTTGAAGCAGTAACAGCACAATAAGGATATCTCTTCAATGCTGTCCCTGTTTTTTTGCTTTTGGCTGCCTCCAACATAAGAAGGGAAATCAAAAACATTGCATTTCTCACACTGGTTACTTTTTAGTTTAATTCTTCCATAAAGAGATCAAGTAACATGAAGAGCGTGGAAGTTTCCAATGAGACTCACAATGCTGCCACCAACGTCTCCCACTCTGAACGTCAGAGCAAGTCTTCTCTTTTTGATCCATTTGTCTCTTGGGGAGCTTTGTTGCTTTGAAATCTTAAGCAATCTAGAAACACTTCGAAGAGTTTATCGGATATATAGGATATCATCTAAGTTTTCTACCATCTGGTTTAAGTGACAATTTGTTCATTAAACAATAGACTAATGGGACATCATTTGAACTTACTGGCTGGTTTCATTAATTGTAAAAATACACATGACTGGTATAAAATGAATACAAAATATTCAAAGATGATGATGAAATCAGCTATTTGTAAATAAGGGTAAATTGAAAATGCATCTACAACAAATCAATAAAAATAGCCAGCCATTTCTTAAGGGCTCTTTCTTGATAAGTGGCATTCTGATTTTATTCTCCTCAAACTACCCCCATTTTAAACTGAAATAGTAAATATTTGAAATGCTAATGAGATAATTTGAAGTATTTTATGCAGATATTGGATGAAAGTCTTAAAAAGAAGAGAGTGTTTTATTTTCACTTTCTTTTGAGAAAGCTAATAGTATGACGTGGGGCACTCTTCTCTACCTGAAATTCCAGCCTTAGCGATTCATTCCTATGGTTTAACCGATCTCTTTTCAGCTTTCCTTACTCAAAACTCAAATCCCCCCTAGAAGTGATAACTCATTAAAATATATACATTATATTAATAATTCGGTTAAATCAGCTATAGGATAATCAAGGAATAAGTTATAATAACTTTGGTAAGAAAGAGTAGGCAGTGGAGATCAGTTTAGTCCAAATAATTATTGAGTACCTTCCAGACTCTCTACAGGGTGCTGAACCCTAGAGATTCAAAAATGAATAAGCCATGGCCCCTACCCTCAAGCTGAACACAGAAAGGGTTCAAGGAGGGAAAATGGAGCTAATGCTAAAAGAAAAGGTGAAAGAAATTGGAGAGGGCAAACTGCACTTAGTTCACAATTTTATTTAACTAGCATCGGTCCTACTCACAGCTATGCCAAAAAGAATATTATTCGCTCTTACAATACTGATACTGCTTCAGTTCTTACTAAAAACTAAAAAATGTTTTTTAATTTAAGTAATAACTTTGAAATCTGAAGTGGTACACTTTTTTTTTAAAATCCACATATTGAAAGGTTAAACAACGTACAGCATCCTATATTTAGTGGCTTTAATATATTTGATAAAATAGCCCCCAAATATCAAAAGGCAATTTTTGCCACCTTTGAAAGCCTTGGCAACTGATTAAGAATAAATTTAAAGTTGTTCTCAAAATACTTACTTAAAAAAAAACACACAGACTAATTGATCTATAAGAATACATCCAAAATAAGACTTAAGAACAACAATGTCATAACAGACCCTTTCTTCATTCTGTCATGCTCCATTATACTTGCAAGCAAATGGCCATCAAATGAAAAATAAATTTTAGAATATCTTATGAAAGGTCTGAGGTCATTAAGTCAAAGTATGTGACAGAGGAACTAAGTTAAATAAATAAATTTTCATTTCATTATTAGAAATGAAGTACATTTTTATGATTAATTTCTTTGCACAACTGAATTGATGTGAGAAAGGTATCTTTAGAAAGGTTCTTTTAAGGTAGGCAAGTTAAGTCAATTCTCTCCCTAAGTTCAAAATTCCCTTTAACTGTAATTTATTATTTAATAAATGAAAGGAGTACTCTCACATTTTATACCAAATCTATCACTGTTTTAAGCATCTTCGTCAAGTAGATCCTTTACAAAAGGGCTGACTGCACCCATGAAGGGTTAATGGTTTTTGATTGTTGGCCACATTCCCATGGTAAACTTGAACATTCCTTTCTGAAAACCTTGCCCAGTGAGCTCTACCTATTTACACAACAGCTGGGGCACACCACCTGCACTACAGCCGATAAACTTCGTGGTGTGATACACAGCCGACCTGCTTATGGATGAGATAAGAGCATACCAATCTTCAGAGTTATAAAAATACAACTATAAGAAAGTGTTTTTTTTTGTTTTTTTGTTTTTTTTTCGGTATGCGGGCCCCTCACTGTTGTGGCCTCCCCCGCTGCGGAGCACAGGCTCCGGACGCGCAGGCTCAGCGGCCATGGCTCACGGGCCCAGCCGCTCCGCGGCATATGGGATCCTCCCAGACCGGGGCACGAACCCGTATCCCCTGCATCGGCAGGCGGACTCTCAACCACTTGCGCCACCAGGGAGGCCCAAGAAAGTGTTTTGATGTCGTCTTCACTTTCGTATGTTTTACCCACGAGGAACCCGTACAGAATCCTATGCTAAAATCTACCGTCTCTCAACCCTTATTTTCACAAGGTGAGGGGCCAGCTGGAAGGCGGAAAAAGAGTCCAAAGGAAAGAAGAAGAGAAAATGGGCCTGAATAATCTACAAACGAGAAAATAAATCCCTGAACTGAACAAAGAGAGTGGACTCTAATGCTTTTCGGAGAAGTATGATGGTGGTAAGGTTCTCAAAAAAGAGGAGGAAAAACTTCTTAAAATGGAAAATAGAGCCATCCTAGAGTCATCCTCTCTAATACTCATCATTAAATACGCCCATGAGAGAGGCCACGGTGGGTGCCAGGAACATCTCAGCCCTAACTCTGCAGTTGACCTTTTACCTCTCTCTGAGTTTCACTTCCTTATCTGTGAAATAGCAAGAATTTCCAGCCCTAAGTACTCCAACTGAAAATTACAAAAATAACATTGCTGCGATACACTTTGACCTCCTTTAAACAAAAGGATGAACAAAACACAGATTAATGTTACTGCATGATTCATTTTCAAATCGGTTATGAGGTCTATATGCATACATTTAATGGCTGCTGCAGAAATTTTCGAGATTAACTTTATGAGCAACAAATTGGGGGGCCAGCTAACCAAAAAACATCAGCTACATTTTCCTGAAATGGTTTTGATAAATTTAGTCAAAATCAGAAACATTTTACTTTCAAAATGTAAGGTCATACAGTACACAAATTCTAAAATTCAGCTGACATGGCCTTGTGTTTAACAAATTAAAAAAATGTCAACTAGTTACCACAGGAAAGCTGCAAGATCAAGCTTTTTTAAGAAATGGAAGAAAAAATATCTTCCTTCTAATTTTACAGAGTAGTGCATATTAGCCATTGTCTTTTTCTGTTGAGGACCAATTAGCAGTTTTCTTCTGGTGTGGACATTTACTCTCTGGCTAGATTAGATTACCCTGTAGTGAATTTCAGTACTTGCTCCTCAGATTCCTCTAAAAAAAAAAACCCCAAAATAATAAACCCTCTCATAGTAGGGACCTCTTCCCCATAAAACAAGCAATCAAAGAGATTAAAAAATGTTTTTTAATCTTTTTAAAATTGAAATTCAATATCAGAACCATTTTGGAGCTCCAATTTCTAAAACAATCTCCAATATAGTTCATTTTAAAGTGGATTTATTTGGATTCCAAATAACATTTAAAGTGATTCTTCATTTTAAAAAAATCATTTTCAACATAAGCATCCTTACAAATAAACTTACATTAAAATCCCCACCCCTAAAGGGCTTAAAGTGTTTCCTTTTTCCCTGAAATGCCCCAGGACAGTAAGGAAAGAGATTGCTTTACTTACCAACAGCAGACAGGTGGGCGTGCCTTGCAAAGGCTTTATCTATTTCTAGAAAAGCCAAGGTCAACACAGTTTCCAAGTTCTCCTCCTTAGGAAGCAAATCCCTTCGTGGAGAGGAAAAAAGAGCCCCAAACAATCATTTGACAACAGGTTTCTAGCCTTCCTCTTGGTCCCTCCAGCTAGCAGAGTCATTCCATACAATGGACCTCTGTGGCTCGCCTTTCAGAGGCTTAAGATCCACATATTAACGAATCAAATTGAGAAAGAATCAGGCACAGAGATAAGCCTTTAAAAGCAGTAAAATAAAAGCCCAAGTCTCCATCCTTAAAAAATTAATCCTCACTATCACAACCCTGAGAAGTCAAGAGTTCCTTTATATTAAATTTAAGCCACTGAGTTCCTTTGTGGAATAAGGCAAAATATATATAAATCAACTGATGGACGGTATGAATAACTGCTTGGGAAGAAGAGTCACATGGTCATAACTGTCACATGTTCTCCCCCTCTTTTAATTCTAGCAGTAGCGTGACCCTCAAAAATACGTTAATAATAATTGCAGTAAATAAACTTTTTAAAGAGCTCCAAAGCACCCTCATTAAAAGCATTTTCCCTATCCTAATGCCAATCATCTAAAGCTATTTTCAACAAGTATTCCAAGCTACTCATACCACTTGAAAGAATAATTACCACTTATTGAAGCACTGTGTGCCCTGCACTGATAGGAGATTTCTCAGAGTACATGAGATCATGTACTTTATTATGTTAATTCACTTGAAATGATCACAAGTCAAGTGCTGCAGATTCTGGTCAATGCTCTCACCAAGGGAGTTGTTAAAACATACATATTTCTGAAGTGGTAATAATCATCTGTAATAACTGGCATGCTTGAGCAACTGCTTGTTCATAAAACAGTAGTGTGAAAGCACTTAAATAACTACCTTAACAGTGAAGGTTGGGACTTCCCTGGTGGTACAGTGGTTAAGAATCTGCCTGCCAACTCAGGGGACATGCGTTCGAGCCCTGGTCCGGGAAGATCCCACATGCCGCAGAGTAACTAAGCCCGTGTGCCACAACTACTGAGCCTGTGCTCTAGAGCCCACGAGCCACAACTACTGAGTCTGCGCTCTAGAGCCCACGAGCCACAACTACTGAAGCCCGCGCGCCTGGAGCCCGTGCTCCACAAGAGAAGCCACTGCAGTGAGAAGCCTGCGCACCGCAAGGAAGAGTAGCCCCTGCTCGCCGCAACTAGAGAAAGCCCGCGCACAGCAACGAAGACTCAACGCAGCCATACATAAACAAACAAACAAACAAACAAAAAACAGTGAATGTCTCGGCCAAAAGGTGAAAGTTTAAACAGGAAGCATAAGGCACACTGCCAAGAGTGAAAGCCATTGTATCATTTGTACGTACTGGATGCATTTCTCCATGTGGGTGTGACAGAAATCGGCCGCCGCCGGTCCGCCATGGCCATCATACACCGCAAAGTACAGGACTTCGTCTGTCAGCTGAGCAAAGCCAAACCGGTCTTCGTTCTCTTTTCGTTTGCCAATCTGCGAGGCGCAGCCCACGTTCGCCAAGCTGACTTTGGGAATCGGCTTGCCATACTTAATGCTGGGCGGCAGCAGAATCGGCTCATCGATGCGGTTATCCCAGATGCCAAAATTATCCCAGGTGGCTGGTCGTCCACTGCCATCAGGGTCAAACCGAGAACACCTGGTCTCTGAAGTGGAGCTGTGGCACGTGGGCGTCACCGACCTGTCGTCCTGCAGCAGGCGGGCGCCGAGCAGCGCTCTCCTCCTCACCTGGTTCCCAGCACTTCTAACCAAAGTAAGTAAGGCAGCTGTGGACATAACTCCAGAGGACTCAGGAATGAGGGAAAGGTCAGTGGAACAACAGTGGGCTGTCTTCCAGAGAAACGATGCAACTGAGTAGAAAGAAACAGAGAAAGAGAGAGAGAGAGAGACTCCATCAATAATTTCAAATATAACTGATATATCATTAGATAGCACCACGAATGAAGTCTGTAAAGAAGGTGGCACTTAACAGCCTACTTCTAAGAATAGTGGATCAAAAAGGAATTGATTTACCTACCCCATTCACAGGGTTTACATTCTATAAAAATTTGACAATGTGCACAGCTCACATAGAACAAGTGCTTCTCCAACTTTAACCTACAGTCACTTGGGGATCTTGCTAAAATGTGAACTCTGATTCCGTCTGTCAGGTGAGGCCTGAGAGGCCGTATTTCAAACCAGCTCCCTGGTCCCGCAAACAAGGTGCTGGTCGGGCAGGCCCACACTTTGAGTAGCGAGAATATAGAAAACAGGTGTAACTAAATAGTTTTCCCTTCATCAATGCACGCCATTGCTCTGAAGAAAAGGTGGGGAAAAATATTAACCATAACAAAGTCTCTTACGAGAGTTAGAAATTTAAAAAAACCAACTGGTTAATAGACTATTTATGATAGTTCTGTACTCAGTGCCCAAGTTTTAGCAAAGCTACAATCTAGGGCCTCAGTTCAGTTTAAGATTTCTCAACTTACTAAACTTTATTATTCTGGTTAATGTAAATTGGGTCGTGCAAACACGTGCCAGAGGCACAAGGATAAGCCAGCTCTCGTGTGTGTGATCTCAGGAACGGGGGGATCTGCACATGTGACAAGCAGCCCTGATTTATGAGCCACTGATCTATGCATTTACATTAACAGCTGCAGCTCATCCGAAAGCCGCCCCTGGGCGCTGGCAGGGGGAATTCCTACACCCCTGCAGGAAGGGCTGTGTTTCTGGCAGTTTGCCATACAAATAAGGTTCTAAGCAGAAATTGGTCTCCATAGTGTTTCGCCCTGTTACTTTATGAATTAAAAACCAACTGTAAAAAATAGCACAATGTTACGATTTGATAATGCCGGTGGAGGGTGTACAGGTGTTATATTATTCTCAACTGCACCTTTGAATTGTTTCACAATGTAAAAATGAATTTGAAAAAATGTATCTCCCCAAAAGGCACACATGAACACACACAAAAAGCCCAGCTTGAATTCATCTACAAGAAAATGCATTACAGATTTGAAACAATCATTTTCAAATAAGTTTTTGGAAATCAGTCTAGCTGTGTGTAGGAAGGACCATTACTCCTTTCAGTAAGTAAAGCAGTAGAAGGAAAGGATGAGGTTCCAAAGAACGCCCTTGGATACCTAAGCAATGGAAGACATCTGAGCCCTGCCTTCTCAGAATTTAGAATGAAGATGGCCTCCCAAACTATTAATGGGTCACAAAAGACTTAGGAGGCCTTTCCCTCTTGGCCTTTTAGCTAATATCATGTACTAAAGTCTGAAACTCACTTCTTTTATGACAATACTGGGGTCGGGGGAGACATAGCACCTCCGGTTATCAAAGGGAAACCACATCCCATTACCAAAAAAAGAGGTGTTTACTCCTTTGCTTCTGTTTGAAGGTTATATGTTATTCAAAACCAAAAACTGTGTCAAATAAAGGTAAACTTGTGGAGAACTTTCAAAGCATAATACAATCTAGCAAGTAAGAGAACTAAGTACTTATTCTTGATGGAGATAATTCACAAAGCAGCTTTATGTTATAGAAAAAAAATCTTTAAATATGTTTATTAGAAAACATTCACATTTGAAGAGGGCACCAGAAATTAGCAAAGTACTATTCTTTTGCCTTCAGTCCAAAGCATGTATACCATACTCAGCCTTGTGCTACTTTGTAGTGACACACCTACTTTAAGCAAGAGTTCTAGAATTCCAAACTAGGAAATATTAAGTTTTTCTGCAGCTCTTCTAGGATACCCTTTCTCTCTCTCTCTCTCTCTCTCTCTCTCTCTCTCTCTTCCAAAAGTAAAATAAATAAAATGAACAGAGCTGCACTCATATCAGGGAACATATATCCACTGGAAACATTATTTAAGAATGAAAACATGCAGCTTGAGCATTTCTTGAAGCCTGCATAAAGTAAATTCAGTCTTCAACCTGGCCTCCTTCCTCATTCCTTATCTATACAATCATCTCAGATAGTAAGCAGAATAGTCACAGGAAACTATTTACTTTAAGGCATACTATTGGCTATTGGGGTAGATGAAATGTAATGAAGATATACTGCCAGCTTACAAAACAAGGTAGCGTCACTTATGCAAGCAGGGGAGTGTCTAAAGAAGTGGTTCAGTCTCCTTTGCCTTATGCAATATAACTAAATCATTACTAATCTGAGGGAACAACTCAGAGAGGACCTGTGTCCCCAAGCTAAAAAACAACTTTGAATTAAACCTGCACATCAAGAAGTTTCCTTCAGAGCTTCAAACTACAAATCATTCATCATAGCCCACCCCCCCCCCATGCCCCTGGAAATGACGAGGCGCTGACTAGCAAGTGTAATTTATACTGTGGGGAAAAAACAAAAGCCTTAAAAAGAAAGTGTTCTTTATAACAAAAAGAGTAGAGAACAAAGTGACAAACACCTAAGAAATATTTTTATTATATGTCAGTTCAGCAATTAAAAATGGGCATGGGTTTGTCGTTCTGCAAACCAAAAATAGTTATTCAGGAACCCTTTATGTCAATCTCTCAATCGGAAATCAAGGCTAGCTTATTTTCATTTTAACATTTACATTCAGTCTTTGAAAGTCAAAGTAATCCAAAAGAGTCAAAGGGCAGAAGTAATTCTGCTTGAAAGACATTTGAAGACACAGAAATGTCAGAGGAAAAGTTAAATGAACCAAGAGCCCAAGAATACATTATGCTGCACATTATATTCTACTAGCAAAAATAAAATTTAAAAACTAGGCTCAGCAAGAAAATAAAGACAAATAACTTGATTGGAATCCTAGCTACATAGCAGGTTATTTATATAAGCAACCTAGCTATACTAATAGTCATAGAACATAAGGGGGGGAATGGACAGTCTTCCACCTAGGCCAAACTGTTTTCCAAATTCTTTTTAAATCCCCAATCAAAACAAAATGTATGGCTCATGATTTACTTTAATCACATGAATTTTTTAAAACGTGTGAGTGCAAGCCTGCATATATTCTACATACTGACAATAAATAAATGCTGAAAATACTTCCCATTTTCATCATTTTAACATTCATTTGTGTGAGCAGCCTCCATCTTCCTCCTCCTCAATGCTTTTGGTTAATCTCATACTTTAAAGTCCTGACACAGAACTCTGAGAGTTGAACAAAGTTGACCCCTGACTGAACAACGCTGACTAGCAGGGGGGATTCTCAGCAAAGAAGGTTAAATGAAATAAGTTGTGAGTCCACAAGAGTAGGCATAGAGATTCCACAGTAGAGCGCTGGTGAAAAGCCACATCCTGAGAGTAGGAAATCTCAGGTGAAAAGCTTCAGAAAGGGAAGGAGAAAAAAAAAAAAAAAAAAGGCATTTGGTTTCTAGTAAACTTTTGAAGTATACACTTTGTTTAAAAATAAAAGGGGGGGGGAGTGATGAAGAAAAGCCACATATACAGCTACAAGATTGCTATGCCTATTTTACATTTTCATCTTATTCCAATTTTATAATCCCGCAATGATTTAAACACCTTGGAGCTGTCCAAATGTACTTTTGGAAAAGGGAGGCGCTCCCAGTCTCTGGCAGCAGCGTGCACTTGGGATGTGAGTTAAACTGCTCTTGACTGTTGAAAGCAGGTAGAAAGTGCAGTTTATTGCTGTCATGTTAAGCACATGCCAAAATTGCTCAGGAGTTCTAGGGATCAGTACTACTGAAACTTGCTTAGACTTATACCTCTAGCAAAAATACTTAACGAAGTATTCACATTTGCCCATTATAAAGTGGCATTCAGGTATCTTTATATCAGTAACTTACACAGTGGAAACACCGAAAATTTTAATATTCTTAAAATAATTCTTTAACCACTCTAGAAAAAAAAAATCATCCCAATCGATTCAAATATTATGGAAACCTCCAGAATGTATTTCAGGAAATTTGGACTCCAATATCCTCTTTACCAGTACCCTGCTAGGAGGAAGGAAAGAAAATCTACTAGTCTACATGAGGGAGAAAACAAAAACAACAGAAACCTCCAATGACTCTTCTTAGGTTTAATGTGAACATATATGTATTTAGATGTGTGAATAGAGAAAAGAACATGGGAGCAATGAAAAGTATTCATCATTCTAATTCCATAAATATCTTGTAAAACATTTCAGTTAATGTGGATACAGACCATATTCCAAACCTTCATTTAAGAATTTTCCAGAACAACTGAGTATAAAGTGTGTATTTTAGCCTTTTTCATTTCCTCTAGAGCACCTCATACAACGTTGAGATCTACACATTAAATTTTCAGTAAATTTTTTTTAAAAAAGAAGAAGAATTTTCCTTTACGTTCTATCACCAGCACCTCTCCCACTCTTCCTCTTCTCTAAGATTCCAGTCAAGGGAAGTAGGTGCCTGTGTTGGTGACCAACAGAAACGGACTAAGGTTTCAAGAAAAAAATCCTGAAAAATTATAACTGAGACTTTTTTCCCCCTAGACTACGACACTATTGCTGTCTTTCAAGACCATCATAACCTGTCACCTTAGCTGCCCAATTCTGAAAGCACCGACCACCTCCTTCTTTCCTCCGCACTGGCGGAGTGTGCAAGGACCGGAGAGGCCTTGCTGCACATTTCCAGTCTGAAGCTCAGAAAGGCCGGTGGAGCTTTAGAGAATCCAAATTCCCTGGCTGTTGCCACCCGGAGTCTCGCCTTTGTCAGCTCCTGGGAAATCTCTAATCTACAGACAGCGGCTGCGAAAGAAGACGTCAGCAGCCACAAGGCCTTGAGATTATAGTGCGCTCTTGGCAAAGCAAGACCCACGTCCTCAGATCGACCCCAGCAGGGCTCTGCATCCTTCTCTCTTCCGATCCCCTGAAAAGCTCACCCTTGGACAGTTCGGGATCCTGGGCTTGGCTCGCTGGCCGGGACAGCTGAGCGACCCAGGACGATATACCGCAGCAAGCGCAGCCTCCCGCCGGCGCGGCGCGCGGCACTGCGGCCAGCTGGGTTCCCTCGCGCACCTTCCGCCGCCCAGACCCCGCCTTCCAACCACAGTCTCCGCGGACAGATTCCAGCCACCGCCACGTCTCCCTCGGCCCGGCCGCAGCTGCAGCGGCGACAAGGCGCTGACCCCCGCAGCATCATCGCGTCCGGGGGGTTGGGGCTAGGCGACTCGGGGCCTCGCTAAAGGGAAGCGAGGGCGGGTGGCCCCTGCTTCCCGTCCATCGACCCTTCCATGATCCCCTCCCGCCTTCCAGCCCGGCCCACCACCCTCGCTCGGCAGGAGCCTCCAGCTTGCAATCGAGTTCAGGCCGAGCGCGAAGGCTCCGCAGAAAATGCCGGCAGCCGGTGGCTCAGCCAAGGTGGGCCCCGCCCGGACATGCTGCTCCAGACCTCGAAAAGAAAGCAAGCTGTGCACAGAGAACCCAGGCACTGACCTCCGGGCTCGGACTGAAGGGGCTGGGGAACTAAACAGATATTTCCCCTCCCCTCCCCTCCCTGGGGAACCCTCCTCCGTTTACCCTCCATTCCGCGGACCGGGAGCAGTGGGCTGTGCCCCCACCCGTAAGTATCATAAACGGTTAAATAAATGAAGTACACTCTCCAGGCTCTTACCTCGTGATGGCAATGTCCCTGGAAAAAATTTAATTAGCTAACGGAGGGCGGGAGAGGGGTTTTCTGTAAATAAGACTGCCTTCTCCGATGTTTCCAGTCTCTGGAGCAAGCAGTTAGAACAGCCACTGGTTCAACTGCTGGAAATTCTCGAGAATTTTTCTCGGGCAGCTGCCAGATGGAGAGGGGAAAGTCTGTTCCCGCTGACTGATGGCAGCTCCGACCAATCCTCGCTCAGCAACGAGGCGCGCCCGCCTCCCGGGCTCTCGGTCGCAGCCAATCACAGGTTCTGACGGGACCGAGCCTCCCCGCAAGGGCAGTTGGACTTGGCTG
The DNA here is from genome assembly GCF_025265405.1 of Mesoplodon densirostris. Taxonomy (NCBI): domain Eukaryota; kingdom Metazoa; phylum Chordata; class Mammalia; order Artiodactyla; family Ziphiidae; genus Mesoplodon; species Mesoplodon densirostris. Next base: position 211,006,723 of record NC_082661.1, read on the forward strand.
ACTTTCAGCAGCTCACCTCAGAGCGACGTCGACTTGGGCCAGTGGTGGCTCGCGGGAATGTCAGCCCTTCCGAAGGCCGTGGCGCTCTGGCCAATGAGGGAGCGCCTCGGCGGTGGGTGAGGTCGAGAAATTTGGTACCTCGCCAGGGGGTTGAGGAGAGGCGGTGTGTCGTGTGTCGCTTGGGGCAGTGGAGCGGTAGTGACAACTAGGAAAGCCAGAACGGAATGCCAACACTTTGCCTGGGCGGAGGTAATGAAAGGCATCTGGTTTCATTGCTATTCTTTGAAAAACTCACAGTGCATCGTTCTTCGTGATTGAACAGGCATCTCGTGATCCCTTGAGATTGTGTGGGGGGGTTTTTCACTTTTTATTTGTTTGTTTGTTTGTTTGTTTGTTTATTGGGGGGTTGGGCTGCACCGCGTGGCATGCGAGCTCTTAGTTCCCCCACCAGGGATGGAACCCCTGCCCCCTGCAGTGGAAGCACGGAGTCCTAATCAGTGGACAGCCAGGAGACTCCCCTTGAGAATGTTGATTCATTTGTTCCACAAGTATTTCTGTGTGTTTAGGGAGGACCTTTTGTGTGCCAGGCACTGGAGATAAATCTTGACACAAATAGACATGATAGATGCCTTCATAAAGCTCCCAGTCTAAAGAGGAGGAAGAGGGAGAAGACAAAGAGGTAAACAAGCAAATAACATAATAACAAATCATGTCAAGGAAGGAAATAAACAGATGTGGATACAGAGGATAATAGGAGGTTGAGGTTAGCTAGAGAGGGTTGTTCTATAAGAACTTTATAACGTTTAAACAAAGAGTGAGAAGATCAGTCAGCCACGGAACCTGGAAAGTGATGATTGTTCTGGGCAGAGGGGACAGCAGAGCAAATGTCCTGAGGTGGGACAGCTTGACATTTTGGAAGAACAGAAAGGCCACTGTGGGTCTAGTTTAGAGGGAGGGAGAGAGCAGCATGACAGAAGGAGATGAGGTAGACAGAGGCCAGAGGATGTAGCCAAGACTTGGAATTTGCTTTACGTTTTAAATATAATGAGACTCTATTGAGGCATTTTATGCAAAGGAGAAAAAGGATCTGGTTTAGACTTTAAACTGCTTTGGTTAATGTGTAGGTGAATAGGTAGAACAGGTTATTGGGAGACTGGTTAGGAGACTAAATCAGAGGAACTCCAAGGTGGGAGATGACCTGTTTTCAACTATGGTGATATCACTGGAGGTAGAGAAACGCAGAGATTTTAAAGATAAATTATTAGCTTGTTTTGACATATTAGGTATCCCGGTCCCCAGACAACTGTTCTGAAACCAGTTCATTGAGCATTCTGTTTAGAGAGTGATTCAATTTTCATGGGCTTCCTGGAATTTTCTGTTCTTTAATCATTTTATTGAAGCTATATATATATATATATATATATATAGATATATATATATAGATACATATATACACACACACACACACACACACACATATATACATGCATATCTGAACCATCAGACAAGGCAGTCTTATTTACAGAAAGCCCTCTCCCACCCTGTTATGTGTGTGTGTCTCTCTCTATATAAGTGCATATGTCCCAAGTGTATACAGCTCAGTGAATTTTCACAATCTGAACACACCTGTGTATCCACCACCCAGATCAAGAAACAGAACATTATAAACACCCAGGGACTCCATCATACTGCCTTCCAGTCATTGCCTATCAACCTGAGAAATTTTAAGTTTGGAAGTCTAAAACACTTGTAATTATGTATGGCATTTGACCTTCTTTTTAAGCAGTTGCAAACTGCATGTCCAGGATTTGAGAACATTATGACTTTGCTACATCCTTTGATTATAATAGACTGTAATTCACAGGTGTATGATAAACAAGGTCAGTTAGGCTGACCTGAAGAATATGCATATGTTTGGTGCTAATACAGCCCTTGGACTTATATTTGAAAACCATACCATTCCACATCCTACCACAGTTAATTAGGAATAAAGCCAGCAGTTTACTTCTTTAGAATTATTTATTTCTGCTTTTTGCATCTCTGAAGCATGGCTAAATGTAGTACAAATGTACATATACTCAACATGCGGGATCACTGCATAATGTCCAAAAGAATCAAGTGGATGCCACACTCCATACTTCATTAAGTTGAGCTCCTTTTTATTTCACTTTATATTTTAAAGACTTGAACTATTTGACAGTAGTCACTATCGGGAAATTATACTCAAGATGGGTCACAAGGCTGTGGGTGGATAGGTCGCAGGAGGCCCTTATAAAATATAAAGTGAGGACATAAACCGTTTGAGATTTAGGCTAATGAACCACTGGACTGGAACTGTTACAAGATGAATTGAGGCGTATTACACATTTTAAGAGTTTGAGCCAAAACTGATTGGAATTGTTCAGCACCAAACCGGAAGTGGTTAAGAGTGCAGCTAGAGGCAAGATTTTATAGAGAAGGTGTGAAAGCCAAGCAGGAAGATGATTTGATTGGCTACAGGTTAAACAGTTACCTTATTTGTGGAAGTCTCTTTGGCTTTGTGGTTGGTTGTCCTTAGGTTTTCATTTCTTAACCTCAGGGCACTACAGATTTAGGTTTTGGTTTGTTTACTTAAGCTACTGGGGCGTTAAAGCCACCTCAGTCTAAGGGCCTCCTTGTTTAATTAATTTAACACTACCCATTTTCCTGATTAGTTGCTAATGCTCCTGGGAGCCAAATACTGTGTAATAATGAATTGATAATTTTATTAATATTCACTAATGAATAACCAATTTTTTTTCTTGTTAAAACATTAGAGATGGTATTTTTGTATAGTCAATGAAGGGTACCAGAATATGCGACCCCCAAAATACTCCTCTTTGGATTATTTTGAGCTAAAGGCAACTGAGGACCAGGAGATGCAGAAAAAGCTCTTCACCTCCCCCTGCCTAAAAATAGAGTATAAATTTCCCCTTTAGTAAAGGAAATTTACATTTATAAAGGAAATTTCCATCTTTCATGGTGGCTCCTGGAAGTACCAGAAAGAGGACTACTCGCAGAGATAACTGTTATCTCCTGAGAGACTCCTTTCTACATAACAAGACAACCCTTATATAATACATGTTTCCTCCCCTTGCATTCCTGTAACTTGCCTCCCCTACTCCGAAGCCCCTTTTCCTTGTTTAGCCTAAAATAGTATATAAACCTCAATCATCTGGTCTCCTAGAGTCTCATTTCTTTATGAAATTTCCATTCATACTTACAGGATTAAAACTGTTTTTTCTCTTATTTATTAGTCTTTTGTCAATTTAATTTCCAGGATCCCAGCCAGAGAACCTAAGATGGTAAAAGGAAACATTTTTTCTTTTCCTTCATTAGAATCAGCAGTTCTTCAGGTAAGACTCTGGACACTACTTCTGGCCTCATGCCTAAAGTGTGAGATATTAGGGTGTATTTTTCCACAGTTCAGTGGTTTTCTATCTAGAATTGCTAGCCCAGATGTCCCTTCTGTGTGTCACCAGAATAATTGCCAAAACCCTGACACAATTTTTACATCTTGTCTTTGAACCCTATTAAAACTTGTAGCAGTGATTTTATTTTAGAATATAATTGTTGCTTCTTTCCCACAAATATGGAATAAATGAGCTTCATCCAGTACCAGTGTTACAGAGATCTGAATTATCTTTTCCATTTCCACCTCTGACTTTTCTATTTGGCCCTATTCAAGTATTTAATCTCATTATGCATCATTCTCATATAGGGCTGTTATGAGGAAAATCGTATTTTATAAATGTAGAAAAGGTTATAAACAAAATTGCATTTTGTTACTTAAATTGCAAAAGCTCAAAATCAAGGAAATGGAATATGATAGTCATTAGCTCCATTTGCCAAATATTTCCTGCTCTCCACCTCCCAGGCAGTTTCTGGCCCCTTCGTGGGTGGTGCTGTGGGAAGGTAGGGAGCCTGTGACTAGTTTAGGTCAGTGAATTGTGCGTGGAGGTGACAGTGTTTCTGAGTTGGAGCATTTAATGATCCTCTGCAAGACCCTTCAGGGCTTATTTCCCTCTGCCATTGCAACTAACAAAGTTCCAGATCACTGCTTCTCCTTCCCTCTGGTTCCTGAGTAACTACCTATGAAGAACAGAATCCTGCTGCCAACCCATCGTGGCCAGATAGCTGAGCAAGAAACAAACCTTTGTGGTTTTGAGCCACTGATATTGTTTGCTGCTACATCTTGAGCTAACTTAACCTAGCCTATCCTGACTCATACAGGCAGTAGCTCCAACTTAAAATCATTTGGTTGAGGTTTTCTTGGGGCAGTTTTATTCAAAAAGAAAATTTCATTCATTTTTTCAGTAACTTTTCATGAAGTTTCTACTGGGTTTATAGCAAGGAATGAAAAATATAAATGTCTCTGTTCTCATGAAAATTGGGGGGCAACAGAGGAGATAGTAGGCATTTATCTAGGTCTGGTGAATGCTGTCACTGAAAAAGTATGGCTTTCTCTAAGTATTATTCTTGGAGTGTTGTGGCTCCTCTTCCCCTTTCTGTCTCTGCCTTTCTCTTAAGTTAGGGATTATTCAGTTGCTGAATATTATACAAGCCTACCTAGAAAGAAGGAGAAAGAAAAAGCAAGTTTCTAAGTCTTGAGAAGTATCTTGGACTCATAGAAAATGTACATTGCCTGAGTCTGGAATGCCAACATTGCTTTTGACCAATGGGCGGCCTCAGACAAGTAGCTAGCTTTGCTGTGCCCCTCTTTTATCAGATGTAAAATAGCACTAAATATAACCTGCCTTGGCTGACTTTCATAACTGCTACAAGAATTAAATTAAACAGAGAATTAAGTGTCCCATAAAAAAAGTGTTATTATTCTTTGAAGATTTTACTTGAAGTGAACTGGAGGAGCTAATAAATAGCTAGTTTAAAAAAAAAGGTTCGGTCCACCTATAAAGCAACATATAAACAAATTAAAATTAAAATTGTACCCTGGAAGCTGTGGGAAATGATACAGAATGACACGGTCAGAGTTGTACCTTCAAGAATCTAAACTCAGTGTTTATTGCCAAGTCATATCTGCTAATGTACTGCTATTAGGATATGGCTGAAACAAGCCAAAAATTCCCTGTAATCTTCATAAGGAATATTAAGTACTTTTCTTGTCAGTAGAATGAAGGGAATGTATGAGTAACTAGTTTCATACAAGTGGGTAAACAACAGAAAAATGCATGCAGCGTTAATAGAAACTGCCATTGTCTTTGAGATCTGTAATTTCAGAAGTATGTACACTTATAACTTGTTGGAAATACCTAATTCTCTAAACTCATTCCTAAGTCTCATTTAGATTAGAGTTCAGTATCCCAAAGTAACATTGTAAGAGATGATGAAAGGCACATTTGTCACTGGTTGTCAGGCAACCCAAAGCATGAGTTATCGGCATGTACAAACACACCTCATTAGGTATACAGAGTGGGTGTAGGTGCTGAACTGCTTTTCTATTGGTCAGTTTCCCTTCCAATGACAGAAGAGACAGTATTTTCCCCCCAGTTAATTAGCATACTCTGGGGAAGTACCGGACTGTGTTTCTTAACCCTGGTCGTGTTAAATATAGACTTGAAAACCAGCCTTTAGCATTTACCATTTAAGAGTTACTTTGGCTTCGGGTGTTCTAGATTTTATATACAAAAAGACTCCAGAAAAAGTTGTGAAAATTCAAATAAACTAATAGCACATAATGATTATGCTATGAGAAGTTAGCAAGAGGGAGACTGGTTTTTTTGAAGATACCTTCCCATAAAATAAGAATCAACAATCATCTTCCCAGAATGAAACCAGGAAAGATATCCCCAGGTTGCAAAGGACAACAGAAATGGCGTTCCCTGCCGCCACCCCACCTTTGCATAGACCACAGGGAAGAGGCAGGAAGCTGAGAGTCGGGAAGAGGGCAGGGTGATAGCAAAGGGAAACAAGGGAAGGGGACCAAGAGAGGGACATCAGCCTGCCCACATGAGGGACTGTCCTAGGGCCTGAAATGTGGCCCAGTGAAAATAGTGTAGAAATAGATGCTTAGTGCTCTTTGAACTGTATGTAACTGGTTAATGCAAGGTTACATAATATTTTCAACATGTTCTCTCGTTCTGTGGCTTCTCCCACCTAATTCATCCTACACCCACTGGTACTATTTTTCATCTTACAGCACTGTTTCACGAAGCTTCAGTAGCTCCCCATTTCCAACAGTGTTTAAAAAAAAAATTCTAAGGCTAGTATTCACACTTTTCCATGAGCTGTTCCTGCCCCTCAGCAACCTTCTGATCCACTACTTCCCTAAACGGACACTCATTCCACCCAACCTCATCATTTTCTAAACCTGCCGTGAGGGTTCTGACCCCCTTGCTCCCTTGCCTCCGCTCAAGGCAAACCTTAATTTTCTCCTCTTAGTTTTCTTAAATCTTCAGAAACGGAAGGATTAAAGTGAACGTTTGCCATGTGAAGACTGATTGTTTGTACTCTTAGAGAAGAACCAGAATAGAGTATCACTTTGTGCTGCAAACAAAAATAATAATTGCTAACTGTTAGGGTTCTCCAGAGAAACAAGCAATAGGGTGTGTGTGTGTGTGTGTGTGGGCAGGGGCTGAGAGAGAGAGAGACTGAGATTTAAGGAATTGGCTCATAGGATGCGGGAGCCGGCAAGTCCAAATCTGAAGAGAGAGAACAGACCCTGCATATATTTGGAGGGAAAGTATTCTAGGCAAAAGAGAGGGTGCGCACAGAGGCCCTGCAGCAGAGTCGCAGGCTGGAGACCCAGGGAAGAGACTACGCCGCACTCATGTCCCAAGGCAGTCTGGAGGCAGATTGCCTTCTTCCTTGGGGGATGTCAGTCTTTCTCTTAAGGCCTTTAACGGACTGGATGAGGCCCATCCACGTTATGGGGGTAAAATCTGCTTTACTCAACCTACTGATTTAAATGTTAATTCCATCTACAGATACCTTCACAGAGACATCTAGATTGATGTTTGACTAAACATCTGGGTACCTTGGCCTAGTCAAATTGATACATAAACTTAACCATCACACTAACCCATACAACTGCTTATTCTATCCAGGCACTGTTCTAAATTCTTTACGTGTATTAACTCATTTAACTCTAACAACCCAATGAGATAAGGTTATTATTATCTTCCCCATTTCACAGATGAGGCACACAGATAGATTAAGTAATTTGCCTGAGGTCATGTAGCTTATAAATGATGCCTTGCCAGGACTTGAATTTTTGCAGCCTGGCCCCAGAGTCTGTGTTCTTAACTGCTGTGCTCTTCACCTCTCAAGAAAAAAAAGTGAGGGCTTCCCTGGTGGTGCAGTGGTTGAGAGTCTGCCTGTCGATGCAGGGGACACGGGTTCGTGCCCCGGTCCGGGAAGATCCCACATGCCGCGGAGCGGCTGGGCCCGTGAGCCATGGCCGCTGAGCCTGCGCGTGCGGAGCCTGTGCTCTGCAGCGGGAGAGGCCACAGCAGTGAGAGGCCCGCGTACCGCAAAAAAAAAAAAAAAAGTGAAAGCTGAACTCACTGATACCTTATATGTTCTTCTGCTGCCTCCATAAATATCTTTGCCTGCCATTAACATCTGTTGGAAATCAACTTTTTACAGAAACCTTATGTATGTCCACACAATAGCTCTTTGATGTAGGTAGTGTTATCCCTGTTTTACAGATGAGGAAAATTTGAGGCACAGAGGAGTTAATGATTTGCCCCAGGCCACGAACTGGTGAGGGGAAAGCAGGCATTAGCCTAGGACGCTCCGTCTCCAAAGCACATCACCTGACCAAAGTGTCTCTCTGTATGTTAAAGATGTTCCTACTCATCTCTGTTTTCAAGACTTTAAGTTACTTTAACCAAAGTTGGCTTTGCAGATGAACAAAAATTGGCTTTCTGTTTTGATGTGTTCCACAAGTGAAAAACACTGTACACAGAAGCCTAAATTTCTGACTAATTCATGCACCAGAAAAGAACATAGATTGTAACTAAAGAACATAGATTGTAGCTAAATGGAAAGAAAAAAAGAAAGAGCATGTCCTGTTTCACCAGGTAGGGATTAGCTAGTATCATCTACTGGAGGCCTGCTGCATTTAGAGAAAGGGCAAGGGGCAAACACATCACTCTGAAGCCCTGAAGTGGGAGAAAATGACCAGTTAGAGTAGAATACAGATGGAACCTGAGGAGTGACTTCGCCTAAGCCTGGCCTGCTGGCAAGAACTTCAGTGGGCAGGAAAACACAACAGACATCGCCCGTTTTGCAACGTTGGCTTGCTAAGCTGGAATTAGGTTTATCTACTGTCTGATTTTAAGGGACTGATGTAGAAAGTTTTATTCCAGAAGGAGTTTTGGTTTCCCAGTGGGGCCCATGAGAAGGCAGAGCATACTGTTTACTGTTGATAAGGATCGTAATGGAGTAGTGTTTGCCACCAGGGATCTTTCACTTCTGTCTTCTTAACTCATTGACTAAATGTGTAGCCTGGGAGAGGAAAGGCCCCAGAATTTTTTCGGCCTGTCCAGAAGTCAGTATATGACCAAAGAATTTTAGAGCTGGGAGGTATCTTTGAACTATTTTCCTCCTCTTCCTCTCCCCTTTATTTTTTAGAAAATTAAATGCAAACTCTGAGAGGTGAAGAGATTTGCCCAACACCACATAGCTGGTAACTACAGGCTAGAAGTATAGGCCAAATTTTTAGGATCCCAGGCAAGTACTAATCCAGCTTCTTCATACTGTGTGTGATCAGAGTCATTCTTGACTTTAGACAACCTAGTTAATGTTAGGAATTTTTATTATTCCCTGTCCTTGCCTAGAACACCCTAACTGGTCCTGAGCTTGCTTGTTCTGACACTGTTTCCTGCTTACAAAACGTCTTTCTTCTTTCTTCTCTCCTCTATTAAAACTCTTTTGTTTGCTTAATAAATGGCTGTTCATTCATTCAAATAATATTTATTTAACGCATTCTCCTATGTACTAGAAACTATTCTAGGAGCTGGGGATGTAGCAGTGAACTAAACACACAAAATTTCTGTCCTCATGGTACATACACTCTAGAGAAAGGAACAGAAAACCAAACAGATAAATATATTCTTTGATATCTGTAACAATGAATGGTCTGTAGAAAAATAAATGATGAATAATGGGATAGAGAAAGGAATATGTGCTATTTGAGGTGTGGAAGTGAGGGAAAGCCTGGCATTGGGGGACAGGAACCATAATGAAGGAAGGGAGGGAACAGATCCTGCATATATTTGGAGGAAAAATATTCCAGGCAGAGGAAAGGGCACGCACAAAGGTGCTACAGCAGAGTGGCCAGGAAGCCTGCAGGACGGGAACATAGATAATGACTGAAATTAAGCAGAAATGAGGTCAGAGAGAAACCAGTCTGTAAGTCGTTGTAGACCGAGATAAGATAAGATAGGGAAAGGAAAGGACAGAAAAGAAAAGGAATTTGGACTTGATTCTCATTGCTGAGAAGACCTGGGGAGAGAGAGTAGGTGAGGGTTGCGAACTGATTTGTGATGAAAAGGATCACTCATGTTGCTGTGCGGGGGATGAACCCTGGGAGAGGCAAAAGTAGCAACTAGGAGACTAGGTAGAAAGTTGTTGGAGGAGAATGGAGAGTTTCACCTTGAAGATGTTAACTTTGTGACGTCCTATAAACGTACAGTAAAGCTTTTGCGTAGGACTTAGATATATTCACCTGTGGTTCTGAAATCACACAACCCAGATAGGACTTCAACCCACGGACCTGGACTCGAAGCCAGTCAAAATTCAGATTGGGACTTGAACCCACTGTCTTTTAATTGAGGTCACACAGCTGATCTCAGGACTTAAGGAAGCTCATGTTCTTTATGTCTCATCTTGGAAAGAATTCAGTAAGAGGCAAAGTGATAGGTAAGAAGTGGATTTATTTAGAGAGATACACATTCCATAGACAGAATGCAGTCCATTTCAAAAGGTGAGAATGGCCTTGGGAGAAACACACTACAGAGACAGAAGTGAGCCATCTCAGAAGGCTCAGATGCCCCAAAATATGGGGTGGTTAGTTTTTATGGGCTGGGTAATTGCATAGTCTAATGACTGGGAGGATTATTCCAACTATTTCGGAGAAGGGTTAGAGATTTCCAGGAATTGGGCCACCACCCACTTTTTGAGCTTTTATGGTTGGCCTCAGAACTGTCTGGTGCTGGTGGTGTGCCATTTAGCATATGCTCATGTATTACAGTGAGCATATAATGAGGCTCAAGGTCCACTGGAAGTCAGATCTTCTGCCATCTTGGACCTAGTTGGTTCTAACCAGTTTTTGTCATGTCCTATGGCTATGTCATTCTTTTAAAGGTCGTACCCTGACCCCTTCCCTCCTGTTTCAGTTCCAGGGAGAAGTCAAGGCGAAAGACATACATTCAGGAGTCATCAGTGTGCAGATAGAATTTAAAACCATGAGGATGAGATCACCTAGGGAGTGAGATGGATGGAGAAGAGAGGAGGCTGGAGGTCAAAGCGCTGGGATTTTGCAGAATTTAGAAGTTGGCTAAAGGAAGAGGTCCAGGCAAAGGTGACTAAGAAGGAATAGTAATGAGGTAGGAGGAAAACCAATAATAAGTAAGAGAAAGGCAATAAAGAACATTTCAAGGAGAGTGTAAGCAGCTGTTTGATGAGTAGGCTTGACCATGTAAAGGTCATTGAAGACCCGGACAAGATCCGCGTCAGTGCAGTGAGGGCACATAAACGTGACTGGCATGAGTTCAAGAGAGAATGAGAAGTAAGGGAGCAAACAATCTAAAAGTACTTGAGGAGTTTTATTTTAAGGTGGGGCATAGGAATGAGGCAGTAACGGGTATTTTTTTAAGATGGAAAATATTATAGCATGTATGCATGCTGATGAGAATAATTTGAAGGGAATGAAAGACTGACGTGCAAGAAAAGGAGCAAATTAGTCATCTGGGGTGGGGGAGGAGTTGGAGGACCCAGGTGAGCTGGCAGGGTAGCTGGACAGATCTAAGGACCCACTTGAGGTTAGGTTCATGATTTGGTGTGAGACCAGTTAGTGTGTGTTAATGTCTTTCTCCAGCCATATTCAGCTACTTGGGTGCAGAGGCAGATTAGGTGAAGGGTTAGATTTGAACAGGTTAAGCTTTAGCTACATGGATATAACAAAGCAGGGAGGTGAGAAACTATAACAGTGGACCGTGGAATCCCAACTGGATAAACAGAGAAGAGAGGGCATGAGTGGTGCCATGGAAATTAAAAAGCCAGCAGGGTCAATCACTTGGAGATACTGGCCATTGTACAAACCCAGGACAATGTCTTTTTTTTTTCCAAAATACTCTAAAATGTGAATGACTGGTGAATAGCTTATAAAGATAACCTTCCATGCATTTAATGAGAAAATAGATACTTCTTAACATAAAGAAATTAATTTCTAATGGGCAAATTCTAGAGGCATTTGACAGAATAACGGGAGAATATTGAAGGAAAGAGCCTCAATAATATAAGTTAAGGACTTCCCCATTTGACCTAAGTGTAAGGCTGACAGTGCTGCATGGGGTCCAGAATACGTGGTGACCCATTGCTTTCTCTGTATCAAAAGTGAGTTATTCATCAACCAGAAGTCTAACGAGATGAAGTAGAGATCCACTTGATCTTGAAAGATCAAGACGTGTTATATAAATAATACAGGACTGGAATTTATATTACAGACTTCTTTATTCCAGAAGAAGGAACATGAGGGGAAGGCGGACTGTCTTAATAATTGACTTCAGTCACCATTTAGCAGCCACAGTGAGTTCTGTGGACACATAGAGATAGATAGATAGATAGATAGATAGATAGATATTCTCTGTCTTTAAGGAATTTATAAATCCTAGGTGTATAGGTACTGAACGTGAGTGAACATGAATAATTATAGGATATAATAAGAAATACCAAAAATGTTAATGAAAATGCTGACAATAGGAATGGATAGATCAGGACTGAAAAATCAATAGATTTATTAGTATAGTCATTACTGAGAAACGAATATAGTTGCTCCCAGGAAATAAAATCCATTATGTATTGTGGCAGAGACAGCTAGATGCCCAATTCAATATACATTCTTCCCTTCCTCCTTAGTAACAGACCCCTGATTTTTATCTGGGCATACTGTTGGCAAAAAGAAAAGATTATCTCCTAGCCTCCCTTATAATTAGTGTGGTCTTGCTGTTAAATTCGTGCCCTAAGATGTAATTAGAAACACATGGACTTCCAGAAAGTCACACTACAAAGGAAGGAGGCATGCCCTTCCATCCTTCTCCTTTCCTGGACTGTGGATATGACGGCTGGAACTTAAGAATCATCTTGGATCATAATATGACGTGGTAGAGATGGCAGAGCAGTAAGATAGGAGGTCAGATCTTTGGTGAACTGATCTACGGAGCAACCATAACAACCACTTCTGTTAAGAGCTGGAAAACCTGATCATAACAAACACACACATTTATCACTATAGATACCACAGTCTCAGGTATAGTATTTTACACATACTGGTCACTCAGTAAATATTTGATGAATAAATACAATTATTTGTGATGGGGGTTTTGCTTCTGAAAGTGCTGTTGTAGTGGAAACTCTAATGATGTTTCCCCAAATATAGCAGTTTTTTTCTTCTATTGCCTTTAACTAGAGGAGCCTCCGAAAGTGACATATATATATATATATATATATATATATATATATATATATATATATACAGTTTATACAGTTAGAAGCAAATATAAGACAGGATATAAATTTTATTCACAAATATTTGCAAAATATTTGCTCTTAAAAATTGCCCTATGTATTAGTTATTGCTGTGCGACAAATCACCCAAATACTCATTGGCTTAAAACAATAATCATTTATTATGTTCTTGCTTCTGCGGCCTGGCTGGGGTTCAGCCGACCTAAGTTGGCTCAGCTGGGCAGCTCTGCATCTCACTGCAGGACTACAGACTGGCTGGATCAGCTCTGCTCAGAGTGTCTCTCATTCTTGGGCAAGTGGGCTACCCCAGGCACTTCTTCACATGACAATGGCAGAAGCACAAGAAAAGGAAACACTCAAGGATTTTTTAGGCCTAGACTTGAACTGGCGCGTAGTCACTGTAGTCTACATGCCATTGGCCAAAGCAAGTCACACGCTCTCATAGACTCAATATGGCCATAAACTGTTTTCGCCTCCTCCCGTCAAGAGGTAGTTTAGTTCCCAGACATATTCTTTACCTCTTGAAGATGGGCTTACTTTGACCAGTAGAGTGTGATAGAAGTGAAGTTTTGTGACTCAGTGAGCCCTAGCCTAAAATGGCCTTGTATTTCCACCCTCACCCTCTTGGGATGCTGTGGCCACCACATGAGGATGAGGAAACCCAACTCAGTTGAGCCTCTTCATGGATGAAAGCCCACATGGAGAGAGGCCTGGCCATCCCAGCTGTCCTAGCTCAGCCCCCAAGCTGCCTATTTAGCTGAATGTAACTTCACGAATGAGCCCAGGTCGGAACAGCAAAAGAACCCCCTGTCCAAACCGTAGAATTGTGACATAGCTATTTTAAGCCACTAAGTTTGGGAATGGTTTGGTATGCAACAATCGATAAATAACACATATATCTAAGACCAAAGTCAAGCGACAGGGAAGTATTCTCTGCGTCAAGTAAGTGTGTGGGTACAGGGAGGGGTAAAGAATTGAGACCAACAAATCAATCCACTATGGTGTATAATATCTGACTTTTAACTATTTTAAATAGAGTTTGACCTTTAGTTGTTAGCGGCTTCTGACATTTTAAATCTGGTTTCTTGCTCCCCAACCCGTTCTATCTTCATGATAGTTTATCTCCAATTCTTCCCTTCCTGTACTCACATGCTACTGCCCAATCATGAGATGGAGTCGATTTCTGCACACCCTTGAATCTGGGCTGGCCTGGAACTGCTTTGACCAAAAAAATACAGAGAAGAAACACTGTCTCAACTCCTAGACTTTTAGAGGCCTAGCAGCTTCCATGTCCTGCCACCTTGTAAGAAGTACAACTGCTGAGGCACCTCTGCTGAGAGAAGACAAGGTTTTGACGTTCGTTGCAGACAGAGGATCACTTACACATATGTTTTGTAAGGTCTATTTTGCATTTTCAGTTTTTTAAGATGACAGACACCACATTTTGTTTATTCCCTCATCAGGTGATAGACATTTAGGTTGTTTCCACTTTGGGGGAATTATGAATAATGCTGCTGTGAACATTCATGTGCAGGTTTTTGTGTGGACACATTTTCATTATTCTGCATATGAGTGAAGCTGCTAGGCCATATGGTAGCTACACACCTTTGAATCTCTTTTCCTAAAGGAATACATTTTTAAAAAATCTGAATCTGTGACAGAGTTTAGAGGGCCAGACATCCTTGGAAAATACAAGTGAACTTTTTAAAATACAGCATGTTGGAGAGGAATTACAAATATAGTATAACATGGTTAAAAAGCTCAAGCTGATCATGTACAGCATAAAATAAAACAGAAAGGAAGCCAGGAATATAAAGTGTGTGTGTTAATATAAATGATGTCGTATTCTTATTCCTGGCTCCCGATCTGAGCCCATCTTCCCCTCTCCCCAGGGCAGCTCTGTTCTGCCACCCTGGCCTCCACAGGAGACAGCTCAAGGGACCACTCTCTCACCTCGTCAGCTGTCTGATCACTCAGCAGTGTATCAGAGAGGTCTTCCTTGATCACCTACCTAAAATACCTGTCCCTCACCATCTAGCCCCTTGCCAATCCCCACATTCAGAGCATTTATCAGCACCTCAGATGTTTACTCATTCATTCATTTATTTGTGTCTGTCACTCCCCAGACTGTGAGCTCTGTGAGAAGTGGATATTCATTTAAATTGTAATATCCCCCACATCAAAACAGAGCCCATTGCTCAAAGTATATTTATTAAATGAATGGGTGAATGAATGAATGAATAAATCCTTCCATTCCTTGCAAAGCCTTTTTTTCTTTTAAAAAAATTTTATTGAAATATAGTTGATTTACAGTGTTGTGTTAGTTTCAGATGTACAACAAAGTGATTCAATTATACATATATATGTATATATGTGTATATATATATTCTTTTCTTTACATCATCTTCCATTATAGCTTATTACAAGATATTGAGTAGAGTTCCCTGTGCTATGCAGCAGGTCCTTGTTGGTTATCTATTTTATGTATAGTAGTGTGTACATTTTAATCCCAAACTCCTAATTTATCCCTCCCCTGACCTTTCCCCTTTGGTAATCACAAGTTTGTTTTCAAAGTCTGTGAGTTGATTTCTCTTTTGTAAGTAAGTTCATTTGTATCATTTTTTTAGATTCCACATACAAGGGATATCATATGATATTTGTCTTTGTCTGATGTACTTCACTTAGTACACTTAGTATGATAATCTCTGGGTCCATCCATGTTGTTACAAATGGCATTATTTCATTCTTTTTTTATAGCTGAGTAGTATTCCATTGTGTATATATACCACATCTTCTTTATCCATTCATCTGTTGATGGACACTTAGGTTGCTTCCGTGTCCTGGCTATTGTCAATAGAGCTGCAATGAACATTGTGGTACCTGACTCTTTTTGAATTATGGTTTTCTCAGGGTATATGCCCAGTAGTGGGATTGCTGGGTCATATGGTAGTTCTATTGTTAGTTTTTTAAGGAACCTTCATACTGTTCTCCACAGTGGCTGTATCAGTTAACATTCCCACCAACAGTGCAAGAGGGTTCCCTTTTCTCCACACCCTCTCCAGCATTTGTTGTTTGTAGATTTTTGGATGATGGCCATTCTGACGGGTGTGAGGTGATACCTCATTGTGGTTTTGATTTGCATTTCTCTAATAATTAACAATGTTGAGTATCTTTTCATATGCCTTTTGGCCATCTGTATGTCTACCTTGCAAAGCCTTTGCTGCATCGAGGACTGTCCTGTGGGAAACTGCATTCAAGCAAATACCATGTGAAGTTGGCCACTGTCAGAAAATTCCAAGGGACATTAGTCAGTTCACATCTGAGTCGTGGAAGCAGAAAAGAAAACAGAACATAAAATTAACCTAAATACTTCTGTTCTCACTTCATAACATGGTTTCTGCTGCTTTCCTCTTCAGCAATTTTGGCCTTTTATACCTTTCAGTGTTTGCTGTTGTTTACTTCACACCTGTGTGGCACAGAACAGTAGGGCTGATTAAAAAAACCTGAGATGGGCAGAAGCCTTAATTACTGGTGCAGATAGAGCTCAGCCTGATTATCTCTACAAGAGTCCTTTTAAAAGTCCTAAATCCCTGAGGGCAAGTGTCCACCCGGCTTTCCTCTCCATATTTTCTTCATCTGACCACTGGTGTCGTTGATCTGTTTTTAAAGTCCTTCCTTTCATCTCTCTTCATTTCTTTCACATTTGTCCCCGCTTTTTCCATCTTCTGCTCCTATTTAAACTCAAAGACTAGTGTAGACAGCTGTACCAGGAGAGGCCTGTACTTTTGTGTTGCTTAATATTTTCTGCCACATCTTTTAGTTACTTCCTTATCTCAGTTCAGTTATATTGGACAAATGTTTGTGGAGTAGCTACTGTACAGGACGCTTGCTAAGCCTTGGAGACACCAAAATTATCAAACAATTCCTGCTTCTAGTATTTTGCAGTTTTAACAGTCTCCAGTCCATTCATTTGTGTTAGGATTGTAAGCTTCTTGAAGTTTTTCTCCATGGGCTTAGAATAGCTTACACATAGGTAATGTTTATTAGTGTGGGAAATGAATTAAACTGAATTGATAACCAACCTGGAATTTGATTTCTTTCTTTTACTCCTCTTCAATCCAATCTATGTCTACCTGTGATACAAAAATAAACACATATTGGGTCTTTGTCCCCAGTTCCTGACACAGAGCTCCTAAATCCCTTGGAATTTCCTGAGTGAGAGGATCGTCTTCTGTTCTAATGAGGTGACTCTTGCTGGGCCTCTGGATAGCTTCACGATGGGGGCTGGTTGAGTCCTACTCCCAACCTCCAGGGAGGGGAGAGGGGCTGGAGATTGAGGTCATCACCAGTGGCCATGATTTAATCAGTCACACCTGCATAATGAAACCTCCACGAACATCCCTAAACGCTGAGGTTCCCGGAGCTTCTGGGTTGGTGAACACGTGGAGGTGCTGGGAGGGTGGCAGAATCCAGAGAGGGCAAAAAAGCTCTGCACTCCATCCCCCCTGCCTTGCTCTATGCATCTCTTCTATTTGGCTATTCCTGAGTTGTATCCTTATAATAAAGCAATAGCAGTAACTAAACTACTTTCCTGGGTTCCAGGAGCCATTCTAGCAAATTACCAGACCTGGGAGGATGGGTCACATGGGAACTGATTTATAGCTGGTGGGTTAGGAGTACAGGTGACAACCTGAAGTGAGACTGTGCTCACGCCAGGTAATTATTACTATCAGAATTGAATTGAATTGTGGGACACCTGTCTGGTGTCCAGAGAGTTGGAGAATTGGTTGGTGTTGGGGAAAAAAAAGCCCTCACATTTGGTGTCAGAAGTATTTTGAGAACAAACTCTTGGGTGTATATACCTAGGAACTGCCGGATCGTTTGCATTCAGAATATATAAAGAACTCTTGCAACTCAGTAATAAGAAGATAAGCCAATTTAAAAGTGGGCAAAAGATCTGAATGTATATTTCTTCAAAGGAGATATACAAATAGTCCACAAGCACATGAAAAGATACCCAACGTCATTAGTCATTAGGGAAATGAAAATCAAAGCCACAATAAAAGCTACTTCCCACCCATGAGGATGGTTATAATAAAAAAGATAGGCAATAACAAGTATTATAGACAAGGATGTGGAGAACTTTGAACCTTCATACATTGCTGGTGAGAATATAAAATTGTGCAGCTACTGTGGAAAGCAATATGGCGATTGCTCGAAGTGTCAGACATGGAGTTACCATTTGACCTGGCAGTTCCTAGTATATACCCAAGAGAAATTAAGACACAGACACAGAAAAATAAAATAAAAAAGACACAACCACACAAAAGTATGTGCAGGCAGGTACATAGCAGCATTTTTCATAATAGCCGAAAAGCGGGGATAACCCAAGTGTCCATCAGCTGATGAGTAGATAAAGAAAATGTGATACATCCATACAATGGGGTGTTATTTAGCAGTAAAAAGAAATGAAGTACTGATACATGCTATGACACAGATGAACCTCAAAAATATTATGCTTATAATATATAAAAATAAAAAATATAAAATATTATGCTTATAATATGTGGTATTGTGTGATTCCATTTATATGAAATGTCCAGAATAGGCAAATCTGTATAGACAAGTAGCTTCATGGCTGCCAAAAGCTGAGGGCTGTGAGAGTTTGGGGGAGCAATGGAGAATGAATGCTAATGGGTACAGGGTTTCATTGGGGTGATAAAAGTGTTCTAAAAGTGACGGTGGTGATGGTTGCACAACTCTGTGAATATACGAAAAACCACTGAATTGTGCACTTTAAATGGGCGAATTATATGGTATGTGAATTATATCTCAATCAGGCTGTTTAAAAACTGGTATTGGCCTTCCCCGGGAACAGCACAAGGTAGGCACCTGAAATGGCAGGTTCAGTCTGACCCTTCTCAGTTCATGGACTTTACCATGGGTTAGTCACTTAATATAAACAAGAATCACTAGTAGTCAGAGAAATGCAAATTGAAACATTCACAAGGATATCACTTCACACCTTTCAGGCTGACAAAAAATCAGAAATGTGGATCCTGTCAAGGGTTGGAAGAGATGTGGGGAAAGAGGAACATACTCTCCTCCCCTGCTGGGGGTGCATCTCACCTAGTGCAGCCATTCTGGAGAAATAATCTGTCATAATTTAGTCTTGTGAAGAAGACACGTATTCTGTGGCCCAGCAATTCTGCTCCTGGTATATATTCCAAAGAAATTTTCACACGGGTCTATGTGGGAACATGTGTGAAGATGTTCCTGGTATCACAGCCCAGAGTGAAAGGGGTTGGAGTCTATGTGGGTGCTCATTCCTGGGTGAGTAGACAGGTTAAATGTGATGCACATGCTGGAGTCTATTGGCTCTGTGAGTAGCATCAGGTTAGATATGGGCAAAGCTGCATGGATGACTCTTAAATATATAGTGCTGAGTGGAAAAATATAAACACTGGATGGAGATATTTAATACTGTTTCCATACAATAAAAATGTGCACACAGGGAATTCACTGGTAGTCCAGTGGTTAGGACTCTGCGCTTTCACTGCCGAGAGCCCGGGGTTCAATCCCTGGTTGGGGAGCTAAGATCCCACAAGCCGCAAGGTGTGGCCAAAAAAAGTTTTTTTAAATGTGCACACATAAAACAATGTATTTTGCAATAATATATTCAAATTAAAAGATAGCCCACTCAAATAAATTGGAAATTATCCCTATGCCTGTTGGATCCTCCTCCTATGAGTCATAAAATGTCAGAAGTAGGAATTCCCTGGTGGTCCAGTGGTTAGGTCTCCGTGCTTCCACTGCAGGGGGCACGGCCAATATCTGGTCGGGGAACTAAGATCCCACATGCCACACAGCCTGGCCAAAGGAAAAAAAAAAAAAAAGGTCAGAATTTATAGAGCTAGTAAAGATGAAAAAAATATCCATCAGTAAGTCTGTAGGAGGGGTTTCTGCCTTGGATAGGAGACTGTATCAGATGGCCTAGAGCTAGATAAGCCAAAACAATTCTATCAATACGATAACAGAGGTTGCAAGATTATGGCTGAATCCTGAGACAACCTAACTTCTTGACTATTTTAAGGGTCAGTAGCCAGGGGTGGTTTCTCCAAAACAGGATTTAAACCTTGGCTCTCTGAAATGGAAAATGGTTGGTTTTGCTCTAAACTGAGGTTGAACCATTGATTCCACAATGGCTCTTGGTATGTCCCTCAGCTTTTCTACTAGCCCAGCTATGTACATGGTTTCCTTAAACTTTCCTTAAAACAAATGTACCCACAACCCCAGTTTTTGCATCATTCTGCCAGTGGCTCCTGGCATTCCCTCAGACCATCCTGCCTAATGTTAAAATGGACTAAGCCGGGCCTCCCTGGTGGCGCAAGTGGTTGAGAGTCCGCCTGCCGATGCAGGGGATACGGGTTCGTGCCCCGGTCTGGGAGGATCCCATATGCCGCGGAGCGGCTGGGCCCGTGAGCCATGGCCGCTGAGCCTGCGCGTCCGGAGCCTGTGCTCCGCAACGGGAGAGGCCACAACAGTGAGAGGCCCGCATACCGCAAAAAAAAAAAAAAATGGACTAAGCCAGGTTCCATGCCAGAAAGACTTGGTTTTCTCTCCTGGCATCATTCTTTACAGCTGATGGTTCTTAGTTAAGTCATTTAACTTCTCAGAGCTTCTGTTTTTCTACACAGAAAAGAGATAACAGGGCTTCCCTGGTGGCACAGTGGTTGAGAGTCCACCTGCCAATTCAGGGGACGCGGGTTCGTGCCCCAGTCCGGGAGGATCCCACATGCCGCGGAGCGGCTGGGCCCATGAGCCATGGCCACTGGGCCTGCGCGTCCGGAGCCTGTGCTCCGCAACGGGAGAGGCCACAGCAGTGAAAGGCCCGTGTACCCAAAAAAAAAAAAAAAAAAAAAAAAAAAGAGATAACAATAAAATATGTTAGCTATCCTAAGTATTTTCTGTGCAATTACAAAAATACATATTGAAGCTCAAATTGTATCCTATTTATTATGCATATTCTTCTGTTAATTTTGTTTTTACTTTATATATATATATACACACACACACACATACACACACACGCATATATATAATGAATGGCTGTCCATGTCAACATAGATAAACAGTTAATGGCTGTCATGAATGTGGTAGGGCAGGGGGTAAAAGGGAAATCTCTGTACCTTCCACCCAATTTTGTGGTGCACCAAACTCTGCTCTTAATAATAGCCTATTTTTTTCAAAGCTTAAAGTTGATTCAACAAAACGATTGAGGAATTTAAAATGCATGTTAATAGAATTTCATGGTTAATCGTTATTGAATCTAGGATTGTACTATGTTAGATTATATGTGAAAAGTAATATTTTCGTATTTAAATAGTGTACTCAGTGAGAGAAATGATCTCAATATGAACATTTAATACATAATTTTAGATAATAGCTGTCCATAGCAATATATACTTTAAAAAAAGTAGACTTTACTTTGTAGAGCAGTTTCAGGTTCTCAGCATTGAGTAGGAGGTAAGAGAGTTCTCACATATCCCTGCCCCCCTTGCCCATGCACAGCCCCTCCACTATCAACATCCCCCCACCAGAGTGTTACATTTGTCACAATTGATTTGTCTCAATCGACTTGACACATCGCTGTCGCTCAAAGTCCATGGTTTACATTACGGTTCACTCTTGGTGTTGTACATTATGTGGGTTTTGACAAATATATACTTTTTAGCGGCCACATGGAGTACCATGGTATGATCTGCCATGAATAGTTTAAACAATTATTTGAAAATGAAGTTCATTTGAAAATTTTTTCTACTATATACAATACAGGTGATGCAATGTGTGTTAAAATCCTTGCTATTTTAACTTATCAATCAATATAAGATTGATGCATAGAAAAATCAACAGAGGACATGAATAGTTATTTTATAAAAGAAGAAATATAAGTGGACAGTATGAGATGAGAAGTTGCTCAGTCACATTAACAATCAAAGAAATGAGATTTAGAAAAAGACATCCTTTTCGAGAGACATAGATTGGTGGAGATGAAAAAGATTGATAATATCGGGACTGGCCCTGATGTAAACTGGAGGTGGAAGGGTAAATCTTTGCACCCTTCTTCTTTTTTTTTAATATTTATTTTATATCTGGTCACCTTCATGAGTTTTTCTTTTATTTATTTATTTATTTATATTTATTTATTTAGCTGCATCAGATCTTAGTTGCGGCATGCAGGATCTTCATTGCGGCACGCGGACTTCTCTCTAGTTGCGGTGCTCGGGCTTCTGAGTGCATGGGCTCAGGAGTTGCAGCACGTGGGCTTAGTTGCCCCGTGGCATGTGGGATCTCTGTTCCCCGACTAGGGATCAAACCTGCATCCCCTGCATTGGAAGGCAGATTCTTAACCACTGGACCACCAGGGAAGTCCCCTTTGCACCCTTCTAAGAGGGCAAGTTAGCAATATGTAACAACAGTTACAATGCACAGATCTTTTGGATTATTTTTAACCTTTCAAAACCTGTGGTAATAGTATTATTGTTATAGTTCTTATCTTCTAAAGACAAACATTGAAATTTTTTAAAAAATAAATTCATTTTATTTATTTTTGGCCATGTTGGGTCTTTGTTGCTGCACGCAGGCTTTCTCTAGTTGTGGAGAGCAGGGGCTACTCTTCGTTGCAGTGCACAGGCTCCTCATTGTGGTGGCTTCTCATTGTGGAGCACGGGCTCTAGGGCACACGGGCTTCAGTAGTTGCAGCACGCGAGCTCAGTAGTTGTGGCTCGCGGGCTCTAGAGCGCAGGCTCAGTAGTTGTGGCGCAAAGGCTTAGTTGCTCCGCGGCACGTGGGATCTTCCCGGACCAGAGCTCGAACCCGTGTTCCCTGCAGTGGCAGGTGGATTCTTAACCAGGGAAGTCCCAAACATTGAAATATTATGAACGAAATTTTATAATATGGATTGCTTCAAAATAGTCTGGTGAGGGCTGGGGAAAAGTGGGCGGAGGTATAGATGAAGCAGATGAATTCTCACGTGTTGAAGCTGGGTATGTGATGAATATATACTTGGTCTTTGTCCTTGGTTCCTGGTACACAGTTTCTAAATCCCTTGAGTGAGAGGAGCATCTTTTGTTCTAATGAGGCCACTCTTGGTGGATTCAGGATGGGGGCTGATCACCATAAAGACCAAGGTGTCATTAGAGGGTTGGAACTTTCAGGCCCACCCCCCTACCTCATTCTGTCCTTCAGTGGTTCACAGAAGAGACAGACTCTGGTCAGAACATAAGATGGTGATAGTAAAAGGGAAGCAGGCAAGTCCCTGTTGGAACCTACAGAAGAAAAGAAAGGTAGTTGAAAGCATATGACCGAGAGCAATCCTGGGAGTCACACCATCAGAGTTCCAGGCCTCACAGCACCTCATCCTCAAAGCCAAGGCCACCTGCTCCCTGCTCCTTCTTTTCCTTCAACCACAGCCTGCTGCAGGCCCACACACAAAGCGGCCGGCATCGCTGGGGAAATTCCCCATACCATTGTCCAGCAATAGAGACCTTGAGGTCTGAGAAAGGTCTCTGGGGTAGGGATTGGTGGGTGGGCTGGAGGGGATGTAAGTGTGGAGGTGAGAGAGATGTGGCCATGGTTCTCAATTCTTTTTTTTTTCTTGGCCGTTCCGCGTGGCCTGTGGGATCTCAGTTCCCAGACGTGGGATCGAACCCGTGCCCCCTGCAGTAGAAGTGTGGAGTCCTAACCACTGGACGGCCAGGGAACTCCCTGTTTCTCCATTTTGAATAGATGAATGTATTTCTCATGAAAACATTCCTGCCCTTGGCAGCAGGCTCTCTTGGTGCCATTGCAGGATAGAAAGATTTGTGGGCTGACCAGAGACCTAACCACCATAACTTCTAACATTACATTAGAGGAAAATGCATTCTGAGTTATAAACAACCAACTAACAAAGGCTTTCTTAGAACATTCATTCAACAACGATTTATCAAGAGCCTACTAGTTTCTTTTTTTTGTTTGTTTTTTATTGAAGTAGAGTTGATTTACAATGGTGTATTAGTTTCTGGTGAACAGCAAAGTGATTCAGTTATATATATGTATACATATTCTTTTTCATATTCTTTTGCAGTATGGTTTATTACAGGATATTGAATACAATTGCCTGTGCTCTACAGTAGGACCTTGTTGTTTATCCATTCTATATATAAGAGTTTGCATCTGCTAATCCCAAACTCCCAATCCAACCCTCCCCCACCCTCCCCCTTGGCAACCACAAGTCTGTGCTCTATGTCTCTGAGTCTCTTTCTGTTTTGTAGATAAGTTCATTTGTGTCATATTTTAGATTCCACATATAAGTGATATCATATGGTATTTGTCTTTCTCTTTTTGACTTACTTTGCTTAGTATGATAATCTCCAGGTCAATCCATGTTGCTGCAAATGGCATTATTTTATTCCTTTCTATGAGCCTACTAGTTTCAAGCACTACTTCTAGGTGCTAGTAACATAGCAGTGAAGAAAATAGAATAAAATCCTCTCTATTAAGAAACATTATTTAAACCTTGGAAATAAAGCAAAAACACGAGTGTGCTTTCAATGTCATGGGAGGGCATTGTTTATCAGGCACAGCCAAGGAATATTTCATAATCTAGGGGGAATATACCTTGTTCAAATCACTGTTTACTTTTTTTAAGTTAATTAATTAATTTATTTATTTTTGGCTGCGTTGGGTCTTTGTTGCTGCACGCAGGCTTTCTCTAGTTGCTGCGAGCAGGGGCTACTCTTCATTGCCACGCGGGCTTCTCATCGTGGTGGCTTCTCTTGTTGCGGAGCCCGGCTCTAGGCACACGGGCTTCAGTAGTTGTGGCTCGTGGGCTTAGTTGCTCTGCGGCCCCAGACCAGGGCTCAAACCCGTGTCCCCTGCATTGGCAGGGGGATTCTTAACCACTGCGCCACCAGGGAAGTCCACTGTTTACTCTTGATTAAAGGGCCCAATCATAGTGAAGTTACATGTTTTTTCCCATAAAGATGCAAATAATTTTTGTCCATTAGAAAAGATAACTCCAAAGGCTACAATTAATTGCCTTGAAGAACATTAACCAGTTTTATATCTAGTGTAGCAATCTTATTCTAACATTCTTTCATTAAGTAGGAACCAGTCTTAACCGTCTTGCTGGCTGCCTATTCATTAGTTGAATAAAATCTTTGACATGTGTTCATTATATATTTTTATGAAAATGGTATTTTAAACTTTTCGAAACTTATACTTCGACAGTCTCCTCATGGAGTTTATAATCTGGTTATACCTTCTCCCTTTGCTTTCTTTTTCTAGTTTGGGGTTCAAACTAGTGGACTGAGACAGAGGAATTCTTCCCATTTATTTTTCTCCTTCTCTTGGCCTTTTTGGATAGTAAATGAAGGAGACCAGAACACATCACCACAAAATAAACCTCTTTGACCTAAAAATTATTTTGAGCTTAAGGCAGTTGAGAAGCAATGAACACAGGAAAGGCTCTCCCTAGTTGCTCCCTTTTCTGCCTATAGGCAAGATATAAATTCTCCTTGTCCTGGAGATAAATTCTGTGAGCCCAGAGACGGCAGCAGAGGAATCCACAAACAAACCTTACTTCATTAGTTTCCTCCCATAGATTTACCTTCCCACAGTTTGCTGCACTTGGAAGCCTAAAACTATGTTTCTTTGTCCTGTGACTTTCCTACAAATGTACTGTTCTTTGTTGAATATGTTATATAAAAGCCAGACTTCTAAGCCACCACTTTGAGTTACTCTTCATTTTAAGTTTTTCCCCACATGATGTGTACTGCACACGTGAATAAACTGTTTTTCCCTTATTAATCTATTTTTTTGCTAAAAAGCCCCAGCTGAAAACCTAAGAACCTAAGATGGGGAGAGAGGAAGTTTTGCCCCTCCTCCCCACACATAAGGAAACAAATCACCTGCAATGGACTGAATGTTTACATCCACCTCCCACCCCAACTCATATATTGAAACCCTAATAACAATGTGATAGTTTTTGGAGGTAGGGCCTTTGGGATGTAATTAGGTCATAAGGGTGGAGCCCTCATGATGAAGGCTCTTCTTATATAAGAAGAGGCCAGCTGGCTCTCTTTCTGCCGTATGAAGATATGAGAGGACAGCAGTCTGTAACCCAGAAGAGGGTTCTCACCAGAACCTAACCATGCTGGGCTGATCTCAGACTTCCAGGCTCTAGAACTGTGAGAAATAAATTTCTGTTGTTAGACCACCCAGTCTATGGTGATTTGGTATAGTAGTGTAAACTAAGACAATACCCTTACATTTTGACTTTGTTCCTGCAATGCACGTGACAAGTGACTGTTGAAGTCATGACCACATAGCCTGGTTGCAGGCAGGCATGCAAGTACTTAGAGTTTGATTTTTATAGATCAAGCTGAGGATCAGAAAATGTGGCTTCAGCAGGTCATGATTTCATGGGCTGCAGAAGAAAACACAGGCTTTCCTGGCTCTTAATGTCTTGTCGTTAAATCATTCCCTGTATGCAGTATCCCTTTCCCTCTCACTGTCTTTTTTTTTTGGCCAGGGATTGAACCCATACCCCCTGCAGTGGAAGCTCTGGGTCTTAACCACTAGACCTCCAGGGAAGTCCCTCCCCATCACTGTCTTTTAAAAAAACACTCTTGACTGAGGTGGACAGAGTCAAGGTTCTCATGAGGGTTAAAGGAAAGACTCAGGGACTCCAAGTACACCTTATCATCTAGCCCAGTGGTGAAGAACTGAGGTGACTTAGCAGCATCTTTGTACTTTGTGCCAAATGCATTCCCATTTGCCCTTTATGGTTTGTTTGTTTGGTTGGGTTTTTTTTCATTCCTTTCTCTTTTGTTCTTTTTTTTATTATTTTGATATTTATTCAAAAGTCTTTATTGAGTTCCTGTTCTATATGAAGCATTGTAGCAGATGTTAGGAATTAAATGAGAAGTCAGGACATAGTCCCTCTCTCTCATGGAGTTTACAATGATTCTCTCTCCGTAAACGAAAAAAACCAACAACAACAGCTAATGCACAGAGTGCTTACTATATGGCAGGCACTCTTCTAAGCACTTTACGTTTATTAATGAATTTAATCATCACACAACCATGAAGGTTTATTGTTGCCATTTTGTAGATGAGGAAACTGAGGCACAAGGAATAAGAAATTTACCCAAAGTCACAAGGCTATTGGTGGATCCTGTATACTAGTTGCTACCTTTTTTTTTTAAACTGTATTTACTCTCCTACCAATGTAGATGTCACCTGGGGTGTTATCCTGATCCACTCATTTATTCATTCATCCACTCATCACACTGTTATTAAACATCTTTGGTGTGCCAGGCATGTGGGCACGGTTCTGGCCAACAAGGAATTAGTCACCATCTCTGTCACTGAGAGGGTCACAGTCCACTGAGAAAGACAGGACCATAAACACACAATTTCAGCACAACCGGTTAAGTGCAAAGGCAGGGCTATGTACCAAGTGAAATGGAAGCAGAGAGGAAGAAATGACGAGTTTTGCCTAGGGTTGCTGAGAAAGAATATACACAGAAGGGGAAATTTTTATTAGTGTATTGAAGGTAAATAGCAACTTATTAGTTAAAGAATAATAGGGGGCTTCCCTGGTGGCGCAGAGATTGAGAGTCCGCCTGCTGATGCAGGGGACACGTGTTCGTGCCCCAGTCCAGGAGGATCCCACATGCGCTGCGGAGCGACTGGGCCCGTGAGCCATGGCTGCTGAGCCTGCGCGTCTGGAGCCTGTGCTCCGCAACGGGAGAGGCCACAGCGGTGAGAGGCCTGCGTACCACACACACACACACACACACAAAGAATAATAAGAAGATCAATC
Organism: Mesoplodon densirostris; assembly: GCF_025265405.1. Taxonomy (NCBI): domain Eukaryota; kingdom Metazoa; phylum Chordata; class Mammalia; order Artiodactyla; family Ziphiidae; genus Mesoplodon; species Mesoplodon densirostris. The sequence continues at coordinate 211,034,324 of NC_082661.1, forward strand.
CATAGAAAAGAGGGAACACATGGAAAAGCCTGGAGTCATGCTAGTGCAAAATGTTTACTGACAATGATGACGTAGGTGGGTGGAATATAGCAGGACTTAAGGATCAGTGACTGTTGACATGCTCAAAGGGGTTTAAGCTGGGGAGTGATGTGTACAGATCTGTATTCTAGAGAATCTCTAGCACCATTTTGAAGGACATCAAGGCTAGAAGGTCCTGAAAAAGGGAAGAACAAGTTGGTAGCTATTGCAGCCATCTAAGCAAGAGTCAATGAACCAATTAAGGCATTGGAGAGAAGAGGATGGAGACATTTTAAAAGATGGAGTGGGACTTCCTTGGTTGTCCAGTGGTTAAGACTTCGCCTTCCAATGCAGGGGGTGTGGGTTCAATCCGATCCCTGGTCAGGGAGCTAAGATCCCACATGCCTCGCGGCCAAAAAAACAAAACATAAAACAGAAGCAATATTGTAACAAATTCAATAAAGACTTTAAAAATAAATAAATCAATAAAAGATGGAGCAACAGCACTTGGTGCTGCTTAAGGTTGGGAGCAAGGAGTGATCAGGAGACTGGGTAGGCAGTGTCACCCAACTTGAAATAGTAGCTCAAATTCTACAGGGTTACTTTTGAGCCAGTCTGCTCAGGGTACATTAAAAGCAGCTTTAGTTGGACTGTGAGGGCCCAGAAAAACAGTAGCTGACTCATACATAGCTATGTAGCTCTTACAGTGTAGTCAGGCATTGTTTGAGTTATGGAATAGGATTAATTCAGGTAATCCTGACAACAACCCTTATAAAGTAGGTGCAATCATATCCCCATTTTACAGATGAGGAAATCAATAAACAGAGAGGTACATTGATTTGCCCAGGGCCATACAGCCAATAAATGGACGACTCAGGTTTTTTAGAGACTTTGGGACTAAGGGTGGCGTGCCGTGCTGGGGTAGGGCTGGAGGATGCAGCACATTCCAAGGCAGACTTTCCTAAAAATCCCCTTTAAATATCCTTCCAAAGTTTACACTCACTTCAGCTGCTCATCTCTCTCTTCTCTGCTCCAGGGGGCTATTGCTGCCACACCGCTTTCCCCGAGAGCTTCCTCCTTCTCTGCCTGGCGTTGATGTTCCCCTTACCTCTGAGAATGCGACCCTCTTGCTCCAGTGCTTTCCTAGGGTAGGGGAAGTAAAAGCCCCTCCAGATCTAACTGGAGAGAGTCGGTTATTTTTGGAGAGAATCAAGCCCTGTTTTAATTCCAGGGCAAGGTTGGAGGAGGAGAATTTGGGGACTGGGAAGGAGCTAAGAGGTTGGATTTGACTTGGGGCTTGTTTTGTTTGTGGTGCCTCAAGGATGTTCAAGGGGAGACGAGAACAGAAGCCACAGGGAGAGAAAACCAGAGGTTCGAAGTTCTTCTTTTGAAAATACTTAGCAAATGTTTGGTTTCAGACACTTGACAGAAATATTCAAACAGCGTCTCCCTGAGCATTACTTCTAGAATTTTGGAAAGCAGCCCTTGTACACAGCTGAATATTTTTTCTAAATAACTTTGAAAAGGAAACTAAACCAATTAGGCATCAATGGCCAAGGTCTTGAGGCCTATTTTTTTTTTTTGATATAAGAATTTTTTCTGAAGCTAGTTTATGATTCATATTATGAAATTTGCCATTTACTCAAGTGTAAAGAGCCACGTAGGAGCATGTGTCATAATATATGTACCAAAAATTTGATAAATACATGTATGTATAGGTTGTAATTTTAATTTAAAAAATATTACTAATTATGAAAAAACATATTGATCATAGAAAACAAAATACAGAAGTGAAAAAATTCATCTTATATGTAATAAGCATCATGAACATCTTGGATGTGTTCTCTAGCAAACTTCCTTCCCTCTTTTTCTTTCTTTTTGATTACTGCATTTCTCTTATTTTATAGTTATAATTGTTGCTGGTGTTCCATTTTAAACATAGCTATCTCTTCCACATGATACATAACCTGCTACTGGAAAAAAAAAAACTTTGTTTAAACAATTATAAAAATAATACATTTTCATTGTAAAAAAATGAAAAGGAAAATTCAAAGTCATGCAGTACAAAAGTATATAGAGTCGGGTTTCCCTGGTGGTGCAGTGGTTGGGAATCCGCCTGCCGATGCAGGGGATGCGGGTTCGTGCCCCGGTCCGGGAGAATCCCACATGCCACGGAGCGGCTGGGCCCGTGAGCCATGCCCACTGAGCCTGCGAGTCCGGAGCCTGTGCTCCGCAACGGGAGAGGCCACAGCAGTGAGAAGCCCGAATACCGCAAAAAGAAAAAAAAAAGTATATAGAGTCAAACGTATACATTTTCCCTCCTTTCCCTGTTCTCATTCCTGGAGGTACTTCAAGCAACAGTTTGATGAAATCCACAGGTATTCTCAAAAGTAAATCAACTATTGGGGTTAACTTTTCTCTTCATATCTGTAATCTAAATCAATATAAACATATTTTCTTTAAAATGTTTTAGTGTTTTATTCTAATTGTTTTTCGGACTGCTTTTTTGTGCAATGTTTTTAACAATTATGCATTGTGGACTGTTGCTAAAACACCAGAATGCCAGTTTGCCTTGCTTTGAATGACCTGGAGGAAGATTTTACACCGAGGGTGTTAGTGGTATCATTGAAATGCAGTCAGTCATTCTTTGAATAGAGTCTAATTATGGACTAGATTCTCTTCCTTCTTGACCTTTCTTAAAAATAAACTTATTTTGGAATAATTTTAGATTGACAAAAAGGTTGCAAAGATAGTACAGAGAGTTCCTATGTACACCTCGCCCAGCTTCCCCTTAATGTTAGTATCTTATATAACATACTATGTTTGTCAAAGCTAAAAAATTAACATTGGTACAATACTATTAACTACAGAAATCTATTTGCATTTTACCAGTTTTCCCACTAATATCCTTTTTCTGTTCCAAGATCCAATTCAGGATACCTGATTGCATCTGGTTACTTTACCTTTTTTTTTTTTGGCAGTACGTGGGCCTCTCACTGTTGTGGCCTCTCCCGTTGCAGAGCACAGGCTCCGGACACGCAGGCCAAGCGGCCATGGCTCACGGGCCCAGCCGCTCCACGGCATGTGGGATCTTCCCCACCGGCATCCCCTGCATCGGCAGGCGGACTCTCAACCACTGCGCCACCAGGGAAGCCCCCGCCAGTCCTCCTCTTTGTGCTGCTGTCTTTTGTTTCTCTCTCCATTTCCTCCCCACCCTTCTCCACCCTGCTTTCTGCCCCAGGAGGCTCTGACCTGCGTGGCCTGAATCAGCTCTTGGCTGATGGGGCCTCCAGCAAGGATAGAACATTCAGGGTATTTACTCTGTTGGTTGCCTCCCTGCAGGATCGCTTAAAGCTGGGCTGTGTCCCTCCATCAAAGATCACAGATCCTCTCGAGGTGACCTTCTCCACAAAGCGTTTTTGCGTTCCTCTTTCTGGGTTTTGTTAATTATTCTCTCACACGTCCCTTCAGGCCCCAGGATACTGCACTATCCTCGACACTTTCCTCTGTGCTTCCCACACTTTTGTAAAGAGTCCCTTTAATCAACCTATCTGGACTATCCTAATTTGAACGAGCCATCTGTTTCCTGTTTCCTGCTGGGATGTGTCTGACTCACTCTACATATGCTCTTTTCTTTTTCAATTTATTTAATTAATTTATTTTTGGCTGAGTTGTGTCTTTGTTGCTGCGCACGGGCTTTCTCTAGTTGCGGGGAGCAGGGGCTACTCTTCCTTGCCGTGTGCTGACTTCTCGTTGCGGTGGCTTCTCTTGGTGCGGAGCACGGGCTCTAGGCGCGCGGGCTTCAGTAGTTGTGGCACAAGGGCTTAGTTGCTCCGCGGCATGTGGGATCTTCCCGGACCAGGGCTCGAATCCACGTCCTCTGCATTGGCAGGCGGATTCTTAACCACTGCGCCACCAGGGAAACCCTACATACACTCTTAACAGACGCAACCAGATTGTCACAAAACTGGAGTTATAATGATTTGCTCTATTGATACTGCTGGTTGAACAGTCCAGAAATACTGGCATGGCTGATCCAGCTTCCCTCTCGTATTCATCACTGCATTGCTCAGTTACTTCACAACTCCCCATTAGAACGAGAAAGAAACTTCACTAATGAACTTAGATGGAAACATTCATCCTCAATGGCTTATGAACCAACAGAGTTTGCTTTGCTTTTTTTTAAAGTTCAGATTTTTATCTCATGAAAATTCTCATGTTAGATAAGTATCTGCGCCAGAGCTATTTTAGTAATAACACGAATAGATGGTGTAAGGGCTAGATGTGTATTTTTCCTTGGTGAATGTGCAATGCGTAGCAGGCTATGGATGAAGTAATATCTCTGGGAATCATAACTTGAAAACAGAGCCCACCTCTCTGAATGCTCAAGTTATTCCATATCTGTAACACAAGCTCCTGCAGAAACTGAAGTAATTCTTCCAAGCTTCTGGGAACGCTGTTTGGCAAGTTGCTTTCCGGGTGTTCTCCGTCTAAGTTTTCTTGATACGTTTCTCCTCCTGATTAACGGTTGGACTTGTTTTGCTCTTTCAGAAGCGGGGGTGTGTATCAGTAAGGGAAAAAAGGTGTGAAGAGCTGAATCCAGGCCAAGGAAAACTTGGGTTTCCTCACTACATGTTAGGCAGTCTTCTCACTCCTCACTTTCCTTACTTGATCTCATCCATTTCCATGTTTCCTACTTGTCACAGATGGCTGCCAAATTTAGATCTCTGGCACAGACCTCTCTGAGCTCCAGACCCACAAATACAACTGACTTCTTAACATCGCCAAGTGGAGATGTCTCAAAATACCTCAAATTCATGACCTTCCTTCCCAAGCCCAGGTTTGCTCCTCTTCCTGTGTTCTCTGCGTCAGAGAATGACACCATCATCCATCCAGTTACACAAGCCAGGCACCTATGGATCATCCTTGACACATGACTCCTCTTACCTTCTTATCACTTCTCACCCACTTTCTCTCCAGAATGTATCTCAGACACATCCGCTCTGTCCTCCTCCAGGGCCATCTCCCCAGGCTTGCTACCATCACCTCTTGCTCTTGCCCAGACAACAGCATTTACATCCTAACTGGTTTCTCAGTATCCACTCTTCCCATCCTTTCAACTAGTTCTCATGCTACAGTTCAAGTGATTGTTTTGAAATGCAAATATGTTCATGTTAACACACACACACACACACACAGCTTTCCTCCTTCAATAACACTTCAGTGACTTCTTTTTTCTCTTATCATAAAAATAAAAAAATTTAACTAGGCCTGTGCATCACTGTATGTTCTGGTCCTATCCTACTTCTCCAAGCTAATCTTATTTCTGCTCTACCACGTACTAACTCTGTAACCTTGGAATGGTTACTTCTCTGTGCCTCAGTTTTTTCATCTCTGAAATGGGAATAATAGTAGTATCTTTCACTTGGGACTGTTGTGAGGACCAATGTAAAGTGCTTAGATCTTACAAATAGGTACTCCACAAATGTTAGCTCTCATTAGCACGTCTTAGCTCTCTTCAATCCCTCTAATGTTTTTTCTCAAGGATGCCATACTTCCTTCCATCCTAGGACCTCTGTATGGCCTGCAAAGCGTAAAACATCTACTTTCTGGCCCCTCAATACACAGAAGTTTACTGACACCTGACCTAGGCAATTGATGTACTCTTATTGCTATTAAATGGACAGGTCACTATTAGAAAATACATATATTTTAGGGTAGGAGAGGGAAAAATCAATAGCTAAGAAATTTGGGGTAGTATTTAAGGCCGTATTAGAAAAGTACATGTATTGATTATTCCCTCTCTATAAAAATTAATTTGATGTTTCGATTTTAATAACTATCAGCATAGCTATAATATGGGAGTGATAGGAAGATAGGTTCTTTGGACAGGTTGCAGTTAGGAAAAAAAACCTTTGTTTCTTTAAGACTAAGGACGGAAACCTTCGAGTCAAGTTCAGCTTACTCCTTCCTTCTTCATGTCTGCCGTACCCACAGGGCTTTCAGCTGCCTGGGGATCGCCAGGCGACTAGCTGCTACTTTGCATACCAGGCTAAAAGAAGCAGGGACTCAGTGTGAGAAGGAGGGTTATCAGGTGTAAGTGAGCAAGCTGACTGACTTATGACTCATGCTTGGCAGAATCAGCAAGAGGGTACTGGATTGCAGACGGATTGCCTCAGCCCTGAACAGAAAGGCATGCGTGATAACAGAACCAAAGAAAATGTCAAAGAAGAAAAGACAGTTTTACAGCTAAACAACAAATAACCGATTGCCTTTTCTGTGTCTCTAGAGTTGGCTGTTGTGATGAAAGTTACCCTTGAAAAAAGAGAGCAGTTAACTTAGGATTTTGCAGGAAATAAAGAATTTCAAGAGGAAGGAAAACTGAGTGTACAGGAAGACCAATCAACAGGTCAAGGGGGGCAGCTGTGAGAATTTTCAGTTTGGACAGTGTCCTTTTCGTTTAAGGGAGAAGTTTCTTTACTCACTGTTAGTAGCAGTAATGCCCTAGACCGTAAAAGCGAGCAATCCCCCTTTCCCTTTGCACCATGCATTCTACTGGATCTGTTCAGTCAGCCATTGGGTAGGGATGCGGTGCCCGTTCTCACCTAAGCGCTGAGCATCCTCAGTAGCAAAGCAGACAGAAATCCTGCTTTTGTGGAGCATGCAATTGGGCAGGAGACGAGGACACCATAAACCCCAAAAATCATTATATTCTATAATATTTAGAGGCCAAGAGTTGCAATGTAAAAAATAAAGCAGGGAGGGGTTAGGGGTGAAAGGGTGGGTCTAGCCTTAAAAAGTGTGGTCAGGAGAGGCCACCCTGAGAAGGGGACACATGAGCAAAGACTCGAAGGAGGCGAGACATGAGCCCCGTGCATGTCAGGGACAAGGACTCCAGGCAGAGGGACCGAGGGTGCAAAGATTCTGAGATGATGTGTGCTTGGCATTGTGAAGGGACTGTAAGGAATCCCAGTGGTTTCAGGGAAGCAAGCAAGGAAGCAGTTTGGAATAGTATTGGAGAGTTGAGGGGCTGGTGGCTGGATTGTAGAGCCTTATAAGTTTTGGCTTTAACTTTGGGTGAAATGGGTGAAATTCTCTTCTTTAAAGTGGAGATCTGAGACCTAAGATCTGAAATCTACTCCTAAGTCTCCATACGTTCTGCCACCCTGTTTTGTCCCTAACCATCCCGACCCACTCCAGAATATCACCGTGACACCAGGGCCAAGGTTAGGGATGAGGGAAGCACTTGCTTCCCATGTGAAATTTAAGGGGGCACCCAATCTCTCAGTACTTACTGATTTTCCTTCTGCCTCAGTCTCTGATATGGCACAATGCACCACTGTTATTGATCCTAGCTTTATGTAAATATTGTTATTTAGCTCGTCGTGAGTCATTTTGGTATTTTTTTAAGGTTGTAAATTAATTTTATTATCTTGTGTGATGTTTAAATTTATGTGTCAACTTGGCTGGGCCACGGTGCCCAGATGTTGATCAAACATTAATCTAGGCGTTTCTGTGAAGGTGTTTTTGGATGAGATTAACAATTTTTTTTTGAATTTTATTTTTTATACAGCAGGTTTTTATTAGTTATCTATTTTATACATATTGGTGTCAATATGTCAATATGTATATATATATGGTGTCAATCCCAATCTCCCAATTCATCCCACCCCACCTCAACCCACCCACTTTCCCCCCTTGGTGTCCATACGTTTGTTCTCCACATCTGTGTCTCTATTTCTACCTTGCAAACCAGTGCATCTGTACCATTTTTCTAGATTCCATATATATGTGTTAATATGCGGTATTTGTTTTTCTCTTTCTGACTTACGTCACTCTGCATGACAGTCTCTAGATCCATCCACATCTCTACAAATGACCCAATTTCGTTCCTTTTCATGGCTGAGTAATATTCCGTTGTATATATGTACCACATCTTCTTTATCCATTCGTCTATCGATGGGCATTTAGGTTGCTTCCATGACCTGGCTGGTGTAAATAGTGCTGCAGTGAACATTGGGGTGCATGTGTCTTTTTGAATTATAGTTTTCTCTGGGTATATGCCCAGTAGTGGGATTGCTGGGTCATGTGGTAATTCTATTTTTAGTTTTTTAAGGACCCTCCATACTGTTCTCCTTAGTGACTGGATCAATTTACATTCCCACCAACAGTGCAAGAGGGTTCCCTTTTCTCCACACCCTCTCCAGCATTTATTGTTTGTAGATTTTCTGATGATGCCCATTCTAAAAGGTGTGAGGTGATACCTCATTGTAGTTTTGATTTGCATTTCTCTAATAATTAATGATGTTGAGCAGCTTTTCATGTGCCTCTTGGCCATCTGTATATCTTCTTTGGAGAAATGTCTATTTAGGTCTTCTGCCCATTTTTGGATTGGGCTGTTTGTTTTTTTGATATTGAGCTGCAAGAGCTGTTATATATTTTAGAGATTAATCCTTTGTCCGTTGACACATTTGCAAATATTTTCTCCCATTCTGAGGGTTGTCTTTTTGTCTTGTTTATAGTTTCCTTGGCTGTGCAAAAGCTTTTAAGTTTCATTAGGTCCCATTTGTTTATTTTTGGTTTTATTTCCATTACTCTGGGAGGTGGATCAAAAAAGATCTTGCTGGATTTATGTCTAAGACTGTTCTTCCTATGTTTTCCTCTAAGAGTTATATAGTGTTCGGTCTTACATTTAGGTCTGTAATCCATTTTGAGTTTATTTTTGTGTAAGGTGTTAGGAAGTGTTCTAATTTCATTCTTTTACATGTAGCTGTCCAGTTTTTCCAGCACCACTTATTGAAGAGGTTGTCTTTTCTCCATTGTATATCCTTGCCTCCTTTGTCATAGATTAGTTGACCATAGGTGCATGGGTTTACCTCTGGGCTTTCTATCCTGTTCCATTTATCTACATTTCTGTTTTTTGCGCCAGTACCATATTGTCTTAATTACTGTAGCTTTGTAGTATAGTCTGAAGTCAGGGAGTCTCATTCCTCCAGCTCTGTTTTTTCCCTCAATATTGCCTTGGCTATTTGGGGTCTTTTGTGTCTCCATACAAATTTTAAGATTTTTTTGTTCTAGTTCTATAAAAAATGCCATTGGTAATTTCATAGGGATTGCACTGAATCTGTAGATTGCTTTGGGTAGAAGAGTCATTTTCACAATACTGATTCTTCCAATCCAAGAACATGGTTTATCTCTCCCATCTGTTTGTGTCATCTTTGATTTCTTTTTTTCAGTGTCCTATAGTTTTCTGAGTACAGGTCTTTTACCTCCTTGGTAGGTTTATTCCTAGGTATCTTATTCTTTTTGTTGCAGTGGTGAATGGGATTGTTTCCTTAATTTCTCTTTCTGATCTTTCGTTGTTAGTATATAGAAATGAAAGAGATTTCTGTGCATTAATGTTGTACCCTGCAACTTTACCAAATTCATTGATTAGTTCTAGTAGTTTTCTGGTGGCATCTTTAGGATTATCTATGTATAGTATCATGTCATCTGCAAACAGTGACAGTTTTGCTTTTTCTTTTCCATTTGGATTCCTTTTATTTCTTTTTCTTCTCTGATTGCCATGGCTAGGACTTCCAAAAGTATGTTGAATAATAGTGGCTAGAGTGGACATCCTTGTCTTGTTCCTGATATTAGAGGAAATGCTCTCAGTTTTTCACCATTGAGAATGATGTTTGCTGTGGGTTTGTTGTATATGGCCTTTATTATGTTGAGGTAGGTTCCCTCTACGGCCACTTTCTGGAGAGTTTTTATCATAAATGGGTGTTGAATTTTGTCGGAAGCTTTTTTTTTTTTTTTTTTTTTTTGCGGTACGCGGGCCTCTCACTGCCGTGGCCTCTCCCGTTGCGGAGCACAGGCTCCGGACGCACAGGCTCAGCCGCTCCGCGGCACGTGGGATCCTCCCAGACCGGGGCACGAACCCGTGTCCCCCGCATCGGCAGGCAGACTCTCAACCACTGCGCCACCAGGGAAGCCCTGTCGGAAGCTTTTTGTGCATCTACTGGGATGATCATATGGCTTTAATTCTTCAGTTTGTTAATATGGTGTATCACATTGATTGATTTGCATATATTGAAGAATCCTTGCATCCCTGGGATAAATCCCACTTGATTATGGTGTATGATCCTTTTAATGTGTTTTGGATTCTGTTTGCTAGTATTTTGTTGAGGATTTTTGCATCTATATTCATCAGTGATTTTGTTCTGTAATTTTCATTTTTGTAGTATATTTGTCTGGTTTTGGTATGAGGGTGATGGTGGCCTCAGAGAATGAGTTTGGGAGTGTTCCTTCCTCCACAATTTTTTGGAAGAGTTTGAGAAGGATGGGTGTTAGCTCTTCTCTAAATGTTTGATAGAATTCACCTGTGAAGCCATCTGGTCCTGAACTTTTGTTTGTTGGAAGATTTTTAATCACAGTTTCACTTTCATTACTTGTGATAGGTCTGTTCATATTTTCTATTTTCAGTCTTGGAAGGTTATACCTTTCTAACAATTTGTCCATATTTTCCAGATTGTCCATTTTATTGGCATAGTAGTCTTTTATGATGCCCTGTATTTCTGTGGTGTCTGTTATAACTTCTCCTTTTTCATTTCTAATTTTATTGACTTGAGTCCTCTCCCTCTTTTTCTTGATGAGTCTGGATAAAGGTTTATCAATTTTGTTTATCTTCTCAAAAAACCAGTGTTTAGTTTTATTGATTTTTGCTATTGTTTTCTTTGTTTCTATTTCATTTATTTCTGCTCTGATCTTTATGATTTCTTTCCTTCTGCTAACTTTGGGTTTCACTTGCTCTTCTTTCTCTAGTTCCTTTAGGTGTAAGGTTAGATTGTTTATTTGAGATATTTCTTGTTTCTTGAGGTAGGATTGTATTGCTATAAACTCCCCTCTTAGAACTGCTTTTGCTGCATTCCACAAGTTTTGGATCATCGTGTTTTCGTTGTCATTTTTCTCTAGGTATTTCTTGATTTCCTCTTTGATTTCTTCAGTGATCTCTTGGTTATTTAGTAACATATAGTTTAGGCTCCATGTGATTGTGTTTTTTACAATTTTTTCCCTTTAATGTATTTCTAGTCTCATAGCCTTGTGGTCAGAGAAAATACTTGACATGATTTCAATTTTCTTAAATTTACCAAGGCTTGATTTGTGACCCAAGATGTGCTCTATCCTGAAGAATGTTCCATGTGCACTTGAGAAGAAAGTGTAATCTGCTGTTTTCAGATGGGATTTCCTATAACTATCAATTAAATCTATCTGGTCTATTGTGTCATTTAAAGCTTGTGTTTCCTTATTAATTTTCTGTCTGGATGATCTATCCATGGGTGTAAGTGAGGTGTTAAAAGTCCCCCACTATTATTGTGTTACTGTCAGTTTCCTCTTCTTTTAGCTGTTAGCAGTTGCCTTATGTACTGAGGTGCTCCTATGTTGGGTGCATTTATATTTATAATTGTTATACCTTCTTCTTAGATTGATCCCTTGATCATTATGTAGTGTCCTTCATTGTCTCTTGTAACATTAAAGTCTATTTTATCTGATATGAGTATTGCTACTCCAGCTTTCTTTTGATTTCCATTTGCATGGAATATCTTTTTCCATCCCCTCACTTTTAATATGTATGTGTCTCTAGGTCTGAAGTGGGTCTCTTGTAGACAGCATATATATGGGTCTTGTTTTTGTATCCATTCAGCAAGCCTGTGTCTTTTGGTTGGAGCATTTAATCCATTCACGTTTAAGATAATTATCGATATGTATGTTCCTAGTACCATTTTCTTAATTGTTTCGGTTTGTTTTTGTAGGTCCTTTTCTTCTCTTGTGTTTCCCACTTAGAGAAGTTCCTTTAGCATTTGTTGTAGAGCTGGTTTGGTGGTGCTGAATTCTCTTAGCTTTTGCTTGTCTGTAAAGCTTTTGATTTCTCCATCAAATCTGAATGAGATCCTTGCCGCGTAATCTTGGTTGTAGGTTCTTCCCTTTCATCACTTTAATTATGTCATGCCACTCCCTTCTGGCTTGTAGAGTTTCTGCTGAGAAATCAGCTGTTAACCTTATGGGAGTTCCCTTGTATGTTATTTGTCATTTTTCCCTTGTTGCTTTTTTTTCTTAAATAAATTTATTTATTTTATTTTTTGGCTGCATTGGGACTTGGTTGCTGCACGCGGGTTTTCTCTAGTTGCAGTGAGTGGGGGCTGCTCTGTGTTGCGGTGGGCAGGCTTCTCATTGCAGTGGCTTCTCTTGTTGCGGATTACAGGCTCTAGGGGCATAGGCTTCAGTAGTTGTGGCACGTGGGCTCAGTAGTTGTGGCTCGCAGGCTCTAGAGTGCAGGCTCAGTAGTTGTGGTGAACAGGCTTAGTTGCTCCATGGCATGTGAGCTCTTCCTGGACCAGGGCTCAAACCCGTGTCCCCTGCATTGGCAGGTGGATTCTTAACCACTGCGCCAACAGAGAAGTCCCTCCCTTATTGCTTTTAATAATTTTTCTTTGTCTTTAATTTTTGTCAATTTGATTACTATGTGTCTCGGCATGTTTCTCCTTGGGTTTATCCTGCTTGGGAATCTCTGCGCTTCCTGGACTTGGGTGGCTATTTCCTTTCCCATGTTAGGGAAGTTTTTGCTTAATATCTTCCAATATTTTCTCAGGTCCTTTCTCTCTCCCTTCTCCTTCTGGGACCCCTATAATGCGAATGTTGGTGTGTGTAATGTTGTCCCAGAGGTCTCTTAGGCTGTCTTCATTTCTTTTCATTCTTTTTTCTGTATTCTGTTCCATGGCAGTGAATTCCACCATTCTGTCTTCCAGGTCACTTATCCATTCTTCTGCCTCAGTTATTCTGCTATTGATTCCTTCTAGTGTATTTTTCATTTCAGTTACTGTATTGTTCATCTCTGTTTGTTTGTTAATTCTTCTAGGTCTTTGTTAAACATTTCTTGAATCTTCTCCCTCTTTGCCTCCATTCTTTTTCCAAGATCCTGGGTCATCTTCACTCTCATTATTCTGAATACTTTTTCTGGAAGGTTGCCTATCTCCACTTCATTTAGTTGTTTTTCTGGAATTTTATCTTGTTCCTTCATCTGCTACATAGTCCTCTGCCTTTTCATTTTCCCTATCTTTCTGTGAATGTGGTTTTCGTTCCACAGGCTGCAGGATTGTAGTTATTCTTGCTTCTGCTCCGTCATGGGTCTTTGTCATTTATTTTTGATTTTTAAAAATACTGCATTAAAATATTATTTGATTGGCTGAGTGTTTTCGGCACCCTTTCCCCTTAAATGTTGTGGCCAAAGCGAGTGCCTCACTCACCTTGTCCTAGTCCCCACCCTGATGCTCTCTCTTCTCCCTGTTTCCCCAGTGTCAGTCTAAACCAGGGGTTTGCAAACAGTTTTGGCTGTGGCTAGACAGTAAATGTCATAGCCTTTTCAAGCTATACAGTCTCTGTCACACTCTGCCACTGGAACACAAAAGCAGCCATAGACAATAAGCAAACAAGTTAGAGTGATGATGTTCCAATAAAACTTTATTAATAGACACTGAAATTTGAATTTCATATAATTTCCTTTTTATAAAATCTAATCTGTTTTACTTAATCTAGAAGCTTGATCAGATTTAAGTTAAATTTTCTTAAGTTATAATTATTGTTTTACTTATTTTTAATTTTAATTTTTAAAAAAATTTAATTGAAATATAGTTGATTTAATTTAATATAATTTTCAGATGTCACAAAATATTATTCTTCCTTAGATTTTCCCCCCCAATCATTTAAAAATGTAAAAGTCATTCTCAGCTCACAGGCCGTACAAAAACAGGGGGCAGAGCAGGTTGGGAAGCCTTGAACTGTAGGGTCGATGCCCTGAGGAGGCTCTTTTAAAAGTACTGTTTTCTCAGGACTTCCCTGGTGGTCCAGTGGTTAAGACTCCGTGCTTCCAATGCAGGGAGCATGAGTTTGCTCCCTGGTTGGGGAACTAAGATCCCAGATGTGGCTCGGCCAAAAATATAAAATAAATAAAAAATAAAAGTACTGTTTTCTCACCTCTTGTGGTTGTTCAAACACCTCCAAGTTTACTACATTCAGTGCAGACTTTCAGGGCCTCTGTGTTTGGCCCACGCTTTCTACTGAAACTTGTTTTCCTCTCGTCCCACAAATACGCACAGACTCACCGTCCCCTAAACACACCAGGTTCATCGTTAGCTACCTGCTTTTTTTTTTTTTTTAAGATGTTGGGAGTAGGAGTTTATTAATTAATTAATTAATTTTTGCTGTGTTGGGTCTTTGTTTCTCTGCGAGGGCTTTCTCTAGTTGTGGCAAGCAGGGGCCACTCTTCATCGCAGTGCGCGGGCCTCTCACTATCGCAGCCTCTCTTGTTGCGGAGCACAGGCTCCAGACACGCAGGCTCAGTAGTTGTGGCTCACGGGCCCAGCTGCTCCGCGGCATGTGGGATCCTCCCGGACCAGGGCTCGAACCCGTGTCCCCTGCATTAGCAGGCAGACTCTCAACCACTGCGCCACCAGGGAAGCCTGCTACCTCCTTTTGACGTTGTTTCTTTTTCTGTCTAGAATCTGCCCTACCTTCTCTCTCCAGCATCCCTGCAAGGTCATTCTTCTTTCCCGACTCCACTGGCCAGGGGTGGCCCCCTCTTTTCCCCTGAATTCCTACCACAGGTGTCAGTAATACCCCTTTTAGTTCTTAACTCTAGCTTCTCCTTGTTTTTCTCTGTTTTATATGTGTACATATTCTGTTGCAGATGAGATTCCTTATCCTCTGTAAATCCTTCAGAGTGCCTAGTCCAGAGCTGAGAATATGATGGAAGCTTGATACTCAGGAACTGACTAACTCTATCTAGTATGAGTATGTCTTCTCTTACAATCAGCCTTCAAATAGTCAAACAGGACTGATGACATTCTTTGGACGGGCCCTCTGAATCTGAGGGAGGTCATTGTTTTGATGGGATATACAGATTATCTATGCTGTCTTGCCTCCTTTACCCTGTGATTAGCAGCATTTTTGTGCCACGTGATTGCTAAGATTGTTATCCCATTGCCTTTGGATGTACTTCCGTCATACCCCCTACTTTTTCCTCATTCACCAGTTTACTAAAAGAAACCCTCGGGTTAAACAGAGACCTGTTTGACCTCTTTCCATTAATAGAAGAGGAAAAAGGAATGGTCATTGATTAAACACCTACTAAGGTAGCAAGCAGTCTGCTAGGGATTTTACATAAGGCTCTTGGTGATTTTCAGATGAGGGGACTGAGCTTCAGAAAAGTTCACAAACTCATCTGGGCCTAAGTGGTGGAAATAAAATGAAACGTACAGGAGGTAACTGGAAAGGAATTTATAGGAGTTTAACCTCATTGGTAAGACTGAGGCATCAGGGACTTTCCTGGTGGTGCAGTGGATAAGACTCCGTGCTCCCAATGCAGGGGGCCCAGGTTCGATCTCTGGTTAGGCAACTAGATCCCACATGCATGCCGCAACTAAGAGTTTGCATGCCACAACTAAGGAGCCTGCCTGCCACAACTAAGGAGCCCGCCTGCCACAACTAAGGAGCCCACCTGCCACAACTAAGGAGCCCACATGCTACAACTAAGGAGCCCGTGAGCCACAACTAAGACCTGCTGCAACCAAATAAATAAATATTTTTAAAAAAAGACTGAGGCATCAGCTCTCTTTCTGTACTTGCCTCATCTCTGTATCTCACCTTCCCACCCTCACTCCTCCAAAACTGTCTAATATTCATGCTGCATTGATGAGATAATGTGTAAAGCTCATAGCAGAGTCTGACACATGACACTCACTCCAAAGGTGTTCTGTTTTCTTTCTCTTAAATCTCTTCTACTTCTATCCCCCAACCTCTACAGGCCACTTTAAAATTGAATGGCTATTTTATATCTATACCTACACTGTATTTCATTTTACAATTTATCAAATTACATTAAGGTAGGAAATCAGAAAGGTAAATATTCAAATGCCTGAACTCCAGAGCATGTAACCTAGGACCTGGTATTTGTGGTCGGTGCACGGCAAATTCTTGTTGACCTAAATTGGCATTTGAGTAATTTCTCTAGATTTAAATATAAAATTATCAGGTCACACATTTGGCTGAAATCTTGGTGCTCCTGTGTTCCATTCCTTTCAATGGTTCCCCATTGCTTAATAGAATTCCTTTTGAGGGCCTGACCTCCCAAGCCTGCCGTGATCTCCTGTCTTTCTACCTGGTTACCTGTACTTCCATATCCATTCCAGGCCCCAGGCAAATTGGCCTAGTCAACCTCCTCAGACAGATGGGTTTAAAGATCTTTGGCATTTTTGACTTTAAAACTTGACTGTTATTTAGGAAACCACTCTACATATTTCACCTTACCTGTGTCTCTTTGTTCATGCCAAGTCTCCATTTCAGATTCCTTTGCATCCATTTCTATAAGTTGAAATTCTCCACATTCTTTATGGTACTATGCAGTGGCAACATCCTCCATGAAACTTACCCTGACTTCCTTGGCCAAAAAGATCCTTTCCCTCTCTGAGTGCCTATAACCCTTTGTTTGCTCCCAACCATGATTCTCTTCATATATACCCTTTATTATAGTTACTAATGTACATGTCTCATCTGGTCTGTGACATTTAATCATCTTGGGGCACAAATTCCATGAAGTTTCTCAAGTGGTGCCTTGTATAAGTGGGGTACTCAGTAAATGGAAATTAAATGAATGAATGGAAAGTGAACACAAAAACAATGTAGGGAGTCCCCTCCCCTTTTAGGACTTTCCTCTATCAACCACTTAAAACGAATACTTCCTTAACTAGAGAATGGGTTTTTTTTTTTTTCATTAGGTAGGAAACAATTTCTTTTTGATGGAGTATAAAATTTGGAAGGAAATATTTTAAAGTTCTACTTGGGAGTTGAGAAAATGAGAAGTGTCAACGTGTTTATCACTGGAAGTGTTGCAATAAGAAAGCAAAGTTATACCATTGTATTGTCAGCTCACCCACCACAAGAATATTTTAATTCATATCACCACTCCTAGAAGAGAAGAAAGTGATGCATAAATAATAACGAGGCACCTGCTTCAAACCTGTGGGTCTTAGAAGAAACAATCCTCGCTTCTGATGTAGCAACCTAAGGAGATACAAACCTACTTCTGATGCCAAGGGCATGGGGAAAAATATTTTAAGTAAACTGATCTCTGATCACAAGGTGGGCAACGGTGGTTACATATCTCTTTTTAAAAAAAAGTATGTATTCATTTTTTCTTTTAGTTTTATTGAGATATAGTTGACATATAACACTATACGTTTAAGGTGTACAGCATAATCATTTTTTTAAGTCTCTATTGTTAAAATTTTATTTATTTATTTATTTATGGCTGCACTGGGTCTTCATTGCTGCACGTGGGCTTTCTCTAGTTGTGGCGAGCAGGGGCTATTCTTCTCATTGCGGTGGCTCCTCTTGTGCCAGAGCACGGGCTCTAGGTATGCAGGCTTCAGTAGTTGTGGCTCCCAGGCTCTAGAGCGCAGGCTCAGTAGTTGTGGTGCACGGGCTTAGTTGCTCCGCAGCATGTGGGATCTTCCCAGACCAGCACTCGAACCCATGTCCCCTGTATTGGCAGGTGGATGCTTAACTACTGTGCTACCAGGGAAGCCTCCAGCATAATGATTTGATTTACATACATCATGAAGTGATTATCACAGTAAGTTTGGAGAACATCCATTATCTCATATAGATACAAATTAAAGAAATAGAAAAATAATTTTTTAATTAAAAAATTGTTTTTCTTGTGCTGAGAACTCTTAGGATTTACTCTTAAGAATTTTCATATATAATGTACAGCAGTGTTAATTATATTTATCATGTTGTACATGTTGTAAATAAGTACATGCCTAGTACTTATTTATAACTGGAAATTTGTACCTTTTGAGTGCCTTCATCCAGTCCTCCCTGACTACTCCCTGCCTCTGGTAACCACAAATCTGATCTCTCTCTCTCTCTCTTTTTTTTTTTTTTTTCCGGTACGCGGGCCTCTCACTGTTGTGGCCTCTCCCGTTGCGGAGCACAGGCTCCGGACGCGCAGGCTCAGCGGCCATGGTTCATGGGCCCAGGGGCTCCGTGGCATGTGGGATCCTCCCGGACCGGGGCACGAACCCGTGTCCCCTGCATCGGCAGGCGGACTCCCAGCCACTGTGCCACCAGGGAAGCCCTGATCTCTTTTACTATGAGATTGTTTATTTGTTTGTTTTTGAAGTACAATTGACCTACACCACTATGTTCGTTTCTGTTATACAACATAGTGATTTGATGTTTCTATACATTTCAAACAGATCACCACAATAAGACTAGTTATAGTATGTCACTGTACAAAGATATTACATAGTTATTGACTATAGTCCCTTGCACATTTCATACCCAAGACTCACTTATTTTGCAACTGGAAGTCTGTACCTCATAATCTCCCTCACCTATTTCTTTCCTCCTCCAACCACCTTCCCCTCTAGTAACCACCTGTTTGTTCTCTGTATCTATAACTCTATTTCTGCTTTGTTATGTTTGTTCATTTTTGTTTTGTTTTGTTTTCTTTTTTTGATTCCACATATAAGTGAAATCGTACAGCATTTTTCTTTCTCTGTCTTATTTCATGTAGCATAATATCCTCCAGGTCCATCCATCTTGTCACAGATGTCAAGATTTCATTCTTTTTTATGGTTGAGTAATATTCTGTTGTATTCCAGTGTAACGCATCTTCTTTAAGCATTCGTCTATTGATGGGTACTGTGGTTGATTCCATATCTTGGCTGTTATAAAGAATGCTGCAGTGAACATAGGGGTACATATATCTTTTGGAATTAGTGCTTTTGTTTTATTTGGATAAAAATCCAGGAGTAGATATGTTGGATCATATGGTAGTTCTATTTTTAATTTATTTTAATTAAAAATTTTTTGGCTGTGCCACTTGCTTGTGGAGTCTTAGTTCACCCACCAGGGATCAAACCCATGCCCCCTGCAG
This sequence comes from Mesoplodon densirostris, assembly GCF_025265405.1. Lineage (NCBI taxonomy): Eukaryota > Metazoa > Chordata > Mammalia > Artiodactyla > Ziphiidae > Mesoplodon > Mesoplodon densirostris. The sequence continues at coordinate 211,053,321 of NC_082661.1, forward strand.
TGGAAGCATGGAGTCCTAACCACTGGAATGCCAGGGAATTCCTGCTTTTTAATTTTTTGAGAGATCTCCATACTGTTTTCCATCGTGGCTGTAGCAATTTACATTCCCACCAGCAGTGCACAAGACATCCCTTTTCTCCACATTCTCTCCAACTCTGGCTATTTGTTGTCTTTTGGATAATGGCCATTCTGACAAGTGTGAGGTGATAGCTCATTGTGGTTTTGGTTTGTACTCCCCTGATGATTAGTGATTTTGAGCATCTTTGTGTGTGTGTGTTAACCATCTCTATGTCTTCTTGGAAAAATATCTGTTCAGATCCTCCTCACATTCTTTTTTTAATAAATTTATTTATTTATTTTTGGCTGTGTTGGGTCTTCAGTGCTGCGCATGGGATTTCTCTAGTTGTGGCGAGCGGGGGCTACTCTTCGTTGTGGTGTGCGGGCTTCTCCTTGCGGTGGCTTCTCTTGTTGAGGAGCATGGGCTCTAGGCATGCGGGCTTCAGTAGTCGTGTCACACGGGCTCAGTAGTTGTGGCTCACGGGCTCCAGAGTGCAGGCTCAGTAGTTGTGGCACACGGGCTTAGTTGCCCCGCGGCATGTGGGATCTTCCCAGACCAGGGCTCGAACCTGTGTCCCCTACATTGGCAAGCAGATTCTTAACCACTGCACCACCAGGGAAGTCCCTCTGCCCATTTTTTAATCAGGTTGTTTGTTTTTTTGATATTGCGTTGTATGTGTTTGTATATTTTGAATACTATCAGATTTCATTTGCAAATATATCAGATATATCATTTACAAATATCTTCGTCCATTCAGTAGGTTGTCTTTTTGTTTTGTTCATGGTTTCCTTTGCTGTGCAAAAACTTTTAATTCGAATAGGTCCCATTTGTTTATTTTTGCTTTTGTTTCATTTACCTTAGGAGACAGATCCAAAAAAATATTGCTACAATTTATGTCAAAGAGTGTTCTTCCGGGACTTCCCTGGTGGCGCAGTGGTTAAGAATCCGCCTGCCAATGCAGGGGACATGGGTTCAAGCCCTGGCCCGGGAAGATCCTACATGCCTTGGAGCAACTAAGCCTGTGTGCCACAACTACTGAGCCTGTGCTCTAGAGCCCGCGAGCCACAACTACTGATGCCACGTGTCTCAACTACTGAAGCCCATGTGCCTAGAGCCCATGCTCCACAACAAGAGAAATCACAACAATGAGAAGCCCGTGCACTGCAACGAGGAATAGCCCCCACTCACCGCAACTGGAGAAAGCCCACGCAAAGCAATGAAGACCCAACGCAGCCAAAAATCAATCAATCAATCAATAAATTAATTTTTTTAAAAAGAGTGTTCTTCCTATGTTTTCTTCTAGGATTTTTATGGTTTCTGGTCTTACATTTAGGTCTTCAATCCATTTTGAGTTTATTTTTGTATATAGTGTTAGAAAATGTTCTAATTTCATCCTGTACATGTAGCTGTCCAGTTTTCCTGGCACCACTTATTGAAGAGACTGTCTTTTCTCTGTTGTATATTCTTGCCTCCTTTGACATAGATTAATTGACCATAAGTGTGTGGATTTATTTCTGGGCTCTCTATTCTGCTCCATTGATTTATCTGTTTTCATCCCAGTACCATGCTGTTTTGATTACTGTAGCTTTGTAGTACAGTCTGAAGTCAGGGATCATGACCCCTCCAGCTCTGTTCTTCTTTCTCAAGATTGCTTTGGCTATTACAGGACTTTTTTGTTTCCACACAAATTTTAGAATTATTTATTCTAGTTCTGTGAAAAATGCCATTAATATTTTGATAGAGATCGTATTTAATCTATAAATTGCCTTGGGTAGCATAGTAATTTTAACAATGTTAACTCTTCCAATCCATGGACACAGTATAACTTTCCATTTGTTTGTGTTGTTTTTAATTTGTTTCTTCAGTGTCCTATTGTTTTCTGAGTACAGGTCTTTTACCTCCTTAGTTAGATTTATTCTTAGGTATTTTATTCTTTTTGATGTGATGGTAAATGGGATTATTTTCTTAATTTCTCTTTCTGATAGTTCATTGTTAGTGTGTAGAAATGAAACAGATTTCTGTATATTAATTTTGTAGCCTGCAGCTTTACCAAATTCATTGATGAGCTTTAGTAGTTTTTTGGTGGTGCCATTAGGATTTTCTATAGAATCATATCATCTGCAGACAGTGACAGTTTTACTTCTTCCTTTTCATTTTGGATTCCTTTTATTTATTTTTCTTCTCTGATTGCTGTGGCTAGGACTTCCAATACTAAGCTGAATAAAAGTGATGAGGGCTTCCCTGGTGGCGCAGTGGTTGAGAGTCCTGCAGGGGACTCTGCAGGGGAAACGGGTTCGTGCCCCGGTCTAGGAAGATCCCACATGCCGCGGAGCAGCTGGGCCTGTGAGCCATGGCCGCTGAGCCTGTGCATCCGGAGCCTGTGCTCCACAATGGGAGAGGCCACAGCAGTGAGAGGCCCGTGTACCGCAAAAAAAAAAAAAAAGTGATGAGAGTGGGCATCCTTGTCCTGTTCCTGATCTTAGAGGAAAAGCTTTCAGCTTTTCACCATTAAGTATGTTGTTAGCTGTGGGCTTATCATATATGGCCTTTATTATGATGAGGTGAGTTCCCAACTCTTTGTTGAGAGTTTTTTTTAATCATAAATGGATGTTGAATTTTGTCATAAGCTTTTTCTGCTCTGTGGAAATGATCATATGGTTTTTTTTTTTTTTTTTTTTTTTTTGCTGTACGCGGGCCTCTCACTGTTGTGGCCTCCCCCATTGCGGAGCACAGGCTCCGGACGCACAGGCCCAGCGGCCACGGCTCACGGGCCCAGCCTCTCCGCGGCATGTGGGATCCTCCCAGACCGGGGCACGAACCCGTATCCCCTGCATCGGCAGGCGGACTCTCAACCACTGCGCCACCAGGGAAGCCCGATCATATGGTTTTTATTCTTCAGTTTGTTAATTTGATGTATGACATTGATTGATTTGCAGGTATTGAACCATCCTTATATCCCTGGGATAAATCCCACTTGATCATGGTGTATAATCCTTTTATTTTTATTTTATTTTATTTTGGCCATGCCACGTGGCTTGCAGGATCTTAGTTCCCTGACCAAGGATTGAACTTGGGCCATGGCAGTGAAAATGCCGAGTCCTAAACACTGGACCGCCAGGGAATTCCTATAATCCTTTTAATGTATTGTTTTTGTTGAAGATTTTTGCATCTAGGTTCATCAGTCATGTTGGCCTGTAATTTTCTTTTTTTGTGGTATCTTTGTCTGGTTTTGATATCAGGGTGCTACTGGCCTCATAGCATGTGTTCAGAAGTATTCCTTCCTCTGCAATTTTTTGGAATACTCTGAAAAAGGTAGATGTTAACTCTTCTCTAAATGTTTGGTAGAATTCACCTGTGAGGGCATCTGGTCCTCAACTTTTGTTTGTTTGGAGTTTTTAAATTACTGATTCAATTGCATTGCTGGTAATTGGTCTTTTTATACTTTCTATTTCTGCCTGGTTCGTTCTTGGGAGATTGTACATTTCTAGGAATTTGTCCATTTCTTCTAGGTTATCCATTTTATTGGCATATAATTGTTCATCATAATCTCTTATGATCCTTTGTATTTCTGTCATGTTGGTTGTACTTCTCCTTTTTCATTTGATTTTATTGAAATCTTTTTTTTTTTGAGGATTCTGGCTAAAGGTTTATCAATTTTCTTTTATCTTTTAAAAGAACCAATTCTGGGCCTCCCTGGTGGCGCAGTGGTTAAGAGTCCGCCTGCCGATGCAGGGGATACGGGTTCGTGCCCCAGTCTGGGAGGATCCCATATGCCGCGGAGCGGCTGGGCCCGTGAGCCATGGCCGCTGGGCCTGCGCATCCGGAGCCTGTGCTCCGCAACGGGAGAGGCCACAACAGTGAGAGGCCCGCATACCGCAAAAAGAAAAAAAAAAAAAAAAAAAGAACCAATTCTTAGTTTCATTGACCTTTTCTATATTTTTTTTAAGTCTCTATTTCATTTATTTCTGCTCTGAGCTTTTTAAAAAATATATTTATTTATTTATTTATTTGGCTGCACTGGGTCTTAGGTGCAGCATGTGAGATCTTTAATGGTAGCATGTGGGAACTTTTATTTTATTTTTTATTAATTTTTATTGTTATTATTTATTTTATAAAAATAAATTCTAATAAAATTTTTATTTTATTAATTTTTATTTTTATTGGCATATACATTTATAGTGTATATTAATTTATATTGGCTTTACAATAATTAATATAAATATTAATTTATATTGGCTTTACAATGTTGTGTTAGCCTCCACTGCACAACAAAATGAATCAGCCATACACATACAGATATCCCCTCCCTTTTGGACTTCCCTCCCATTTAGGTTACCATAGTGCATTAGGTAGAGTTCTCTGTGCTATGCAGTATGTTCCCATCAGTTGTCTATTTTATACATAGTATCAATAATGTATATGTGTCAGTCCCGGTCTCCCAGTTCCTCCCACCCCTTTCCCCCTTGGTATCCATACATTTGTTCTCTACATTTGTGTCTCTATTTCTGCTTTACAAATAATATCATCTATACCATTTTTCTAGATTCCACATATATGCGTTATTATACGATATTTGCTTTTCTCTTTCTGGCTTACTTCACTCTGTATGACAGTCTCTAGGTCCATCCACATCTCTACAAATGACCCAATTTCATTCCTTTTTATGGCTGAGTAATATTCCATTGTATATATGTACCACATCTTCTTTACCCATTCCTAAATGTCGATGGACATTTAGGTTGCTTCCGTGTCCTGGCTATTGTAAATAGTGCTGCTGTGAACGTTGGGGTGCATGTGTTTTTTTGAATTATGCTTTTCTCTGTGTATATGCCCAGTAGTGGGATTGTTGGGTCATATAGTAGTTCTATTTTTAGTTTTTTAAGGAACCTCCATACTGTTTTCCTTAGTGGCTGAATCAACTTACATTCCCACCAGCAGTGTATGAGGGTTCCCTTTTCTCCACAGCCTCTCCAGCATTTATATATATATATATATTTTTTTGCGGTATGCGGGCCTCTCACTGTTGTGGCCTCCCCTGTTGCGGAGCACAGGCTCCGGACGCGCAGGCTCCGGACGCACAGGCTCAGCGGCCATGGCTCACGGGCCCAGCTGCTCCGCGGCATATGGGATCCTCCCAGACCGGGGCACGAACCCGTATCCCCTGCATCGGCAGGCGGACTCTCAACCACTTGCGCCACCAGGGAGGCCCTATATTTTTTGATGATAGTCATTCTGACTGGTGTGAGGTGATACCTCATTGTAGTTCTGATTTTCATTTCTCTAGTAATTAGTGATGGTGAACATCTTTTCATGTGTTTGTTTGCCATCTGTATGTCTTCTTTGGAGAAATGTCTATTTAGGTCTTCCACCCATTTTTTGATTGGGTTGTTTTTTTGATATTGAGCTGTATGAGCTGCTTATATATTTTGGAGATTAATCCTTTGTCAGTTGCTTCATTTGAAAATATTTTCTCCCATTCTGAGGGTTGTCTTTTTGTCTTGTTTATGGTTTCCTTTGCTGTGCAAAAGCTTTTAAGTTTCAGTAGGTCTCTAATCCATTTTGAGTTTATTTTTGTGTATGGTGTTAGGGAGTGTTCTAATTTCATTCTTTTACATGTAGCTGTTCAGTTTTCCCAGCACCACTTGTTGAAGAGCCTGTCTTTTCTGCATTGTGTATTTTTGCCTCCTTTGTCATAGATTAGGTGACCGTAGGTGCGTGGGTTTATCTCAGGGCTTTCTATCCTGTTCCATTGATCTATATTTCTGTTTTTGTGCCAGTACCATACTTCCTTGGTTACTGTAGCTTTTTAGTATAGTCTGAAGTCTGCAAGCCTGATTCCTCCAGCTCCGTTTCTCTTTCTCAAGATTGCTTTGGCTATTCGGGGTTTTTTGTGTTTCCATACAAATAGTAAAATTATTTTTCTAGTTCTATGAAAAATGCCATTGGTAATTTGATAGGGATTGCATTAAATCTGTAGATTGCTTTGTGTAGTATAGTCATTTTCACAATATTGATTCATCTTTGATTTCTTTCATCAGTGTTTTATAGTTTTCTGAGCACAGGTCTTTTGCCTCCTTTGGTAGGTTTATTCTCAGGTATTTTATTCTTTTAATTGTTTTAATTGCGGCATGCGGAATCTTTTAGTTGCGATATGTGGGATGTAGTTCCCTGACCAGGGTTCGAACCTGGGCACCCTGCATTGGGAGCATGGAGTCTTAACCACTGGATCACCATGAAGTCCCTCTGCTCTGATCTTTATGATTTCTTTCCTTCTACTAACTTTGGGTTTTGTTTGTTCTTCTTTTTCTAATTCCTTTAGATATAAGTTTAGGTTGTTTCTTTGAGATTTTTTTCTTGTTTCCTGAAGTAGGCTTATATCACTTTAAACTTTCCTCTTAGGACCACTTTTGCTGCGTCCCATAGTTTTTGGATCATTGTGTATTTGTTTCCTTTTGTCTCCAGGTATTTTTAAGTTTTTTTCCCTTGATTTCTTCAGTGATCCGTTGGTTGTTTAGTAGCTTCTTGCTTAGCCTCCATGAGTTTGTGTTTTTTTCAGTTTTTTCCCCGGTAGTTGATTTCTAGTCTCATAATCTATGGTTGGAAAAGATGCTTGATATGATTTCAATTTCCTTAAATTTACCGAGACTTGTTTTATAGCCTAGTATGTGATCTATTCTGGAGAATGTTCCATGTGCACTCAAAAAGAATGTGTATTCTGCTGTTTTTGGATGGAATGTTCTATATATCAATTAAGTCCATTTGGTTTAATGTGTCATTTAAGGCCTGTATTTCATTATTGATTTTATATCTGGATGATATGTGCATTGATGTAAGTGGGGTATTAAAGTCCCCTACTATTATTGTGTTACTGTCAATTTTTCCTTTTATGTCTGTTAATATCTGCTTTATAAATTTTAGTGCTCCTATGTTGGGTCCATATGTATTTACAATTGTTTTATCTTCTTCTTGGATTGATTCCTTGATCATTATATAATATCCTTCTTTGTCTTTTGTAACATTCTTTATTTTAAAGTCTGTTTTGTCTCACATAAGTATTGCTACCCTGGCTTTCTCTTTATTTCCATTTGCATAGACTACCTTTTTTCCAATCCCCTCACACTCAAGTCTGTGTGTGTCTTTAGATCTGAAGTGAGTCTCTTGTGGGCAGCATAAATATGGGTCTTGTTTTTGTATCCACTCAGCCACTCTATGTCTTTTGATTGGAGCCTTTAGTCCATTTACATTTAAAATAATTTTTGATATGTGTGTACTTATTAGCATTTTGTTAATTGTTTTTGTAGTTCTTTTTTGCTCCTTTCTTCTTTTTTTCTCTTCCCTTGTGATTTGATGAATATCTTCAGTGTTATGTTTGGATTCCTCTCTCTTTTTTGTGTGTGTGTCTATTAGAGATTTTTTTGTTTTGTGGTTATATAGTAATTTATAAATATGTGATTATTAGTAATCTATCTATATGTGATTATTTTAAGTTGCTGATATCTTAATTTCTAATTTTTAAAAACTCTTCATTTTTACTCTCCTTTCCTCATGATTACTGTTTCTGACATCATATTTTACTGAATTTCTATATTCTGATTTGACTTTTCCTGCATATTATAAACTAGTAATAGTTAGGGACACTAGTATGAAAAAATTCTCATGAAACTTTCATGACACAATGATGAGCTCTCCTGATGAAATCTATAATGGGAACAGCCTTCTATTTTGACTTGGCTATATTACTTTATCTTTTCCTTCCAAACTTTCATTAGTGACACAGGGCTGGAGGGAGTAGAAAGGAAGAAAATGTCTGAAAATGGAGTATTTACCTGAAAAGCAACATTTTAAACAAGAAGAGATGGAAATAGTTAAATGATAAACTTAAGATCACTGCGCACTCTGTAGCACAAAGGCTGGAGAATAAGTTTATATAAGTTCTAGAAAATAAATGTTTTTGCATAGTCTGAGTTATTAAACCCTGACACCAGTGCCAACTTCATAATTTGTGGGGCCTAGTGCAAAATGAAAATTCAGAGCCACCTGTTCAAAGACTAGGAAAAAAAGGTCAATTAAAGGTATAAAATATAATTTTAAAAAATTTTCTTCTACAATCTCTTTTTTTCCCATCTTTTCCTTTCAAGGGTAAAAAATTTAATTTTTGAGGAACTTCGTACTGCTCATTTTCAGAGTCACATTAGAAAGCAAAATATTGTTCTCCCTTCATCCTAGAAATTAATAAGAAGGGCATACATTTTTTTGAAAAAAAAATCACAACTCTTGGAAGTTTACCACCAGCATCTAAAATCAACAAAAGAGAGAAAAAAACATTTACTATATATTTCAGGTTTCTTTGGTGGGGGTGGTCTTCCCATGTGGTATTAATACTTCTTTCAGTTCCCATGACCAAAATAGTAAAAGCAGGAAAAAATATAAACCTAGTGGTTTTTGCTGAAACCAACGAGGTTGCTGTCTTGTTCTGTGCAGACACTCCCAGTGTCTCAGCTTGCTGGAAGAAATTTGCTGACATTTTCCTTTTATAGTTGTTTGTTTGGTAAAGAATAATAGTAAACATTCTAATATCCACATCTTGGTGATTAGTCTTACACTTTATTGCTTGATTGGTTTGGTGTTGGTGAGCTCATCTTCCACAGTCTTTTTCAATTTGTCATGGTGTTTTTATTTGCTTAATGTTATTCAAAAATATATATATATATAATTTTAAATTATTAGCATGAATACTACCGTTCATCTTTACATTGTGCGATACCAGTTTTAAATGCAAATATAAACATTTAACTTGTATGCAAAATCATAAAAATTATGCACTTTATTATTTTGTAGCTCTTATTTACAAGTGTATTTCATCCTTTTCAGAATAGTGGAAACACTGCCCCAAATTAACTCAACTGTTTTATTCCACTTCTTGATTCCCACGTGTTCTACCAACACTCTAATCTTGGCCTAATGATAAGAAGGACTGGAAGGAAAAGGAATTATGGGTTGCCCTATCTTTTCTTTTCTTTCATAATTTAAACTCTTTATTAAATAATGCAATTTCACTTTCCACACATTGACTCTTTTCTTAATTTATTAGTTTCCCCAGTTACTTAGCTTTCAAGTGAACCCTCAAATCCCAGGAAAGACTTTGTGAGCTGAAGCTTATTTAAATAAATTAGGGCTATAAATGAAAAAATTAGTCACTGAGAATCTCTAAAAATAATAGACTTCCTCCTGTACCACTCTTGAGACTAGATGGAAGCTTAACATATTCACAACTTAACCAGCTTAACAAAGTGACCCTCAAAATTATACAGGAAGCCATTTGTTTTTAGTTTTGAAAGAATATAATATTTGATATTTCAGTGAAAGTATGAAAGTATTCATTATGGGGAAAATCAAAATTTTGTTGGACTTTTCACATTTTTTAATTTAAAAAATTTGTTATTGAAGTATAATTGATTTACAGTACTGTGTTAATTTCAGGTTTACAGCACAGCGATTCAGTTATACATAAATATATATGTGTATATATATATATGCATACATATATACTTTCTCAGAATATTTTTCCTTATAGATTATTATAAAATATTGAATATAATTCCCTGTGCTATACAGTAGGTCCTTGTTGGTTATCTATTTTATATATAGTAGTAGTATGTATATGTTAATCCCAAACTCCTAATTTATCCCTCTCCTCACACCCCTTTCCCCTTTAGTAACCGTAGGTTTGTTTTCTATGTCTGTGAGTCTCTTTCTGTTTTGGAAATAAGTTCATTTGTATTTTTTTTTTTAGATTCCATACATAAGCAATATCATGTAATATTTGTCTTTCTCTGTCTGGCTTACTTCACTTAGTATGATAATCTCTAGATCCATCCATGTTGCTGCAAATGGCATTATTTCATTCTTTTTTATAGCTGAGTAATATTCCACTGTGTGTGTGTGTGTGTGTGTGTGTGTGTGTGTGTGTGTAAAACATCTTCTTTATCCATTCCTCTGTTGATGGACATTTAGGTTGCTTCCATGTCTTGGCTATTGTAAACAGTGCTGCGGTGAACACTGGGGTATACGTGTACCTTTTCAAATTATGGTTTTCTCCAGATATATGCCCAGGAGTAGGATTGCAGGATCATAAGGTAGTTCTATTTTTAGTTTTTTAAGGAACCTCCATACTGTTCTCCATAGTGACTCCTTTTCTTTCTATATCAGCATTTTCAGCATAAGTGGTTGCCTAACACTGAGAACTAATGGGAGTAAGGAATGGTGTGGTTGGGTTTCTTGTTCCTTTGTGTTTCTTTGAATGCCATTGCCTTCCTTCTGTGTTGGAAGCCCAGTTCTTGTTCAAACAGAAAGTTTGGCCTCTAGGGGCTATCAGTGTCCATACTTATTACTCAGTTGTAGATGTAACCTGCTTACCTTATACTAGCTTTGAGTCTCATTGAACTCCCGCACATCATGGACCCAATGGGATTTTGTGCTCTTGGGGCATCTTGAACACTATTATGTGAACAGGGTGGCAAGAAATAGACATATTGCATGTATCTCCCCTGCTCACTTGCATATTCCAGTGTTACATCAGACTGCACTTATAAAACACAAGTTCAAAGGTAAAGTTGTTAAAAATTTTAAGACAGAACATTAAACTAAGTGCAGGGCCTTCTGAGAGCAGGACCCTCTCAGTGTACAACACTGGTCACACACCCATGAAGCTGCCTTGTCTGCTGTATGTGTTTGGACCAAACATCTCAAATTCCTCGCTGGTTGTAGAGAGACTGCTCATTGCCACCTAATAATCCTCTCCTTCCTCCTTGGTAACAAAATGCCAATTTTATTTGGAGTTGTAAGATGCTCAGCTAAAAACTACATTTTCCAGCATCTTATGCAGCTACTTATAAACAAGTTTTGGTTAGTGAGATGTATGCAGAAGTGTTGCATGGGATTTGGGGGATAGCAGTCTCATTCCTACTTTCCAGCTGCTTAGAATAGAGTTGTGATAGCTAGAACTCCAGCAGTCACCTTGGAACATGAAGTGACCTTGAAGGTGGAAGTTGGGTTCTCAGATGAAACGCATAGGAGGTGCCTGAGTCCCTGAAAAACCATGGAGGTGCCACAGGAGCCCTTGGCTGCTTATCTCAGGACTTTTTATGTGTGAGAGAAATAAACTTGTATCTTGTTAAATCACTGTTATTTGGCATTTTAATTATATGCAGGCGAAACTAATCCTAACTTACAAGGAAAGTTTCAAGGGTTCACAGAGGTTAACCAATTAAGTTAAGCAGTGTTTTAAAGACAAACCTCGGGCAGTCCTCCATTTGTTATTGTGTAACATGTTTAGAATACCCTGGCTTGAGTGGCAATGATTTCTAGGATTCAGAGGCACTTTTCCTCTTTCTTCCCAGTTCAGAACTATGTTCTGGAGCTCTGAGATGGCAGGTAGACTCCAGATAAACGCAGTGTTACAATGTAAGGCATTATGGCAGTGATATACATGAGAGTAGGGTTTTGTCATTTTTTTTTCTAAGTAATTTAAATACCAATACCTTACAATGAACATGGGAAAGAAAATTATAAACATCCTTGTGGATATTTATAAGATTACCTACAGAAAAGAGATGTCAACCATTATTAATTTTTCAACCATAAAAAATAGATGAACTTTTTGCCTAAGAGTAAAGGATCAGGTTGGCTAATACTACCACCTAGAGTTAAAATTCAAAACTACCACTTCTTATCTCTAAGGAGCCTGAAAGGTTAGCGTTTGAGCAGGCGGTTTCTTCTCCCAAGACTAGTACTGGTTCTCCTAATCGTCTTCTCCATTTGTGAAGAGTCACTGGATGACATTTTCCAGGGAGCCTTCCAGAGGTAGCTGGGATGGCAGCTAGAGTGTGATCATAAACCAAGCTAATACATGGGGTGCAGTCCATTTTCCATTTATTTGTCCTGTCTAAGGGCTGTCCTGGCTAAGTAGCATGGAGATGGGCTTTGAACTCAGAAGCATTGGGGGTTAAGCAAAAGTGGGTCTAGGAAGAGGATGACAGAGGAAAGCAATGGAAATGCAATACCCTTACCTCTTCTCAGATGTCCTTCCAGCTGATCCTCAAGGATTGACCTCAGGCCCATTTCCCCTCCTCCTACCTGGTTTATTCTGCTTCCCTCAACCCCATGTATTCCATGATGACCTTTTGTAAGCTCATCCTCTCTCTCATCCCCTTTCTAACATCCTTCTCACTTCACTTTGAGTCAGTGCTGTTTGGTGGAAAGAGGGTGGAGAACGAGGCGTGGTTTGAATCTGGTCCTGCATTTATCTTACTATTTATCTTGAGCAAGTCACTACAATTTCCTGAGACTGCACTTATTCATATCTGTATGGGGTATAATACATGGGACGTTACAGGGTGGTTGCCAAGCCGAAATGGGGAAATGTACTGTGCGAGAAACTGGCCTTTGGTGGGTAGTTAAGGAATTTTATTTTCTTTCCCTTTTCTCATTCTCTTATCCTCCATAAATCATGGTTAGGGAAAAATCAGTAAAAAAAAAAGGAAAATAGGCTGTTGGTATGAGATATTAGGTATAAATAATCTTCAAAGTCTGATTTTAAAAATACAATGACAATCAATGTCTGTTGCTTTTCTGTTTTTTACCTGTGTGTTCTCTGAGAAAGGGAAGCTCATCAGACATGGTTATAAAGTGGAAAGAAAAACCATGGGCTATTCAACTCACTGATCTGTAATTCAAGACCAATCACTTTGACTTCTCTCAGCCTAAGTTCTTTATATGTGAAACAGGGACAGTGTTCCCTCTCATGCCTGCTTACTCGGTGCTTATGAGGACACAGCAAGTAAAATAGCTGGAAGGACTTTATAAAGTCTAAAGTAAATACTAATGTAAATAGTATTTATTATTATTTCTTCCCTCCTTGTTATACCCCTAGTAGACATTCAGTAAGTATTAAAAAAAATTAACCATGAATTTTACCTAATTAATTCACCTAATAGTCATTGAATGCCTATTAAGTGCCAGGCACTATATTTAGCATGTATTGTGTAATAGACACTTTGCTAGGATTTGGTGAGCCTGCAAAGATGATTAAGGTCCCTCCTGGAGTTGGTTGGGCAAAGGTGAAATAACATAGCCATACAGAGTGAAATCATGGGAGTGTGTGCGTACTGAGATCATCATTTGTTGTAGGAGCCCAGAAGGGAGTAATTGATGTTGTGGAGTCCAAGAAGAACTTCACAGAGATGAAGCATTTAAGACATACTATTTTTGTAAACAAATGGAGAAGAGGAAATTCCTCTTCTCAAAGTGAACAAAGGGATGGATTTGGAAAAAATCAGGGAGGAAAAGACAAGGTGTTCGTTGTGACAGTAGAGAGAGAGAGAGAGAGAGAGAGAGAGAGAGAACAAGGTATGTCTGTAATTGTTGGTGACATGCAGCTGGAAACATCAAACAAGCAGATCATGGAGGGCCTTAAATTATACACAGAGGATTTTGTGTGTATTATTTCTGTAGCAATAGGCCAACAACAATTAGAACAGTTAGGTGACATGATCAGAGCTGTGTTTTCTGCAGATAACTCTTAGGAGAAAGTAAAAGATTGATTAGAGATACCAGATATTAGAGATACAGACATGTGAGATGTTATTGCAAAAGAACTGAACCAGGGTAGGAGTGGTGGAGATATAAAGTGGATAGAAAATATGATGCTGATATGAGCTTACATCGTTCAGCAACTAATTGATTAGGGGAGGATTTTGCAATGGGGAGAGAATATACGATGAACTGGAATTATCTAGATGGAAGGGTTGTGAGGATGTGCCATGAACCCAAAGGTGGCCCGAGAGGAGAGGTCAGGGACTCAAAAGTGTGCAAGAATTATTAAAACAGAAACCTCAATTAAATGGACTTGGGAGGCCAGAAGGGGGAGCTCTCAAGCCCTGGACAATAGCAGAGCCCAACAGGAAGAAAAAGGACTTCCCTGGCAAGGACTCAGCCAATGAAAAGCCATGGACTCTTAGCTTACTACAGTCCTCCCAACTTCCTTTTCCCCTCTATAAAAGTGTTCTCCTTCTCTTGCCATGGGGGGATTTGCACATGGCTCACCATGATTGCAGACCCCAGACTGCAATTCCTCGCTGATCCCAAACCCACCTTTGCTGGAGAAATATATGGCATTCTATTTGTTAAAGGTCAACAAGTATGTTATAGTAGAAATTAAATAGGCTTTCTAGTCAAATTAGTCAGTGTTAAAATCCTGCCACTTATATGCACGTATCGTCAAACAAGTGAGCAAAACTCTCTGAGCCTTGATTCCTTACCTACAAAATGGGAATGATGATACTGCTTAGTTTCCATGATGGATGTAGAGGATCCTTGTTGCTTATCTCCTTGGCATCCATCCCCCACTTCTTCCAGCAACATGCCCAGCTTTCACTGGGGAATCTGCTTACTCCGCACTCTCAGAACGTGTGCTCACGAGAGATTCTTGCAGGCAGATCTGATTGGCTCAGGAGTGACCCAAATTGGGCCATTGAGAGCATCATGGCTAAACACCATGGCTTTTGTTTGTGAGCAGATTCTTCTCCACAGGCTGTGAAGCTGAGAGCTGGATATAAAGTTTAGAGCTGCTGTAACCCTCTTGCCACTTCAGAGGAGATTCTGGAGTTGTGCAGTTACACTGCTTGGATCCTGAAGATGAAGTCCTGATAGCAAGAGGCAGAATGGAGAGATACAAAGAAATGGAGTCACTCGGACATTGTATGAGCCCTTGTTGACAGCGCTTCCCCAAATCAGCCATGACGATGGACTTTTCAGTTATGTGACTGTCAGAAGATGCTAAGTTATGCTGTGTAATAACAAACACCCAAAAGCTCAGGGGCTTACAACAACAAAGATTTATTGCTCACTTAGTTACACAGGATGGCTGCAACTCTGCTAGATTGTTTTTGATCTGGGACCCAGGATGATGGAGCAAGCTCTGTTTGGAAAATCACCAGTTGTAATAGAGGGAAAAGAGAGTAGTAGGGAAAATAAGTACTAGCTCCTAAACCATCTATCTGCCTGGAGGATGCTTCCTGCTTGCATGTCATTGGCCAGAACAAATTCACATACTCAAGCTTGATGCCATAGGGTGGAGAGGGGCAGCAAATACTTCTGAATAATAATAATGCAATCTACCAGTAAATTTCCCTTTTGCTTAAGCGAGCTTAGGTCATATTTTCTGTCACTTGCAGCCAAAAGAACCTTAACTGAGAAAAGCTGTTGAAAGAATTAAATTAGACATTTTATATACAATCGTCAACACATGGTAAACATTCAGTAACTGGGAGCTACTATTTCCAAGCACATGAACACAGATGAATTGAGGATTACATCTTTCTCAATTGTTCTCAATTTCTTTAATTTATTCACTATCTCAGTAACATTTATTGAGTTCTTTTTATGTGACACACTCTGTGCTAGGTGGTGGGGACACAAAATGATACAGTACATTTTCAGTTTAGTTCTCCAGTAGATTTCATGTTAAAGAAATAACTTAATGTGAGGGCTCAGTGTCTTATGCCTAAGGAAAGTGATAAACATTTAGGAAATTAGTATTCAGAAAAAGGTTACATATGGTACATAATGAAATGGAACCAGAAGTATGACTGATACTCATTTACTCACCACTCATCAACCCATTTGTCCAATACATACTTATTAGCCTCTGCCACGAGCTAGACCCTCTTGAGGTAGAAAAGCAAATGACATTTATTCTTGTCTTTACTTAAAATGCAGTAGTAAGGAGAGGTGAGCTGAGAGTATATAAATGGATGCTATAATAAGGAAAATAAAACAATAATGCTGATGATGGCTAATGCTGTCAGTCACCAATAACCTCCTTTTTTTTTTTTTTTTTTTTTTTTCTTTTTGCGGTATGTGGGCCTCTCACTGTTGTGGCCTCTCCCGTTGCGGAGCACAGGCTCCGGATGCGCAGGCCCAGCGGCCATGGCTCACGGGCCCAGCCGCTCCGCGGCATATGGGATCCTCCCAGACCGGGGCACGAACCCGTATCCCCTGCATCGGCAGGCGGACTCTCAACCACTTGCGCCACCAGGGAGGCCCAATAACCTCCATTTTGCCAGACCTAAAGATCAACACTCAACCTTGCTCCACAAGCAATTGACAAGAGTTAATCATTCCCTTATTCTTCACTTGCTTATGCACACCGCCCTTCCTGGTTTTCCTCCTAAGATCAGTCCTCTGCTACATGCTTAACACACTTACCCCGTGGGTGTCTCATTCAGTCTTCTGGCTTTAAGTATCATCTCTACACTGATGATTCCCAGTTTGATGACTACCTCCATGTCTCTCCCCAACTCCAGAATGATTGATCTTATTACCTCCTTGTATAATAAGTGTCTCACAGTTATTACCAGACTGGACTCCTGATCCATCAGCCCCAAACTGATGCCTCTCTCGGGGTTCCCACTCCAGTAAAGGGTACCACCTTTCACCCCAGTTGCTCAGGCCAACCTGGGAGTAATCCTAATCCCTTTCCTTCTTTCCTCCCACTTCCACTTCATCAGCCAGTCTGTGGACTCTGACTTTTAAAACATGTTGAATGTGATCATTTCTTCTCTCTTCCCCTCTAGGATATCACCTCAGTCCTGGACTCAGCATCATCCTTCTATCCTGGGCTCTTACAGCAGCTTCCCCTAACTGGCTTTTCTGCTTCCGTTTTTGTTCTATTATTTTCTACATGGCAGCCAGAATAATTCTTTTACAACTAAAGTCAGATCATATCACTTCTCTTTTCAAAAGCCTCCAAATGCTCCACTTCACCCTGCACGCTTAGATAGGAGAATGACTCATTCCCTCATTTCCCGGGTCCCGTTGGCTGTCTGCTCAAATGTCACTTCATCAGAGAGGTCTTCCCTGACATCTTATCAAAAAATGCTGGTCCCTTCTGCCCTCGCCCTCCATTCCTTTACTGTTTTATTTTTCTCCACGTTGCCACTTGACATCATACAAAATATTTATTTATCTGTTTATAAATAGGAGAATGTAAGCACCCTGAAGATTTTGCATTTCCAGTACCAAAAACAGTCTAGAAGAGGGCTGGCACGCACATGCTTTTATTAAGTACTCCAGGCATTATTCTAACACAATTTATTATCCGTTACATTATCCTAACACATTAGATTCGCTGTATGGCTGTCCACATTTCACAGACATGGTCACAGCCAAGGCACAGAATCGCTAAGTAACTTGCCCAGAGTCACACAGCGCTTTCAAGTGGCTTAGCAAGGATGCACATTGAGGCGCTCTTCCTCCGGGGTCCCTCTGCTTCTCAGCACTCGGCGCTCAGGTTCGACACCCGAAAGCCGTTCGCGGGGGGCGAGCTAGACGTCAGGGGGACGCCAGCGAGGGCGCGGCTCACCCAGCCTCCCTTTTCCTGGGAAGTCGGCGCGCACGCGTCCCTAACCTTTGGGTGCCGGAGCTGGCAGAGCGCACAGATTCGGGCAGGAGGCTGGGCGCGGGAGCGGCCCGTACTTCTGCTGAGTCGCGGACCGCCGGAGACGGAGAACGGAGCCCCAAGCAGCCTGAGCGAAACGCCTCCCGTTTCGTTTTCCCGACGCGCCTCGGCTTTGTTTCGGTTTCCTGTTTCGGTTTCCGATCGTTGTCTTCAAAACGAAACTGAAAGTTGCGCTAAACTGCGCAGCGTTCCTTTGGACAGAGGTGCCTTTTGGGACCAGTCGTTACCTCTGCGAATCTGTCTGGAACAGAGTGACCTTGCAAATGTGGTTTGTGGTTTGGACACCTGAAACTCCCTTAGAAATACCCTAGGGCGTCTTTTTTCTTCAGATTAAAAACATGTATAGTAGCATTTTGCTATTATTGATTATTGTATCCATAGAGACACAGGGAAAGAAATCGCTTATTATTCTAACACCCAAAGACAACTCCTAATATTTTTTTTCATCTTTATTGGCGTATAATTGCTTTACAATGGTGTGTTAGGTTACTTTCTGCTGTGTAACAAAATGAATCAGTTATACATATACATATGTTCCCATATCTCTTCCCTCTTGCGTCTCCCTCCCTCCCACCCTCCCTATCCTACCCCTCTAGGTGGTCACAAAGCACCGAGCTGGTCTCCCTGTGCTATGCGGCTGCTTCCCACTAGCTATCTATTTTTACGTTTGGTAGTTTATATATGTCCATGCCACTCTCTCGCTTTGTCACAGCTTGCCCTTCCCCCTCCGCATATCCTCAAGTCCATTCTCTAGTAGGTCTCTGCCTTTATTCCTGTCTTACCCCTAGGTTTTTCATGACATTTTTTCCCTTTAAATTCCATATATATGTGTTAGCATACGGTATTTGTCTTTCTCTTTCTGACTTACTTCACTCTGTATGACAGACTTTAGGTCTATCCACCTCATTACAAATAGCTCAATTTCATTTCTTTTTTATGGCTGAGTAATATTCCATTGTCTATATGTGCCACATCTTCTTTATCCATTCATCTGTTGATGGACACTTAGGTTGTTTCCATCTCCTGGCTATTGTAAATAGAGCTGCAATGAACATTTTGGTACATGACTCTTTTTGAATTATGGTTTTCTCAGGGTATATGCCCAGTAGTGGGATTGCTGGGTCATATGGTAGTTTTATTTGTAGTTTTTTAAGGAACCTCCATACTGTTCTCCATAGTGGCTATATCAATTTACATTCCCACCAACAGTGCAAGAGGGTTCCCTTTTCTCCACACCCTCTCCAGCATTTATTGTTTCTAGATTTTTTGATGATGGCCATTCTGACTGGTGTGAGATGATATCTCATTGTAGTTTTTTTTTTTTTTTTTTTTTTTTTTTTGCGGTATGTGGGCCTCTCACTGTTGTGGCCTCCCCCGTTGCGGAGCACAGGCTCCGGACGCGCAGGCTCCGGACGCGCAGGCTCAGCGGCCATGGCTCACGGGCCCAGCCGCTCCGCGGCATATGGGATCCTCCCAGACCGGGGCACGAACCCGTATCCCCTGCATCGGCAGGCGGACTCTCAACCACTTGCGCCACCAGGGAGGCCCCTCATTGTAGTTTTGATTTGCATTTCTCTAATGATTAATGATGTTGAGCATTCTTTCATGTGTTTTTTGGCAGTTTGTATACCTTCTTTGGAGAAACGTCTATTTAGGTCTTCTGCCCATTTTTGGATTGGGTTGTTTGTTTTTTTGTTATTGAGCTGCATGAGCTGCTTGTAAATTTTGGAGATTAATCCTTTGTCAGTTGCTTCATTTGCAAATATTTTCTCCCATTCTGAGGGTTGTCTTTTGGTCTTGTTTATGGTTTCCTTGGCTGTGCAAAAGCTTTGAAGTTTCATTAGGTCCCATTTGTTTATTTTTGTTTTTATTTCCATTTCTCTAGGAGGTGGGTCGAAAAGGATCTTGCTGTGATTTATGTCATAGAGTGTTTCTATGTTTTCCTCTAAGAGTTTGATAGTTTCTGGCCTTACATTTAGGTCTTTAATCCATTTTGAGCTTATTTTTGTGTATGGTGTTAGGGAGTGTTCTAATCTCATACTTTTACATGTACCTGTCCAGTTTTCCCAGCACCACTTATTGAAGAGCCTGTCTTTTCTCCACTGTATATTCTTGCCTCCTTTACCAAAGATAAGGTGACCATATGTGTGTGGGTTTATCTCTGGGCTTTCTATCCTGTTCCATTGATCTATATTTCTGTTTTTGTGCCAGTACCATACTGTCTTGATTACTGTAGCTTTGTAGTATATTCTGAAGTCAGGGAGCCTGATTCCTCCAGCTCCATTTTTCTTTCTCAGGACTGCTTTGGCTATTTGGGGTCTTTTGTGTTTCCATACAAATTGTGAAATTTTTTGTTCTAGTTCTGTGAAAAATGCCATTGGTAGTTTGATAGGGATTGCATTGAATCTGTAGATTGCTTTGGGTAGTAGAGTCATTTTCACAATGTTGATTCTTCCAATCTAAGAACATGGTATATCTCTCCATCTGTTTGTAGCATCTTTAATTTCTTTCATCAGTGTCTTATAGTTTTCTGCATACAGGTCTTTTGTCTCCCTAGGTAGGTTTATTCCTAGGTATTTTATTCTTCTTGTTGCAGTGGTAAATGGGAGTGTTTCCTTAATTTCTCTTTCAGATTTCTCATCATTAGTGTATAGGAATGCAAGAGATTTCTGTACATTAATTTTGTATCCTGCAACTTTACCAAATTCATTGATTAGCTCTAGTAGTTTTCTGGTGGCGTCTTTAGGATTCTCTATGTATAGTATCATATCATCTGCAAACAGTTACAGTTTTATTTCTTCTTTTCCAATTTGGATTCCTTTTATTTCTTTTTCTTCTCTGATTGTCATGGCTAGGACTTCCAAAACTATGTTGAATAATAGTGGTGAGAGTGGACATCCTTGTCTTGTTCCTGATCTTAGAGGAAATGCTTTCAGCTTTTCACCATTGAGAATGATCTTTGCTGTGGGTTTGTCATATATGGCCTTTATTATGTTGAGGTAGGTTCCCTCTGTACCCATGGTCTGAAGAGTTTTTATCATAAATGGGTCTTGAATTTTGTCAAAAGCTTTTTCTGCATCTATTGAGATGATCGTATGGTTTTTCTTCTTCAATTTGTTAATATGGTGTATCACATTGATTGATTTGCATATACTAAAGAATCCTTGCATCCCTGGGATAAATCCCACTTGATCATGGTGTATGATCCTTTTAATGTGTTTTGGATTCTGTTTGCTAGTATTTTGTTGAGGATTTTTGCATCTATATTCATCAGTGATATTTTTCTGTAATTTTCTTTTTTTGTAGTATCTTTGTCTGGTTTTGGTATCAGGGTGATGGTGGCCTCACAGAATGAGTTTGGGAGTGTTCCTTCCTCTGCAATTGTTTGGAACAGTTTGAGAAGGATGGGTGTTAGCTCTTCTCTAAATGTTCGATAGAATTCACCTGTGAAGCCATCTGGTCCTGAACTTTTGTTTGTTGGAAGATTTTTAATCACAGTTTCAATTTCATTACTTGTGATTGGTCTGTTCATATTTTCTGTTTCTTCCTGGTTCAGTCTTGGAAGGCTATACCTTTCTAAGAATTTGTCCATTTCTTCCATGTTGTCCATTTTATTGGCATAGAGTTCCTTGTAGTAGTCTCTTAGGATGCTTTGTATTTCGGCAGTATCTGTTGTAACTTCTCCTTTTTCATTTCTAATTTTATTAATTTGAGTCCTCTCCCTCTTTTTCTTGATGAGTCTGGCTGATGGTTTATCAATTTTGTTTATCTTCTCAAAGAACCAGCCTTTAGTTTTATTGATCTTTGCTATTGTTTTCTTTGTTGCTATTTCATTTATTTCTGCTCTGATCTTTACGATTTCTTTCCTTCTGCTAACTTTGGGTTTTGTTTGTTCTTCTTTCTCTAGTTCCTTTAGGTGTAAGGTTAGATTGTTTATTTGAGATTTTTCTTTTTCTTGAGGTAGGCTTGTATAGCTATAAACTTCCCTCTTAGAACTGCTTTTGGTGCATCCTATAGGTTTTGGATCGTCGTGTTTCATTGTCATTTGTCTCTAGGTATTTTTTGATTTCCTCTTTGATTTCTTCAGTGACCTCTTGGTTATTTAGTAACGTATTGTTTAGCCTCCACGTGTTTGTGTTTTTTACGTTTTTTTCCCTGTAATTCATTTCTAATCTCATAGCATTGTGGTCAGAAAAGATGCTTGATATGATTTTAATTTTCTTAAAGTTACTGAGGCTTGATTTGTGACCCAAGTTGTGATCTATCCTGGAAAATGTTCTGTGCGCACTTGAGAAGAAAGTGTAATCTGCTGTTTTTGGGTGGAATGTCCTATAAATATCAATTAAATCTATCTGGTCTATTGTGTCATTTAAAGCTTCTGTTTCCTATTTATTTTCATTTTGGATGATCTGTCCATTGGCATAAGTGAGGTGTTAAAAGTTCCCCACTATTATTGTGTTACTGTCAGTTTCCTCTTTTTTAGCTGTTAGCAGTTGCCTTATGTATTGAGGTGCTCCTATGTTGGGTGCATTTATATTTATAATTGTTACATCTTCTTCTTGGATTGATCCCTTGATGATTATGTAGTGTACTTCCTTGTCTCTTGTAGCATTCTTTATTTTAAAATCTATTTTATCTGATACGAGTATTGCTACTCCAGCGTTCTTTTGATTTCCATTTGCATGGAATATCTTTTTCCATCCCCTCACTTTCAGTCTGTATGTGTCCCTAGGTCTGAAGTGGGTCTCTTGTAGACAGCATATATATGGGTCTTGTTTTTGTATCCATTCAGCAAGCCTGTGTCTTTTGGTTGGAGCATTTAATCCATTCACGTTTAAGGTAATTATTGATACGTATGTTCCTAGTACCATTTTCTTAATTGTTTTGGGTTTGTTTTTGTAGGCCCTTTCTTCTCTTGTGTTTCCCACTTAGAGAAGTTCCTTTAGCATTTGTTGTAGAGCTGGTTTGGTGGTGCTGAATTCTCTTAGCTTTTGCTTGCCTGTAAAGCTTTTGATTTCTCCATCAAATCTGAATGAGATCCTTGCCGCATAGAGTAATCTTGGTTGTAGGTTCTTCCCTTTCATCACTTTAATTATGTCATGCCACTCCCTTCTGGCTTGTAGAGTTTCTGCTGAGAAATCAGTTGTTAACCTTATGGGAGTTCCCTTGTATGTTATTTGTTGTTTCTCCCTTGCTGCTTTCAATAATTTTTCTTTGTCTTTAATTTTTGCCAATTTGATTACTCTGTGTCTCGGAGTGTTTCTCCTTGGGTTTATCCTGTATGGGACTTGCTGCGCTTCCTGGACTTGGGTGGCTATTTCCTTTCCCATGTTAGGAAAGTTTTTGTCTATAAGCTCTTCAAATATTTTCTTGGGTCCTTTCTCTCTCTCTTTTTGTGGGACCCCTATAATGCCAATGTTGTTGTGTTTAATGTTGTCCCAGAGGCCTCTTAGGCTGTCTTCATTTCGTTTCATTCTTTTTTCTTTATTCTGTTCTGCGGCAGTGAATTCTACCATTCTGTCTTCCAGGTCATTTATCTGTTCTTCTGCCTCAGTTATTCTGCTATTGATTCCTTCTAGTGTAGTTTTCATTTCAGTTATTGTATTGTTCATCTCTGTTTGTTTGTTCTTTAATTCTTCTAGGTCTTTGTCAAACATTTCTTGCATCTTCTCGATCTTTGCCTCCATTCTTTTTCCGAGGTCCTGGATCATCTTCACTATCATTATTCTGAATTCTTTTTTCTGGAAGGTTGCCTATCTCCACTTCATTTAGTTGTTTTTCTGGGGTTTTATCTTGTTCCCTCATCTGGTACATAGCCCTCTGCCTTTTCATCTTGTCTATCTTTTCGTGAATGTGGTTTTTGTTCCACAGGCTGCAGGATTGTACTTCTTCTTGCTTCTGCTGTCTGCCCTCTGGTGGATATGGCCATCTAAGAGGCTTGAGCAAGCTTCCTGATGGGAGGGACTAGTGGTAGGTAGAGCTGACTGTTGCTCTGGTGGGCAGAGCTCAGTAAAACTTTAATCCCCTTGACTGCTGATGGGTGGGGCTGGGTTCCCTCCCTGTTGGTTGTTTGGCCTGAGGTGACCCAACACTGGAGCCTACCCAGCTCTTCGGTGGGGCTAATGGCGGACTCTGGGAGGACTCACACCAAGGAGTACTTCCCAGAACTTCTGCTGCCAGTGTCCTTGTCCCCACGGTGAGCCACAGCCACCCCCCGCCTCTGCAGGAGACCCTCCAACACTAGCAGGTAGGTCTGGTTCAGTCTCCCCTGGGGTCACTGCTCCTTCCCCCTGGATCCTGATATACACACTACTTTCTGTGTGCCCTCCAGGAATGGAGTCTCTGTTTCCCCCAGTCCTGTCAGAGTCCTGCAATCAAATCCCGCTAGCCTTCAAAGTGTGATTCTCTAGGAATTCCTCCTCCTGTTGCCAGACCCTCAGGTTGGGAAGCCTGACATGGGGCTCAGAGCCTTCACTCCAGTGGGTGGACTTCTGTGGTATAAGTGTTCTCCAGTTTGTAAGTCACCCACCCAGAAGTTACGGGATTTGATTTTTATGGTGATCGCGCCCCTCCTACCATCTCATTGTGGGTTCTCCTTTGTCTTTGGATGTGGGGTATCTTTTTTGGTGAGTTCCAGTGTCTTCCTGTCAATGATTGTTCAGCAGTTAGTTGTGATTCTGGTGTTCTCGCAAGAGGGAGTGAGGGCACGTCCTTCTACTCCACCATCTTGGTTCTATCCTCTCCATCTGACATATTTTTAAAAGAGCACTCTGACTTCTCTTTAGAGAAGAAACTGCTGGGGGCAGAGATGCAATGTGGGGGCCCAGTGAGGTGCTGTTGTCATTTCCCAGGGGAGAAATGATGGTGACTTGGTGGCTACAGGGCTAACAGTGGAGTGGTGAGAAGTGGTTGGATCCTGGATAGATTTTGAAGATAGAGGCTTTGGTATTTGTGGGTTGAAGTGTGTAGAAGAAAGAGAGGAGTCGAGGATGGCTTCAAGGTTTTTGGCCTGAGCAGGTGAAAGATCATGGTTACCCTTAACTGGGAGGGAGAAGAAGAGTGGATATTGTTGGAAGGGACTTTTAAAGGTGATCTTGACCATCCCCTTTGCCTTTAGTGAGAGTACTTTAACGTCCTTTACTCTTTTTTCTATTCTTTAAAGATTTTTAGAATTAGGACGACAGTTTCTCCTTGAATTTGGTATTCCATTGTGTTGGCAGTTCTGGATTTCTCCTCTTTATTTTTGTAGATGGCCAAGTGTTTTCATGGGGAAAGAACAGCCATGGGCAGCTGGGCCTGGGGAAGAAGTTCCCCTCTTAAGCCAGCCCACAGAGGGTGAGGTCCCTGGAGGGGATCCCGCTGGCACAGGTGACTGCAGGAGGGGCCCACAGCTTTGCCCTGTCTCTCTCTGGGACTTCATTTGGCTGGGGAAGCAACAATGCAGGGAAGCTGGCCCTCGGAGGGAATCATGTCCCAGGTAACAAGGTAGTCTTGTAGTAAGTCCTTCTTTCTTTCTGGTTGGAAAATCGGTTCTGAAAGTATAGAACAGTGGTCCCAAACTTTGTGACACATTAGAATCACCTAGGGAGCTATATTAACTTTTTTGATTCCTGCTGTAACAAATCACAAACCTAGTGTCTTAAAACAACATAAATTTATTAACTCATGGCTCTGGTGGTCAGAAGTCTGATGGAGGTCTCACTGGGTTAAAATCAAAGTGCTGCATTAATTTCTGGAGGCTGGAGGGGACCAGAGCATTTTTCTTCCCTTTTCCAGCTTCTGGAGGCACCTACACTCTTGACTCATAACCCACTTTCTTCTTCAAAGCCAGCAATAGCTGGTTCAGTCTTCTTCAAGTCTCATTAGGCTGACATTCACTCTTCTGCCTCCCTCTTCCTCTTAAAAGTACCCTTGTGATTACACTGGGCCCACCTGGATAATCCAGGCTAACCTCCCTATTTTAAGGTCAACTCATTAACAACCTTCTTAAATCCATCTGCTTCCTTAACTTCCCTTTGCCATGTAATTTAACATATTCACAGGCTCTGGGAAAAGAACATGGCCATCTTTGCAAGGCCATTAGTCTGTCTACTCTAAGAACTTTTAAAAATCTGAATGCCCAGGTTGGACCCCAGAGCAATTAAATCAGAATGTCTGGGGATGGAAGCCAGGCATCAGTCATTACCAAAGACGCCACAGGTGATTCCAATGTGCAGCAAAGTTTGGGAACCACTTGTTTAGAACATTGCTAGCAGTAGGGGAAACAACCAGTTCCTCTCCAACCTTTCAACTAAACTCCCTGTGACGTCTTCCCCATGAGCCCCTCTGTTCAATTCTTTACATGTGGCTCACGTATATTTAGCTCTTGTTACATACCAGTACCATGCTGAGCTCCTACATCTCATTTCATTTAACTTTGTCAACATGAAGTAGGCCATCTTATCTTCTCAACTATTATTGCATATTTGCAGAACACCTACTATGTAACAGAAATGAATACAACATAATGGAAATATTATTGAGAATGGGGGTTTTTAAGCTTAGTTTTCTCGGCCAATAACCTTAGTCATTCCAGAAAATTGAATATTTTCCAGAAATAAATGCTAAAGGACTGCTTTTCTTTTCCAACGCAGGGCTTTCCCTCTGTTTTATAATACTTCTGATTGTTCACTTTTTAAATTATGTTGATGAATTATAAGATGACAAAAATATTAAAATATATAAAAACCAGGAAATATGAGTATTTCTTATACTCTAGAGATTCTGCTTTCTTTCAACAGTTCAGAGCTACAAGCCTCGATCAGTTGGTGTACTGAAGACTCGGTGTGATTTATGTCAGCTGTGGTTATGAGCACACTGTCGTTCTTACCAAGGTAATCCAAAATGTCTTGCTATTGTTTTTTCTTTTTTTCTGGCCACACTGTGTGGCTTGCGGGATCTTAGTTCCCCAACCAGGGATTGAACCCAGGCCCCTGGCAGTGAAAGCGCTGAGTCCCAACTATGGGACCGCCAGGGAACTCGCATCTTGCTATTTTTTTAAATCCCAGAGAAATGTTACCACAAGGTACATGTACTGATTATTGTGGAAAACAATATTTGTATCAACATCTGAAGATATCCATTCAATGTACAGATGTCTAAAGAGGAGAACTTAGCCGAATATAAACCATGGAATTTTAAAGATCCTATAACAAAAGCTAATTTCAGCTTTAGGAAATATTTTTAGATATTTTAAAATTAGATTAATATAGGAGCTAATCCTTTTAGCAGTTATTCATTCATAATGTAGCTCTACACATGAAAAATATTATAGAAGCAACAAAGTAATTTTTATAGGTTTCAGTGGCCCATACTACAGACTAGAACATTTTTTGTTCCATTCCTTGCTTGGCACAATTATGAGTCAGCTTCCTGAATGTTCCCCACCCCCTTCTTGTACTGGCCATACAATACATTCCAACGGGATGGATTCTCTCCATAGATGTAATGAATAGACTTGAAGACTACTTGTGTGGTTGAAATGTTTATTTAAAAACTAAGTATCTAAAATAATTTATATTTTGTTTTAAAAGCATGTTTGAATTATATTCTTCTTGGTTGGCAAGAGAGAGCTAGAGTTGTTTTAATCTAGAATCATCTTTTGAAAAGAGATTTATTTTCAGAGAAATGATCGAATAGATAAAGCAACCCTATGCTTAAATGTTAGAGTTACTCTTGAACCAGTTAATTTGTCCATCAGTTTATTCCACAGACACCTATAAGTGCCTAGTTCTGAAGGGAATACCAATGATTTTTCAAGTTTAATGTGTTAATTCTTCATTCACTGTTAGAAATAATAAATACAGGACTCTTTGTCTTTATATAGAGCTTATATTTACCATGGTGCTCTCATAGAACTCTCTTAGGATACTTAAATCTTTTAGTTTTTAACTACTTTTTTTAGCCTGATCCCTCCTTTTTCAAACAGGATGGGAAAGTATTCACATTTGGAGACAATAGCTGTGGACAGCTGGGAAACAGCCCCACTGCTGAGAAGAGGGGTCCGCAACTCAGAAAGAATTGAGGGCCTAGTTTCGCAGACTGTGGAAGGTAATAAGTTTTTTTTTTTAAGCATGAGTAGAAAGCGTTGTATTTTATTGCTTAGAAATGACTCATGTGGAATGTTATTAAACCTTAAGACCCTAAAATATGTGATTACTCTTTTTATAGATCATTTTCCTTCTGAAAATTTGCTTCTTTCAAATATAGTTTAATATTTCTATTTTTTTCTTCTTTATCCTAGATATTTCATTTGTTTTGTAAGAATTTATTGGAACTCTACTGTGTATAGACCACCTTATGAGGGGGGTAGTGGAGTTGGTCTATAACAAAAATAGTGGTGCTTGCCTATTTGAGTTCATGAGACAAAGTTAATTTCATACAAGTAGAAGATATATATTTGCATATGTATTCAGAGTTTTGTATAACCTAATTATGAGGACACTTTGTTTCTTTTTTAATTTTTATTAGAGTATAGTTGATTTACAACTATAGTTAGTTTCTGCTGTACAGCAAAGTGAATCAGTTATACATATACATATATCCACTCTTTTTTAGATTCTTTACCCATATAGGTCATTACAGAGTATTGAGTAGAGTTCCCTGTGCCATACAACAGGTCCTTATTAGCTATCTATTTTATGTATAGTAGTGTGTATAGGTCAACCCCAATCTCCCAACTTATCCCTCCCTATGAGGACACTTTGCATATAATCTATCCAATTCATGAAAAGCGAAAGACAAAAAGAGCTTACATTTAAAACACAAATGAGAGAAACCATTGTAACGACCCATCAATAATATTCTGCCTTTAAGTTTAGTAATAAGTCAATATTCACCTACCATTTGTTTACCCACATGATTTGTCACCCTCTAACTCTGACATTGTGATATGGGATCTGGGTACTTAGTATAAGATAAATGTGTTATTTTGTGTTGAGACATCATCTTTCTCAAAAAATGTGACACATTATAATATGTCTTTATTATAATATATTCTCTCTTCTACAGTTCTCACACCCTTGTGTATGTCTCTACCACTAGTCAGGTGGTGTCTTTTGGTTGTGGACCAAGTTGCACAAGCAGCTCACCTCATCCGGGGGCTCTGGCAGAGAACTTTGACATTAGCTGCCTGATTTCTGTTGATGGTATGAGTGGTCTCACGAATTTGTAATTTTGTGTTAAATGATGCCACTGGAGGAGAAATATTATTCAGTTTCCTTTCAAAGGAGTGCATAGAACTGTGGTTCTTTTAGTACTGTTATCTTTGATTTGTACAATATGCATTCTTTTTCTTATGCAGTGCTCCCTGGAGTATTTGGTGATCTTTTCTAAAGATTAAGGTAATACAAAAGAACCCAAATCAGTTACTTAAGCTTCGGAACAGTATACCTTTATATATATATATATTTTTTAATATAAATTTATTTTTAGTTTTGGCTGCGTTGGGTCCTCGTTGCTGCGTGCGGGCTTTCTCTAGTTGCGGCAAGCGGGGGCTACTCTTCTTTGCAGTGCACAGGCTTCGCATTGCGGTGGCTTCTCTTGTTGTGGAGCATGGGCTCTAGGTGTGCGGGCTTCAGTAGTTGTGGCACGTGGGCTCAGTAATTGTGGCACGCGGGCTCAGTAGTTATGGTTTGTGGGCTCTAGAGCACAGGCTCAGCAGTTGTGGCTCATGGGCTTAGTTGCTCCACGGCATGTGGGATCTTCCCATACCAGGGCTTGAACCCATGTCCCCTGCATTGGCAGGCATATTCTTTTTTTTTTTTTTTTTTTTTTTTTTTGCGGTATGCGGGCCTCTCACTGTTGTGGCCTCCCCCTGTTGCGGAGCACAGGCTCCGGACGCGCAGGCTCCGGATGCGCAGGCTCAGCGGCCATGGCTCACGGGCCCAGCCGCTCCGCGGCATATGGGATCCTCCCAGACCGGGGCACGAACCCGTATCCCCTGCATCGGCAGGCGGACTCTCAACCACTTGCGCCACCAGGGAGGCCCGGCAGGCATATTCTTAACCCCTGCGCCACCAGGGAATCCCCACTTTTTTTTTTTTTTTTTTTTGTGGTACAAGGGCCTCTCACTGTTGTGGCCTCTCCCATTGAAGAGCACAGGCTCTGGACGCGAAGGCTCAGCGGCCATGGCTCACGGGCCCAGCCGCTCCGTGGCATGTGGGATCCTCCCAGACCGGGGCACGAACCCGCGTCTCCTGCATCGGCAGGCGGACTCTCAACCACTGCGCCACCAGGGAAGCCCTCCCCACTTTTATATGTTCAATCAAACCTCTACTGAAGCACATCAGCCTGGTTTCATTATGCAAGTACATGAAAGATTAAATTTTAAGCTAAGTGAATACACAACATGTAATCTGATCAAAATTATTGTTTTATACTGTTTGTAGTCAAAATCCATTTAGAAACCAATAAATAAGTAAATTTAGCTTGGTAATACATTAGATTTTTTTAAGACTATTTTTTAGAGCAGTTTTAGGTTTACAACAAGAGATTTATTTTTTACTTCTAAAAGCCA
The DNA here is from genome assembly GCF_025265405.1 of Mesoplodon densirostris. Taxonomy (NCBI): domain Eukaryota; kingdom Metazoa; phylum Chordata; class Mammalia; order Artiodactyla; family Ziphiidae; genus Mesoplodon; species Mesoplodon densirostris. Next base: position 211,083,452 of record NC_082661.1, read on the forward strand.
TACTCATGGATTTATGACTTTCTTATAGACCTTGTGGATGTTCAAATCAACCACATTTTTGCTGGAACGTATGCCAACTTTGTGACAACTTACCAGGTATCTATTACACTTTCTGTTTCTTTTAAATATCATTTTTTTCTCTGAGGAAGTGGCCAAACCTGACACATACTGATCCAGTAAGACAAGCACAGAGTTTGTTTTTGCTTTGTCAAGACTGAGTCATCTCATGGGAAAGAAGATGAAACCTAACTGAGCCAGATAGGCAGAGAATAAAGGGGAATAAGTGGGGAACAATGACTGTGACAGTTCTGAGACGTTTTGTCATGAAAGGGAGTACACCACCGTGAGAGGGTTTTGTTGTTGTTTGGAGGGGTGATATTAAGGTTTGTTTGTATGCCAGTGAGAATGCTCCAGTTCAGGAGGACAAAGTGCTGATGCATGAGAAAGAGGGAATAATTGTAGAGGTAATTCCCAGAATAGGAGCGAGGAAGCAGGGCCAAGGGTCCAGTGTGGCACGTAGGGCTTTGGGCAGAAATTTTTATTCTGTTCTGATGAGGAGCAGTGGAGGTGAGGGTAGGTTGCTTGCGGGAAGGTGATTAGTTCTTCCCTGATTGTTTCCGTTTTCTCAGGGATGCACAAGGCACGGTCCTTATTTGAAACTTAGTGAAGCAGAGGAAGATTGCTACAGGTTTAGGAATAAACGGAAAGTGTGCAATAGTGACTCAGAGTGAGACAGTGAACGTTGTGAGAGATTACTAGACAGTATAGAGTAACCATTTGAAATCTGTGGTTGTAGGGCATAAGGGGAAATCAGTCGGCACAGCTGTTTGTTTTTCTCCATTGATGTTAAGCTGCTTGGATTCCTTTGGAGTAATTCAGGTGGAAGGTTAACTACAGGTGGACTTCTGCTAGGTCAGTACAATAGGAAAGGGCAGAAGACTTGGAGGTATTTGCAAAGGATGATTACACCGCTGACCATAGAATCTAAGCTGGGTAAGAAAGACATGAAGAGGAGGATGGGTAATGAACAAACAATAGGGTTGATGGATTGGAGGGCCCAGTGGCCTCTAAGAATGTTGGAGTGGATTCCACTCTAAAGTGTCTTCGTCTGTTCGGGCTGCTATAACAAAATACCATAGATTGAGTGGTTTATAAACAGAAATTTATTTCTCAGTTTTGGAGGCTGGGAAGTCTGGGATTAAGATGACAGCACATTTGGGAATTCCCTGGTGGTCCAGTGGTTAGGACTCGACACTTTCACTGCTGTGGCCCGGGGTTCGATCCCTGATCTGGTCTGGGAACTAAGATCCTGCAAGCTGCACAGTGTGGCCAAAAAAAAAAAAAAAAAAAAAAATGATGGCACATTTGATGTCTGGTGAGGGCCTGCTTCCTGGTTTACAGATGGCTGTCTTCTCACTGTATCCTCATGTGGCAGAAGGGGCAGGGGTGAAAGAGCTCTCTGGGGTCTGTTATAAAGGGCACTAATCCCATTCCTGAGGGCTCCACCCTCATGACCCAGTCACTTTCCAAAGGCCCCACCTCCTAATACCATCACATTGGGGGTTAGGATTCCAATATATGAACTTGGGGGGAAAACACTCAGTCCGTAACGTTCCGCCACCGCCCCCCTCAAATTCATGTCCTTCTTGCATGCAGAGTACATTCATTTCATCCCAACAGCCCCCAAGTGTTAACTCATTCCAGCATCAAAGAATGTTAGCCTGGGAGTTCCACTCTGAAGTCAGTGAATTAGAAGGATGGTGTATGATGATCAGAGAGGAGAATGTTTCTAATGGAAATTTAGAAGGTGGAACAATTTTTGTTTGTTTGTTTGGCTGCGTTGGGTCTTTGTTGCTGCGTGTGAGCTTTCTCTACGGGGTTCTCACTGCGGGGGCTTCTCTTGTTGCGGAGCACGAGCTCGAGAGCGCAGGCTCAGTAGTCGTGTCGCATGGGCTTAGTTGCTCCACAGCATGGGGGATCTTCCTGGACCAGGGTTCAAACCCATGTCCCCTGCATTGGCAGGCGGATTCTTAACGACTGCAACACCAGGGAAGTCCCTGGAACAATTACTGGTGATTATAAAGTATAGAATATCACCTTTATCTAGGGCAATAGTTTTCAACTAGGAGTGGTTTTGCGCCCCTGGAAACATCTGGCAATGTCTGTGCTCAGCGGACGTTGTCCTGAGGGAGGCGCATGTATGTCGGGGTGGCTGCTACTGGCATCAGGTGGGTGGAGGCCAGGGCTGCTGCTAAACATCCCGCAACGCACAAGACAGCCGCTCACAACAGAGAATTATCTGACGCAAAATGCCAGTCGGATCAGTTTAGAAGCCCCGACCCAGGGCCTGGGTGGCTGCAGTGGAGCAGAGGAAGAGAGTGGAGACAAGATAAAGAACTGAGAGATGAAGAGGGGAAGTAAACTGGGTTCATTGAGTATGAAGTTGCCAAGAAGGACAGGAAGAACGATGACAGGCATGGATGTGCTGAGGAAGACAGTCAGCAAGGTGCTAAAGTTTTCAGTGATTGAAAGGTCGTGACTAGGACTTTGGCAGGTGATATAGTCTGTTGTTATGTGCTTCAGAGGAGCCGGGATTTTGAAGAAGAAAGTAGAAGAAATGGTCTGTGAATGCCAACAGGGAGCGCCTCATCGTCCTAAGGTCCCTGGAATGGTGGAGGGAAAAAAGCTTCCTCATGGTTGAACTCCAGGGAACACCCAGGACTCAGATCAAGACAGTGAAGGGAAATTTGGGAGTCACGGTAATACATCTTTTTCAAAAGGTCTTTAGCTAAGCATTAAACAAAAGTGATGCAGAATTCCCTGATTTACTATAGGCTAGTGGAAGCAGAGGTATATTACAGAGCAGGGCACTAATGTCCTTGGAAGAATATATTAAAGACAGGTTTTTCTCTCCAGACAGTGATTTCTGACACCTCTGGTTGAGCCATTTGGTTTCAAATATTATATAGAACCGTGGTTCTCAAAAATGTGGTCCCCAAATCGGCAGCCTCAGCATCACCTGGGAATTTCCTCGATGCAGATCCTTGAGCTCCACTCCTGACCTGTTGAATCGGAAACTGTGGAGATGGGCCCAGCAGTCTATGCTTTAACAAGATCACTAGGTGATTCTGTTATCAGTTTGAAAACCACTGATATCAAAGCAAAAACCTGTGGATGATTAAAGGGCAGAAAGAAACTAGTATTTACTGAGTACTTACTATAATCCAAAGGCTTTGTATACCTAATATCTTTTAATCTCATTTTTTAAGTGTGGTAAAACCATCACCGCTATCTACCTCTAAAACTTTTTTCATTACCCCAAGCAGAAACTCTTTTTCTCCCCAAGCAGAAACTTTTAACCATTAAATAATAACTCCCCATTCCCCACTACCTGTAACCCCAGGTAACCTCTAATACCCTTTCTGTCTATGAATTAGCCTGTTTCATATCAGTGGAATTGTACAATATTTGTCCCTTTGTATCATCAGGCTTATGCCTCTCAGCATAGTGTTTTCACAGCTCATCCATGTTGCAGCATGTGTCAGAACTTCCTTCCTTTTCATGGCTGAGTAATATTCCATTGTATGGATGTACCATATTCATCTGTTGATGCTGTTGCTGGACGAGGATTGTTCCCATCTTTTTGGCTATTGTGAATACTGCTGCAATGAATATTGACATACAGTATCTGTTTGAGTCCTTGTTTTCAGTTCTTTTGTGTTATCTCATTTTTAAAATAACAAAGCTAAGGCTTGGACCAAGCAAAGTGGCCAAGGCTAGGAAATGGAAGAGCCAGGCCAGTCTGATGCCGTGGCTCCTACCACCAAACCCCACCGTCTGAGAGGATGGGGGCCCATCTCCCACCTTTGTTTTACTCACTACTTAGTGTGTGTGTGTGTGTGTGTGTGTATTTTCCTGATCATTCTTTTCTTTCTTCCTAGAAGGATACTAGTTCCACCAGTGTTTCCAGGAAAACCCTGCCAGAAATAAGCCGAATTAACCAGTCACTGACAGAAAAATGGATGGCAGTGGCAAGAGGAAGTGCAGAGCATGAAGTAAGTGACTGAGAGGTGGCTCTGTCTGACAAAGTAGAAACTGGGAATTTCCTGGCGGTCCAGGGGTTAGGTCGCTGCGCTTTCACTGCTGGGGGCCCAGGTTCGATCCCTGTTTGGGGAACTAAGACCCTGCAAGCCGCGTGGCATAGCCAAAAAAAAAAAAAGGAGAAACCACTTTTACTTGGTTCTGAAGCCTTGGTCATTTTATCCTAGACATAAGAGAGAGGATTTGGCTTTGTCATGAAGGCATTTGCATTTTAACCATGATTCTCTTCTACCATCTCTTAGTTTGAAGAAGTCATTGTATTCATTCATTCATCATTTCTTTAACAGAGGTATACTGAGGATGTACAATATGCCAGGCACTTTGATAGGTGAGGAAGATGTAGGAGTGAATCAAAAATGCTTTCTGTGCCACAAAGCCTTCCCCAGGGCAGACTGTTTTTACAGCTTCATAGTTTATTCTCTGGAGCTCCAGAAGTTTCTGTTTTCAGAAGGATGAATTTTATTTAATTCTAGATGACTTGATCAAATCAACTATGAAGGGTTTTGGTGAGATTTAGCAGTCACATGCACAAAGTATACCCAGAATCTGGAAGACTCTTAAGAGAGCAGTTATTTTCATTAACAATGATTCCACGTCATCAGTTACATACAGTATTCGGTAAGATAAAAGGGACATGCTTGTAATATGTTGTGATTTAACCTTGTCTTATTATGTTTGCAGGGAAATTAGAGTGATATTTTCATCTCCTGCTTGTCTGACTGCAAGTTTTTAAAGAAAAGGTAACATTTACATGAGACTTAACTTTATTTAAAACACTGGGGGATATTTAAAATGAAATGTTTCGACTCAGTCATTTTAATACGTGAATTTTGTTAACTATGAACAAAAAAAATCCAACATCGAAAACTCCATAGGCTGTTACAGAATTCTCCCAGTTTTGTAAAGTAATTTCCTATTGGACCACTGCAAGTTGTAATTTCTAATTTACATTGTTCACTGCCTCCGCCCGGCTCTCCTCTGCTGTCTGATTGGCAGGAATGGTGTTTTTTTCAGAATCTTTGTATCTAGGAGCGGTCAGTTCATTCTAACATTGCTTTTGTACTTAGAGGCCAGGGCTGTGCTCTAAAGCTCTTATTTTGAGATCAGTAAGGAAAACGGATTCTATTTATTTTATCTTTAACTAGTCTTACTACCACAGAGGAGAATCTAACTTCTCTCCTACTTGGTTTGACACTTGGTCTGTTTCAGTAGTTTAAACAATTACTCTCTTAAATTGCTCAACGTTTGGTCTTCTGTTTCTTCCCCTCCCTCTTTGCCCTCCAATACTGTACCTGGGAACTACTGAAAGATAAAGTGAGGCATATTAAAAATTGTAAGTTTATTTGAGCGAACATCAATTTGAATCACGCAGCACCAATTCAGAATTGCCTAAGAGTGCTCCAGCGAGAGGAGCTCAGGGAGAGACATACAGAGAAGGTACAGAAACAAAGAAAGGAAATTATTTGATTGGCTATAACTTAAAGCCTAGTGGGCTTTTTGTGATTGGTTGGCCTTAGCTTTTTTTTTTTTTTTTTTAAAGAAGATGTTGGGGGTAGGAGTTTTTATTAATTAATTAATTTATTTTTGCTGTATTGGGTCTTCGTTTCTGTGCGAGGGCTTTCTCTAGTTGTGGCAAGTGGGAGCCACTCTTCATCGCAGTGCGTGGGCCTCTCACTATCGCGGCCTCTCTTGTTGCGGAGCACAGGCTCCAGATGCGCAGGCTCAGCAGTTGTGGCTCACAGGCCTAGTTGCTCCGCGGCATGTGGGATCTTCCCAGACCAGGGCTCGAACCCGTGTCCCCTGCATTGGCAGGCGGACTCTCAACCACTGCGCCACCAGGGAAGCCCTGCCCTTAGCTTTTGATTCATAACTTTGAGACATTTACAGGCTTAGATTTTGGTTTGCTTTTATAGGCCACCATGGCGCTAGAGCCACTGCAGTGTAATGGCCTCCTTGTTTAATTACTTTAGCAGTAACAAGGGAGGGGAGGGGGCATATCAGCATAAAGGGGCCCTTAGGCTGCCCTCTGTCTACTCTGGAGGCCGGTGCCCTGGAGGTCTGTCCGCACCTGGTGTCACTCATCCCCGTCCTCCTTCGCTAGGTCAGGTCCTGTCCCTCCCTTGTTGACTTGGCCTCAGAAGATAGCTGTGCACATCCGCCGCTAGGCGGTACTCACTATTCGCTTAACCCCTGTTGCAGGTACTTCTTGCATCTAAGTAACCTGCCCTCCCCGCCCCTCCGCCATTGTCCCTTTGGTTCTTTTTTGTTTTTTTTCTTTTTTTTGAGGTATGCGGGCCTCTCACTGTTGTGGCCTCTCCCGTAGCGGAGCACAGGCTCCGGATGCGCAGGCCCAGCGGCCATGGCTCACGGGCCCAGCCGCTCCGCGGCATATGGGATCCTCCCAGACCGGGGCACGAACCCGTATCCCCTGCATCGGCAGGCGGACTCTTAACCACTGCGCCACCAGGGAGGCCCTGTCCCTTTGGTTCTTAACCCAGCTGCATTCCCAGCCATTCCTCAGGGAGACGGGAGGGACTGTTGGGTCCAACAGCTGCACCTGGGAACCAGAGAAGCCCAGGGAAGATGAGTGTCATGCCTGCCCGCCGCAGCTCACGAGGCAGTTATCATTCTAGAGTCCCCAGAGGCATCCCTATTCATCTCTACATATCCCAGCCAAAGGCAGGAGATGAGAAGTCAAGACACTGCTGCCCTCTGCCGGCTTTCTCTCCCATTTGCCTTCCTCCTCTTGCCATCCTTCTAGCCTAGAAAGGAGGGGACTCTACCATGTAATGTATCCTGTTTCTTCCCCACTGTAGCCTCAAGCTAATTCTCATTACCTAGAGGAGAATCTTTTCTACACTAAGAATATTATCTTTCTAAAGTGTCTCCATGTCCCCTTCCCAGGAGTGATAAACCTCAAGGTTTGATCTTAAGACGCCAAAGGCTGCAAAGGAGAATTTATTTTACAGGGAAATTTACAGTACTCTGTTTTGGTACTTGCATAAATGTTTTAGGCCTAGTATTACAATTGATGGGTTAATCTAGCAAGCATGAAATATTTAATAGTACATTATAAACACAAATCGTCCTACAGAGTGCAGGCTCCTCAAATATTACCAACACAACCCAGGGAAATGCCACACCTAGACTAAGAAAGCCTTGGTAGTATTTCTGAGGAGAATAGCCAGGTCTGAATTTTTTTAAATCAACAGTTTGGATTAAGGCAGGTCTTTCAGTGTGGGAGGGGAGGATTTCGGACTTTATCAGGATTGAGGAAAGATACTACAATCCGGAAAGGTTGGAAACAGCAAGGCAAGGATTTTGAGACAAGAGATGTGAAGGATTTTTGGGCGTAAACTGTTGATTGCAGTCAACTGTTGATTGTTGGTAGGGTTAATGGGTCTTTTCAGGAAGTTCCTAAATGAACAGTCAAGCCATTTGGTTGGGCAAGGGTGTCTTGGAATAGTAAAGTCATGCTAATGAAACAGTGGAATCCCAAAATAATGTAAATATAGATGGTAAGATAGGTGGGGTTAGGGAGTTTCAGTTCTCAGTGCGAAGGCTGAGTGTGAGGGTAAATGGTTTCAGCACTCAGACGCAGCATGTAAACTTTTGCTATTGTTGCAGCCCAAACTTTAGATAATAAATTGTTACCTATTCTCTCTTAGGAGAACATAGATTTTATAACTTTTTTGTGTGCCAAGTAAATTGATTATTTTGAAAGAATGCAAGCTTTAAGAAAAAAGATAATATATGATATGTAGTAAAATAAAATTATACATAATGATATATGAAGTTAGAAATATTCCTTTACATCTGTTTATGTGTTTTTTTGCATTTCTTGCATCCAAAGAGAATCTGGACAAACTATTTCCATTAATGTGGACTTAGAAATGGCGAGAAGTTAACAAAAAAAGAATGGATTTCTTCTTTGGTAATAACCAATATTCACTTGAGAAATAGATCAATAGAATTTCTTTACAGGAACCAATATGTCTACAGTTTACTTTTGTTAGGAGTTGAGTGAGATGGAAGTGTGATAGCGGAGGGGCTGGTGTTTATTATGAGGTTACTATATGCCAGACACTGTATTAGGCGCTGGCATTTATTTTCTTACGGCATACTTAAATGTACAGTATATACAGTATTTTTATTTTCAATATGAGAAAAACAATGCTTGAGAGGTATAACTTATGAAAGGAGTACTAGTTTGGGATTCATATGTTTTGGGACCTACTGATTAAGAATAGACAGATTAACAGAAAAGAAAAGTTCTACTCATGAAGAGCAGCTAGGGATGAGGGTTTATATGCCAACTTTAGGGAAGGGGGAGAAATAAATGAAACAATTTCCATTGGGAGACAGATGGGCATTTAGGGGGACACATGGAAGATAGGATAGCTTGTGATAATGTTTGTTTCTGCAATTTCTCATCCAAGTGCAAGTATGGGGTCTTTTTCCTGGCAGTGAAGCTCACTTGCCTGCCCACCCAGGAGAGGATTTATAGCTGTTTCACTCTTGAAGCAGAATAAAAGCTGGATGCATTCTCTTTAAGAACAGGAACAAGGTAAGGATGCCCACTCTCACTACTTTTATTCAATATCATTTTGGAAGTCCCAGCAACAGCAATCAGAGAAGAAAAAGAAATAAAAAGAATCCAAATTGGAAAGGAAGAAGTAAAGCTGTCACTGTTCTTACATGACATGATGCTATACGTAGAAAATCCTAAAGATGCCACCAAAAAACTATTAGAGCTCATCAATGAATTCAGTAAAGTTGCAGATACAAAATTAATATACAGTAATCTGTTGCATTTTTATACACTAACAACGAACTATCAGAAAGAGAAATTGAGGGAACAATCCCATTTACATCAAAAAGAATAAAAAGCTAGGAATAAACCTACCTAAGGAAGCAAAATACCTGTACTCTGAAAACTGTAAGACATTGATGAATGAAATCAAAGATGTCACAAACAGATGGAAAGATACACTGTGTTCTTGGATTGGAAGAATCAATATTGTTAAAATGACCATACTAACCAAGGCAATCTACAGATTCAATGCAACCCTTATCAAAATACCAATGGCATTTTTCACAGAACTAAAACAAGTAATTTTAAAATTTGAATGGAAACACAAAAGACCCCTAATAGCCCACACAATCTTGAGAAAGAAGAACAGAGCTGGAGGAATCATGCTCCCTGACTTCAGACTATTCTACAAAGCTACAGTAATCAAACCAGTATGGTACTGGCACAGAAACAGACACATAGATCAATGGAACCAAACAGAGAGCTCAGAAATAAACTCACACACTTATGGTCAGTTAATCTATGACAAAGGAGGCAAGAGTATACAATGGAGAAAAGACAGTCTCTTCAATAAGTGGTGCTGGGAAAACTGGACAGCTATATGTAAAAGAATGAAATTAGAACACTCCCTAACACCATACACAAAAATAAACTCAAAGTGGATTAAAGACCTAAATGTAAGGCCAGATACTATAAAACTCTTAGAGGAAAACATAGGAAGAACACTCTTTGACATAAATCACAGCAAGATATTTTTTGACCTACCTCCTAGAGTAATGAGAATAAAAACAAAAATAAATAAATGGGACCTAATTAAACTTAGAAGCTTTTGCACAGCAAAGGAAACCATAAACAAGTCGAAAAGACAGCCCTCAGAATGGGAGAAAATATTTGCAAACAAAACAACTGACAAAGGATTAATCTCCAAAATATACAAACAGCTCATGCAGCTCAATATCAAAAAAAAAAACCAAACAACCCAATCAAAAAATGGGCGGAAGACCTAAATAGACATTTCTCCAAACAAGACATACAGATGGCTGACAAACACATGAAAAGCTGCTCAACGTCACTAATTATTAGAGAAATGCAAATGAAAACTACTATGAGGTATCATCTCACACCAGTCAGAATGACCATCATCAAAAAAATCTACAAACAGTAAATGCTGGAGAGGCTGTGGAGAAAAGGGAACCCTCATGCATTGTTGTTGGGAGTGTAAATTGATACAGCCACTATGGAGAACAGTATGGAGATTCCTTAAAAAACTAAAAATAGAACTACCATATGACCCAGCGGTCCCACTACTGGACATATATCCAGAGAAAACCAGAATTCAAAAAGACACATGCACCCCAGTGTTCATTGCAGCAATGAGTTGTCCCCTCACACCTGTCAGGATGGCTATCATCAAAAAGAACACAAATAACAAATGTTGGTGAGGATGTGGAGAAAAGAGAGCCCTCCTTCTGGGATAATGGGTATCCCAGAAGGAGAAGAGAAGGAGAAGGGAGCACAGAGCTTATTTAAAAAATTAATAGCTGAGCACTTTCCAAAGCTGGGAAAGGAACTGGATATACAAGTGCGTGAAGCTAATAGAACACCTTATTATCTCAATGCAAAAAGCCTTCTCCAAGGCACATTATATTAAAACTGTCAAAAGTCAGTGATAAAGAATTTTAAAGACAGCCAGGGAACAAAAGACTGCAACCTACAAAGATAGCCCCAGTAAACTATCAGCAGGTTTCTCAGCAGAAACTCTACAGACTAGGAGAGAGTGGAATGACATACTCAAAATATTGAAAGATAAAACCTGTCACCCAGTGTGGAGGAAACTGAACCCTTGCACACTGTTGGTGGGAATGTAAATTGGTGTAGCACTGTGGTAAATAGTATGGAGGTTTCTCAAAAAACTAAAAATAGAACTGCCCTATGCCCCAGAAACTCCACTCCTGTGTATATAGTTGAATTTGAAAAGATACATGCATTCCATCAACTTTTAATGAATAATTTCATCCATTGCATTGTTAAAGTTTGAAAAATGGTGATATTTCTGATCTTATCATTCCTTCCAAAATTATTAAATGGAATTCTATAAAGAACTTTTCCTTGTCAATCAGGGCAATTTGGTTACCCTGAAAAATATCAGTCATATATGAAGGTAGAATGATGCTTAATCTTTTTCCTTTAATAATTAAATATTGCCATATTACTGTACGTAGTGGTCGTACCAACAGCAACGTATGAATAGCCTCTTTCACACACTCTCACCGATGCAGTGTTACCAAGCTTTGTGATCTTTTCCAGATGTGATGGCTTAATCACGACATTTCAGTTTTAATTTTAATTGTTTCTTATTATTACATAATGCCTGAATCCTATGCTCTTCTTATTTATTCATGGCCGCGTCAGGTCTTAGTTGCGGCGTGCGGGCTCTTCGTTGCAGTGCATGGGCTTCTGTCTAGTTGTGGCGTGTGGGCTTCTCTCAAATTGTGGCATGCAGGCTGCAGAGCAGGTGGGCTCTGTAGTTGTGGCGTGGGTTCCAGAGTGCATGGGCTCTGTAGTTGTGGCACGTGGGCTCTCTAGTTGTGGTGCATGGGCTCAGTAGTTGCAGCACACAGGCTTAGATGCCACGCGGCATGTGGGAATCCCAGTTCCCCAAAGAGGGCTCGAACCCACGTCCCCAGCATTGGAAGGTGGCTTCTTAACCAATGGACCACCGAGGAAGTCCCTGAATCCTCATACTCTTTGGTTAATATTCATTGTTCTTCTACTATGAGGAATACAGAAATTATCTAGTAACTGTTCTTTCCCACTCCCTTCATTCTCCTCCTCAATCCAGTTTTAGTTACTACTCTGTTCTTAGTGTTAGTCTTTCGATTTTCATATTTGCTTTAGAGTCTTGGAGCTTGATTTGTAAGCCACAAGTGATACCTTTTCTTCCCAGATACTGCCTGTGAGTCCTTCAGTGAGTTTATTCTGCTTTCCACTTACCCTCCCTTCTGCTGCTTCTCTCGTAGTTGTATTGTTCCCACACAACATTTACATGCTGTTTTGGGTCTCTTATCGCCATCAGCCTGAGCTTTTAGTTATGTATCTATAATCCTCATCCCAGCCCCTACCCCCAGACATTATGCTGAAGATTTCCCAAACATTTTCTTGATTGCTGAGCCTTGTTTTCTAGGCCATTCCTCAGGAAAGGTTTGTATCTGTTTATCTATGATATTTGTACTTTAAAGACTCACATGGTGAGACATGGAGAGGTCTGGGACATCACATGCACCAAATGAGCCATTTCAGTTATCAAACATTTCCTTTATATACCCTATTAATTATATAGCTTACATGACATTTTCCAGTGAGCCATGCCCCATAAATCTATAAATTCCGTGTTTCTTTATAATAAGCAACCTAGATGGCCAAGGTACATCCTGCTAAAAGCATTCTGTAGATAAGGACTCTCCCTTTAGTTGAGGTTATTAGTGTCTGTCATCAGCATGTTTACAAGGAGATTTGACTGAATCATCTCCTCTTTTGTTTCCCAGCTACCCCTTTAAAAATTTTTCCTAACATCCCTGGTAATGAGAGAAAATAGATTGTCTTTCCTTGCGAAGCCTAACTGCCCCGTAAGTGTCCTTTAAACAAGTCCTTCCCTACATGGTACTTTCTTCTATAGCAGCGCTCTATCTAACCTGTCTACTGTGTTAATGAGGGTTGAGTGGACAGTGGACCCAGGCAGGTTGCATATTATGAAGCATTAGGGAAGATTTGAGGACAAGAAAACCCTAGTTGTAGTTGTCAAGGGTGAAGTTAGAAAGCATACTCCAGAATCCTGTCTTCCAAGGGAGAGATGATGGATGTAGTCAAAATTGTAAGCTCCGAACTGTATTACCAATTCAAATGCATAAATGTAGAGAGGGGAAACCAGTACATGGAGAATGGGGGTAGAGGAACTGGAAAATAAGTTAAGCTGCAGGTTTCCAGTCCAGTTCTTGGCTAGGTGACAGAAGGGGGAGCCTACAACAGGCCACATACACCTCTCCCTGCTCTAGTCAGTGGAGGGCTTTGCTGGACACCCCCTGTCACTCAGAGCCACAGGACACATTGCTTGGCAATCAGAATCGCGACGCATCCCAGAGCTGCAGACTCCTGGACCAAAGGAGAGGAGACCCACCACCAGGAAGGACCAGAAATGGCACTTTTCCCTTTCCCTGCAAACCTGGAATTTCTTTACAACAAACATCTGAAGGAACAACCAGAAGAATCTAGGAGCATCATATATCAAATTCCCAGTCCTTAGTGGTGGCAGAGATCTGGGACAGGGCTTTCCCAAGCCTAGAGCCACAGGCACACTTGTCTCAGATGCTTGGAGAGGGCTTATATGGGCACCCACACTCAGCCTGGAAACCTGGGATAGCACAGCTGTTATCCACCTGTCTTGCTGTCACTATTGCAGGACAGGCCCCAAGAGGGTTGCATTGGTTTATAAATCCTAAATACTCCTTTACTGTCCTTGGGATAAAGCAGAAGCCCTAGAGGAGTGTTGAGGTCAAAGCAAGGATAGCAAGTCCAACACCTGATTTCTAATCCAAGGGAGTTCATCAGAATGAAGATTATGGGACTAAATTGGTAAGGAAATGTTGAGAATTCAGAAAAGCTACATGGAAGTACTGTATTGGGTGGCCAAGAAGAATGCTAGCTACAAACTGAGGCCACCAGTGACATCTTTTTAGGGAGTTCCCATGCAAATTCAGGAGATGGATCACAGGTATTAGAAGTAGAGGAGGAGTGGGTTTTCTCTTGGAAAGCCTTTTCTTTTTTTTTTTTTTTTTTTGTGGTACGCGGGCCTCTCACTGTTGTGGCCTCTCCCGTTGCGGAGCACAGGCTCCGGACACGCAGGCTCAGCGGCCATGGCTCACGGGCCCAGCCGCTCCGCGGCACATGGGATCTTCCCGGACCGGGGCACGAACCCGTGTCCCCTGCATCGACAGGCGGACTTTCAACCACTGCGCCACCAGGGAAGCCCGGAAAGCCTTTTCTCTAGTCTTCTTCCTACATCTGACATGTCTGAGCTCCTCCACTGCCCTTATATTTTTGAAGATTATGGTGGCAAGACTGTGAAGCGGATGACACTGGATGAATGCTTCAGCATGTTTAATACCACTGTTGCCTGTAAGGATTATGTTTCCTATAATAAGTGATCTGAGACTATTTAGCTGTACATCCATGGTGAATAATCTCCTATATACAGTTCCCAGATGCCACAGATCCTGTCACCTCTTTATCTCCCATAATATAGATATGATTTTCTTTTCCTTAAATAATTATAATATGAGTGTATATAGCAATGGTAGGCATAAATGTGTGCTATATAAAATATGTTTATTTGAAATATTAAACAATTCCTAGTATTCCTATGAGGATTCCTAAAATATTTCTTTTTCTAGGAATCAGAAGGGAAAGAGTGCATGGATTTTGGGCAAATAATTCTGCAAGGAAAGGATGAATCCCCTCCATTTACACTTAGAGTCAGATAGAGTCACCTAGTTGAAGATGCTCTGCATCAGTTAAGCCAAGCTGAAGTCACTGACCTCTGGAATATCTGGATATTTTTACCAATGTGGGAGGGAAACATTTATATAATGTAGCACAGGAAGAGCCTGTGTTTGCAACTATAGTTATCAGCCTAATGGTTTCCAGGATTCCTTGCTAACCCTTCAGAGAAAAGCTATGGGGTGTTTAATTGAACACTGGGGTTATGAGTTAACTATTAGTTACCTATGGCTACAGAAATGCTGCTTAATGAACCATCCCAAAGCACAGTGACTTAAAATAATAATCTTATAGATCTGCAATTCAGCTGAGGGTCTGCTAATCTAAGTTGAACTCATCTGGGTGGCTTTGCGGGTTTTGTCTATACTTATGTACATGTTTGCGAGTTAGCTAGGGATTGGCTGGCTAGGCTAGGCCTGGCTGGGGCAGTTTGGCCCTGGGCCCTGGTTCCTACGTTTTCCATCTTCTTCCTGGGACCCGCAAACATGTTCTCACATCATTGTCAGAGGTACAAGACAGGAAGCCCAGTCACACGACAAACATGGCTTTAGTCAAAGCAAGTCACATGGCTGAACTCAAGTCAAGGGCTGGCAAAATATACTCAGCCTCTTTAATGAGGGGAACTGCAAAGTCACACGCAAAAGACCTGGGTCAAGGAGGGGTGAAGAATTGGGGCTGTGAATGCAGTCAGCAAGCAGCAGGTGCAACAGATACTTATCCTCCATTTTGGCTCTAGTTTCAGTCGTAGACTTTCCAGTATATTGGTTCCAATTCTTGGCATCCTTCACTTCACCCTTTGTGAGCACCTGTAGGGTTTTCACTGGGTGGTACCTCAGATCGTTTGCCCACAGAATAATGACTAACTTTGTAGGTGAGGGCTGGCATCTGTCCAGAAGGGAGTGACTTTTCCTGATATCAACCACGAGGGGAAGAGTTAAGTTCTCAGAGAAGTCAGAACCTGAGGGTGGGCCTCAGAGAGGAGAGGTCTGCTTCCCAGCATAGGACTCTAATGGAAAACATAGAAACTATTTTATAAGCCAGACTCTCTAGTTGTTGTCTCCCTCTGTACCTGTTTTCCTTCAAATCTTGATTATGAGGAAATGAATAGAAAATGATTCTGCCTACAGGAGATGACAAAGAGGTAAGAAGGCAAAGTTCAAGACAAATCCAATCAAATATTGACTCTGAACAAGGCAAGGTTGTCAAGGCCCTTTATGAGCAGGTCCTGACCGTGGCAAAGGCAGACTTGCTAGTGTAAATGAGCAGAAATAGGAAAATCAGAGGCAAGCTTAATTTATTATTGGGATATCTGGATGGAATGTGAGGCAGACCCTTGGAGATGATGGACAGTGGCCCAGGAGTTGGCTGATCAAAGTGCCAGTAAGTAAGATCTTCTAGGCAAACAGGAGAGAAAGAGAACTCTTAGTGAAGCTTGCTGATACTTGTATCAAAAAGATAAAAAGAAACAGACAGAAAGGGAAGGATAGAAGGAGTAGTTAGAGAGTTAGTAGGAAACCCAGAATAGTACTCAACTACAAAGCCCAGAGGTAGACTTTAGAAAAGAGGGACCTGGTCTTAATGATGCCCACAAGAGCATTCTGGGCAGTCAGCTCTGAAGGTTCCTACAAAGGTGTCATACCCAGGCTGATGGGGAGGGCTGTGTATCTGAAGTCCTAATGAGGGGAGAGGCAGGAGAAGCCAAACAATTGTTGACTGGAGCCCAAGTTTTAAAGCCTGAATAATGAGAGGAAGATAAACAAGAGAGAAGAATTGAGGAACTTAGTGTCCCAGGGGTTTGAAGCACATCAAAATTTGGTTCAGGGGCTTCCCTGGTGGCGCAGTGGTTGAGAGCCTGCCTGCCGATGCAGGGGACACGGGTTCGTGCCCCGGTCCGGGAGCATCCCACATGCCGCGGAGAGGCTGGGCCCGTGAGCCGTGGCTGCTGAGCCTGCGCTCCGCAACGGGAGAGGCCACAGCGGTGAGAGGCCCGCGTACCACAAAAAAACAAAACAACAACAATAAAAAAAACAAAAAATCAAAAAAACAAAAATTTGGTTCAAGACACTGGTCAACATAATTGGAGAATGCTGAGCCTTGCTAGAATCCCGCTTCACTTGGTTCACGTAGCCGTGGAAGGGACCCACGCACTCACTATACAGTAATCTGACAGTAAATAGGTTCATGGCATCCACTGCTCAGAAGCAGATTGAGGGAGAACAGAGTACAGTTAGGTCAGGAGAGCAGATTCTGGGAATCCTGCTACTAGCAGGTTTAAACTTTTCCGTCAAGGTCAAGACATTGTATTTTAAATCTAGACCTGGGACTGTGTTCTCGTTCCTCAGGTTGAATTTATTAAAGAAATTCGTTCTGTGGGAGAAGGGGTGAAGTCCGAGTTCTTGACTATATATTTGAAGATATGACCAAGAAAGAATATGGGATGTTCATATATCCTGAAGAGGGTTTCTATGTGCGGTTTCCTGTCAATGTAAGTTTTTAATTTGTTTTCTTACGGTTTTTCAGAACAGAAAAACTATACCATATACTGTAACACGAACACAATATGTACTAATGTGACATTAGGTCATGTAAAGCCTTGCTACTCAAAACATGCTGCACAGCGCAGAAGCTCCAGCGTTACCTGGAGCTATTAGAAAAGCAGAATCTCAGGCCCAGATCAGAACATGTATTTTTTTTTTTTTTTTTTTTTTTTTTTTTTGCGGTACGCAGGCCTCTCACTGTTGTGGCCTCTCCCGTTGCGGAGCACAGGCTCCGGACGTGCAGGCTCAGTGGCCACGGCTCACGGGCCCAGCCGCTCCGTGGCATGTGGGATCCTCCCGGACCAGGGCACGAACCTGTGTCCCCTGCATCGGCAGGCAGGCTCTCAACCACTGCGCCACCAGGGAAGCCCCATCAACTTTATTTTTTAAGGTTTGAAAAATACTTGTTTTAAGTTAAAAGGCAAACTATATCCTGTGAGGAAAATACTGGCAACGCATATGACAGACAAAGGATTAATATCTCTGATGCATAAACATAGATATAGATATAGATATGTGTGTGTGTATATATAATAATAAAATGAAAATATGCTCAACCTTACTAGTAATCAAGAAAATGCAAATGAAAATGAGATATTTTTCTGCTTACAGATTGACAACTGTTAAAAGTTTCTTATAAAATGTAGAGCTGGCAGCAGATGGGGGGAAGTATTCTCTTCTCATGTACTGTTAGTGGAAGAATAAACTGGCTAGATTTACACCACGTGCTCTGACAGTGTAGAGCAGGGTTTTTCAACCTTGGCAATACTGACATTTTGGGCTGGATACTTCTTTGTTTTGGAGCACTGACCTGGACATTGTAGGAATGTTTAGCAGCCTATGGGGTTGCTACCCACTAGATACCAGTAGCAAAACTCCCTTCAGTCGTAACAACCAAAAATGTCTCCAGATTTTGCCAAATGTTCCCTGGGGGACAAAACCACCCCTGGTTGAGAATCACTGGTCTAGAGGAAGGGACTCCTTTTTATAATTTCCACCAAGATGCAGCAGTGTCTGTGTTAGCAGTGGGTCTATACCAATCAAACCGTAAATAGAGGTTAATTCCAAGAAGAGGGAGTGGGTAGGTGGAGGAGAAGAAATTTACATGCTATTTTATACATTTCTACATTATCCACAACTTTTTCCATTGAACATTTATTTCTTTTGAAATTTTACAAGAATAATAAATATAATGTTTTAAACCAAATAAGTTCTAAATGATGAAGCTGATGACATTAAAGAAGTACTTGGCATACGTTTTTCTGTGAGTACTAATGAAAGCCAGATTATAGTTTGGATTTAATGTTTTGTTTTGTTTTGTTTTGTTTTTGCGGTACGCCGGCCTCTCACTGTTGTGGCCTCTCCCGTCGCGGAGCACAGGCTCCGGACGCGCAGGCTCAGCGGCCATGGCTCACGGGCCCAGCCTCTCTGCGGCATGTGGGATCTTCCCGGACCGAGGCACGAACCCGTGTCCCCTGCATCGGCAGGCGGACTCTCAACCACTGCGCCACCAGGGAAGCCCATAGATTTAATGTTTTTTAAAAATATTTTTATTATAGTGTCTTAAATATGGGATGTGTCTTTTGAAGGGTGTTTTACTTCTGTAAAACTGTAGGACTTTTCCCCCGCATGCTCCTCATTTGATACGTTATGTCTATATACTCTCAAATAAAGGGAAAAGACAGCAATTATTTAATCAATGTGAACAATATAAAAAACTAAATGGAATGATGTATGCTTAAAGCAATATACAGCATATACTAGGGTATGTCTCTATTTATAGATATATATTTAGAAGACCGAACTACATAAGTAATTAACTAACACCTAGTTCTTTAAAATTGTATAGGGAAGAATGTACTAGCATGTTTTTGGTGGAAATACCTCAAGCACACCTGCCATCAGGAAACTCATCACGTGGTGGATGACAACCTTTGCAGAAATAATTTTCACATAGTGATGTATTGTGAGAGGGGAGAGAGAGAGGAAGAGAGGACCAACCCTGAGAAAGTCACACTCATTTTAAATTCTGATGAGTGATGGAAGTTGCCAGGTGAAGAGGAAGCCCCGCCTGCTGTGGCCTAACCGTAGGAGAAACGGTGAGGCCAGTGAACTGAGGGTCAGCGCGACCGGAGGTTCCAACAGAAGTGGGAAGAGGCTCCTGAGTCGGGCAAGGGTCACATCATGGAGGCCTTTTTGATCCTGCAACAGAGGTTTGAAATTTACCATAAAGGCAATGAGAAGCCTTTGAAAGATTTTAAGCAGAATGACACATTCAGATTAGTGTTTTTAAAATATTGTCCTGTCTGCAGCTGGGGAACTGGGAGCAAAACAAAGCCTGCATCCTTTTGCCATATTCTTGAAGTTTCCTTCTTCTAGCTGACCAGGTGTTTTCACACCCCTGTGTCATACAAGGTTGTGTGCAATGCAGACGTAACTTACTTTTCTTTCTCAATAGAAATGGTAAAAAGGGCAAAGTACAGAATAGTTTAGTCACTGGTAAAGTATATTGTTGGCCTTTTTTTTTTTTTTGCTTCCCTCAAGGAAAGAGTATGTTTCTAAGTGTGTTGATTACATTTGCAACACCTGTGTCATGGCAGTTTATAAGGAATTTCACAGAGGATTTCCTAAAGTCTTTGACAAAGAGATACTTAAACATTTCCAGGCTGAAGAACTAATGACAGCAATAGCTGGAAATACTAATTATGACTGGAAACAATTTGAAAAGGTAGGTGATAACTAAAGTGCCTCTAATTCTTCCAAACAAGAATTCCCCCTAAAAACCATTTTTCTCCTTTTTTTTTTCAAGCATTCAACGTATGGTCCAGGATACTGTAAATCACATCCTACGATACTGATGTTTTGGAATGCTTTCCATAAATTAACTTTGGATGAAAAGAGAAAATTCCTCTGTAAGTATTGCAGTAATAGATGGATCTATAATTATATATCTTTTTAAAATATCTTACTTGAGATAAAGTCATTATTAATGGTGTGTCACAAATGTTAATGGCAAAGGAAGGGTTAGAATCCAGGTTTCCTGCCTTCTAGACCACTGTTCTCTCTCTTACATAAACCTGTTCCCATTTTAAAAAAAATGATAGTAATAAAGATATTGCTATTTTACTACCTTGTCTGCACTGACTCTAATACCACCTCCAATTACAGTTTGTGTCCTCTTTCTTCACTCTGGTTGGCTCCTGACTGAGGCTTTTATCTCACATTCCTACCTTTATTTAATTACCTAAAGTTCTATGGAATTAGGACAATGTCAACTGTCTCAAATGCTATTTTAGAAGTAATAATAATAATAGCAATGACCACTGATGGTGATAATAATAACAGCCTTTCTATCGTGTGCCTCCTCCACACCAGGCATTGTACTGATCACTTTATATGGATTACACCCCTTTATCCTAATAGCGACCTCATGAAGCAGGCACTTTTATTTTTCCCCATTTCAGATACAAGGAAAAAAAGGCTTGAGGCATTTAGTGTCTTGTCTATGTTCAAACAGCTGGTGAGTGTCAGAATGAGAATTTGAACCCAGCAGGCTAATTCAAAGCCCAGGCTCAGGAGCACTAAGCTCCATGTGGTATAAGTACTTCTCTTGGTGGGAACCCTAAGGTTTCCACAGGACAGACTTAATGCCTTATTCTCTTACCTTTTCATCCCATTTCTCAGTTTTTCCTGAGATACGCATCTTTCTTCTTGCTATTTTTGTTGCTACTGAGGATGTTTGAGGACAACTTTCCCATAAACCTAACCTACTTCTCCACAAGCCCAAACTACCTTTCCAATCTTCTCTCTTAATGGGAAACTTTTGCTTCAGTCCAGTGGTTCTTTTTTTAAAAATTTATTTTATTTATTTATTTTTGGCTGCGTTGGGTCTTCATTGCTGCACGTGGGCTTTCTCTAGTTGTGGCGAGCGGGGGCTACTCTTCGTTGCAGTGCACGGGCTTCTCATTGCGGTGGCGTCTCTTGTTGTGGAGCACAGACTCTAGGCGCGTGGGCTTCAGTAGTTGTGGCACACGGGCTCAGTAGTTGTGGCTTGTGGGCTCTAGAGCGCAGGATCAGTAGTTGTGGTGCACAGGCTTAGTTGTTCCGTGGCATGTGGGATCTTCCCGGACCAGGGCTTGAACCTGTGTCCTCTGCATTGGCAGGTGGATTCTTAACCACTGCGCTACCAGGGAAGCCCAGTCCAGTGGTTCTGTTGGCTGTACGTTCAGTGAGTTCACTTACATTTTCCTACACCTGGCTTTTTCTTGGGCTTTTCCCCCTGCCTAGAATGGTCAGCCAGCTCATCTCCTTGAGAACTGACTAGCCAGCTGTGACCTCTGAAGCTTCCCTGTCATGCCAGCCCGGTGCCTCTCTCCCTGCCTTGAGTTTGCTCCTCATACTTCCTAGGTGAGCTAAACTAAACTTCCTTGTATCTTGCTGTTATATTTTCAGGTATATAATTTCCCCTCAACTAGATCATGAACTCACTAGATCAAGGACCAAGACCAAATGTCATGATTTTTTTTCACTCCACATGGTCCCATGTAGTTCTCTTTGCACAAGGGGACCCAATACATATTTGTTGAGTGAAGTGACTGATTTCTTCCTTTTCATTTTAAGTTTTGCTCTTCCTATGAACTCTCTTAACCAAAGTTTATTTCTTTTTAGTTTTTCTTACAGGAAATGAAAGGCTGCATGTAAAAGGCATACGGAAAGTGGGAATCCTATTTCACTGTCCTGAAACTTTCAGTGAAAGAGATTTCTCAAGATCACTGATGTGTCATAATATTCTGGACCTCCCTAAATATTCTACAATGGAAAGAATGGAGGACGCACTTCAAGTAGCCATCAACAGCAACAAAGGATTTATGTCACCCACGGCCACAGAGTGATAGCGACCTTCGAGAGGCTCAGATTTCAGGTTCTCTCACCCTTCGATCCTTCTGTTCTTCTTAGTACAAAGTGTTGACGGATTGTAGTTAGAATAAGTTGACAAATGCTGGGATAAACAATAACATGATGAGTCAAGGATAACATTTTTAATGAATCAACATTTCCTGATCCTTAAACTTGCTATGAGAATGCTTGCTTTTTACTGAATTATTTCCTGAACAATAATTATCATTTAAAAATATACTAAATGTTAAAAGCTAACAGATATTTAAAAAAAATTGTACATCTAGGGGTCTTCCCTGGTGGCGCAGTGGTTGAGAGTCCGCCTGCCGATGCAGGGGATGCGGGTTCGTGCCCTGGTCCAGGAGGATCCCACATGCTGCAGAGCGTGAGCCATGGCCACTGAGCCTGCACATCCAGAGCCTGTGCTCCGCAGTGGGAGAGGCCACAACAGTGAGAGGCCCGTGTTAAAAAAAAAAAAAATTGTACATCTAATAAACACTGTCTGCAAATATGAAAGACATGCTGAAGTTCAAAAAAATAAAACTATAAACTAATTCAACATGTTTTTGAGGCACATAGATATATATTTTTATATTCTGGAATGTCTCCAGAGTTTTGATTTTAGCCAAACAATCTATCTGAAAAGTCTAAATGTTAAAGGATTTATTAATTTAATGAATAATGACTTATGCTCATTGCTGTGTTCCAAGAAGCATTCTAAATGCAGATATCATTATTTTGGTTAAAGGCTAAGCCCAACAAGGAACTCCCATTTAATTACAGTTGGAAAAAAATGAAGAACATGAAATATGTTTTCAGCATCATGGTATAGAATGAATTAAAGGAGAGATATAAGTATGGTGGAAATGAATTTTGTGGGCCATTTCTATCTCATATTAAATTTTAAACTGTAAGCTATTCTATAAATGCCTATTGTCATCCCAAACCATACACAGAAGCCTTGTGTCAGTGGTACTTTGGGAAAGGAAACTATGGGGTAAAGTTCATACTGGGGTGCTGATGTGGAAAGAGGGCAGGCATCTGAGGATAGACAAAACAGACATAGAGAATTCACCAAGGACACTAGAATGTAAGGTGGTTAGTAGAAACATAAGCCCCCAGCAAATCCTCATAGTTATTTTGGATGTATCTGGTTTCTAATAAATGGAATGAAGGCCCAGATGTATTCTATTTGATTTTAAGGGAAAAGGTAACTTCTAAATCTTAGGGATCCTTAGGCACCTGACTCTTGGGTTGTGTTTTTCAGGCCCTTCAACTCCAACATTACTTTTTCTGTGCAAATGGGTGAACTGTACTAAACATTTTAAGAAGAGATAGTACCAATTCTTTATATACTCTTTCAGAAAATAAAGGTAGAGAGAACACTTCCCAATTAATTCTCTGTTGCCAGCATTACCCTAATACCAAAACCAGATAAAGACATTACAGGAAAAGAAAACTACATGTATCTCTCATATGAACAGATACAAAAATCTTCTACAAAGTTTTAACATGTCAAACACCCAATAAAATATAAAAAGGATACTACCTTGTGACCAACTGGGATTTAATCCAGAAATGCATTTGAAAATCCATTATATTTCACTATAATAGAAAAAAAATCACATAATTACCTCAATAGAGGTAGAATAAAACTGACAAAATTCAACAGCCACTCATGCAGGATGGATACTCGTGGAAAACTAGGAACTTCCTCAACCTGATTACTTCATACTTAATGGTGAAAGACCAAATGCTTTCCTACTAAAATTGGGAACAAGGCCAAGATGTCTGTTATCACTTCTGTTCAACATTGTACTAGATGTACTAGTCCACACAATAAGGCAAACTAAAAAAAAGAAAGGGCATAATGATTAGAAAGGAAACAGTAAAGCTATCTTATTTACAAATTACATGGGTATCCGTAGGATATTCAAAGGGATCCATACAAAAAAACTACTAGAACTATTAAGTAAATATAGAAAGGTGTCAGGGTTCAAGGTCAATATATAAAAATTAATTGCATTTATATATACTCATAACAATCATACAATGAATTTTTTTAAAGTACCATTTGCAATATCATCAAAAAATAAGAAATACTTATGGATAAATTTAACAAAATATGCTTGACTGTTCCCTGAAAACTTGAAAACATTGCTGAATGAGATTAAAGAAGCTTTAAATTAATGGAGAGAGACATGCTCATGGACAGAAGAATCAAT
The DNA here is from genome assembly GCF_025265405.1 of Mesoplodon densirostris. Taxonomy (NCBI): domain Eukaryota; kingdom Metazoa; phylum Chordata; class Mammalia; order Artiodactyla; family Ziphiidae; genus Mesoplodon; species Mesoplodon densirostris. Next base: position 211,107,577 of record NC_082661.1, read on the forward strand.
ATTATCAGCATGTCAGTTCTTCTGAAACTGATCTAATTTAGTGCAATTTCCAAATCCTTGCAGTCTGTTTTGTAGAAATTGATAAACTGATCTTAAAATGTATATGGAAATGCAAAGGACCTAAAATAGCCAAAACAACATTGAAGAAGGACCATGGTGGAACAGTTGAGTGAACTGATTTTGAGACTTAATTAGAATCTACAGTAATCAAGGCAGTGTGGTACTGGAGTAAAAATAGACATACAGGACTTCCCTGGTGGTGCAGTGGTTAAGAATCCACCTGCCAATGCAGAGTACATGGGTTCAAGCCCTGGTCTGGGAAGATCCCACATGCCACGGAGCAACTAAATCCGTGCGCCACAACTACTGAGCCTGCGCTCTAGAGCCCACAAACCACAACTACTGAAGCCCGCACACCTAGAGCCCATGTTCCTCAATAAGAGAAGCCACCGCAATGAGAAGCCCGCACACCACAACAAAGAGTAGCCCCCGCTCGCCGCAACTAGAGAAAGGCCACACGCAGCAACAAAGACCCAACACCATCAAAAAGAAAGAAAGAAAGAAATTTATTTTTTTAAAAAATGGACATACAAATAATGGAACACAATAAAATGTCCCAGAGTAAATCGAATCACATATAGCCAACAGTTTTGACAAAGACGCCAAGGCAATTCAGTGAGTAAAGGCAAACTGGAACAGTTGGAAATCCATAAGAAAAAAAAAATGAACCTGTTCCCTTACAGGTTCCCATCCCATCCCTTATGTTCCCATCATAAAGAATAATTCATTTGAAATGTAAAAAAGACCTAAAGCTATAAAACTTCTATAAGATAACATATAAGAAAATTTTTGTTACCTTGGGTCAAGCAAAGGTTTCTTAAGACAAAAAAGGCATGAACTATGTAAGAGAAAAACAAAAATGGATAAAGAAGAAAAAATGAATAAACTGCATCAAAATTAAAACTTAAGCTCTTCAAATGACATTTTTTCATGGAATTTTATTTTTTTGTTTTAGTTTTATCATAGCTTTTTTTAAAATTGAAGTATAGTTGCTTTACAATATTGTGTTAGTTCAAATGACATTTTAAATAAAATTAAAAGGCAATCCACAGACTGGTAGGAAACATTTCAAAACATATGTCTAATAAAGGACTTTATATGTAACATAAAGAGTTGTATTATAGGGACTTCCCTGATGGTCCAGTGGTTAAGACTTCACGCTCCCAATGCAGGGGGGCCTGGTTTGATCCCTGGTCAGGGAACTAGATCCCACATGCTGCAACTGAAGATCCTGAAAGCTGCAAGGAAGATCCCACGTGCAGCAACTAAGACCCAGCACAGTCAAATAAAATAATAAGTATTAAAAAAGAACTCATATATATATAAAACCCTTAGATAATAAGCAATCGAATTAATAAATGGGCAAAAGATGTGAACAGACCACCAAATAAGAGACAGAGATCAGCACTAATAAGCACCTGAAAAAAATGCTAAATATCATTAATCGTAAGGGAAATGGAAATTAAAACTGCGATAAGATAGTACTCTAGACTACCTGAATTGCTAAAATTAAAAAGACTGACCAAACCAAATGTTGGCAAAGATACAGAGGCACTGGAACTCCCATAAACTGCTGGATGGAATGCAAAATAGTATAGCACTTTAGAAAAGTTTGGTAGTTTCTTAAAATGATATTCATGTACTTACCATATGACACAGCAATTCCATTTTTAGGTATTTACCCCAAAGAAATGAAAACATTTATCCACTCAAAGACTTGTTCACAGTATTCACAGCACTTCTATTCTCTGTGGGCACAAACCGGAAAGGACTGAAAAGCCTTCCTATTAGTAAATGGATAAAGAAATTGTGGTATATCCATATAATAGAATACCACTCAATAACAAAGAGGGAACTACTGATGAAACACTACAGGATGAATGTCAAAAGCCTTATGCTAAGTGTAAAAAGTCAGACACAAAAGACTGCACAAGTTTGAATCCATTTCTAAGAAACTCTAGAAAAGGCAAAGATTTATTGACAGCAGATCAGTGGTTGCAGGCACCGCAGCGTGGGCCGTGGGACGGCACGAGTTTCACCACGAGACTGCAGCAGAGCCCCCAACAGAATGCTTAACAAATTTCAGCTCTCCGGGCCACCATAGTTTCTGGAAATTCTGCAAGTCCGCCTGTGTCAGGGCTCCTCCTAGTGGAATTGCAGTGTTTCTTCGAAGGCCAGTTCAGGTGGCCACTGCCCGCCCGGGGACACCTTCTCAGCTCTGCTCACCCACCTCTTCACCGGCCAGTGTCCTGTTTACTCTGGCCACCGTCCAAGCCAGTCGTGAGTCATCCAGTTTCCCTTTAACTTTTCCTTTTCGATTCCGCCCCCTTAAAAAAAAAAAAAAGGCAGTTTCGATTCTCTGACACTGCCGGCTCCGCCCCCAAACAGCACATTGGAAGCCCGGCGTCGAGGCAGGGGCGGGGCAGGGAGGCTGCGGTTCCTCGACGCCGCCGCGCGTTGCTCTCGTTCCGCCTGCGCACCGCGACGCCGGGGGTCCCGTGGGCGCTCTCGCAGCGGCCATCTCCCCCTCTCCTTGCCTCGTCACAGCTCGGTCTCTTCAGAAGGTCTGGAGAGCGGAGGCACGGCCGTGGAGCCCGGGAAAACTGAGATGGAGCGGAGGCCACGGAGGGGGTCGCGGGGCGGCGGCGCGCGCTCGGCGTCCCGGCTGGTCCCGGCGTCCCGGCCCGCGGAGCCGCGGGGTGCGAAGCTCTGGCTCTTCCCCAGCGCCGACCCGCTCCGCAGCGCGCTGTCCCGGAGGACCGAGGCGACGCGCCAGATGTGCTGCACGCGCGAACGCCTGGCTGTGCTGGAGCGCGGCGGCGCCGGCGTCGAGGTCCACCAGCTGCCGGCGGGGAGCGACGGCGCCAGGAAGCCGAGTGAGTGGGGCGGCGCAGCGCCCGCTCGGCCCTCCCGCCGCGGGCTGGGGGTGTGAGTGCGGTGGGCTGCCGGGGTCGGCGCCTGCGGGGTCGGAGTCGCGGTCGGGGCCAGCAGGGACGCTTCTCTACAGAGTGGCCCGACTTGTGCAGTTCTTCTCTCACCGCGAAGAAGATTCAGAAGGGGACCAGACGCCGCAGCGGTCCGCGGAGGCCGCAGACGCGCGCCGGCCCGGGGGGTTTTCGCGCTTGGCTCGTGCAGCATCCCTGCGCTCTCCCAGCCCCGATCCCGGTGGGCGTGGAGTTCGGCGGGGTGGTGGCGAGGAGTAGTCGGCTCCGTCCGCCGACCGCACAGAGGGAGTGTACCGGCAGCATCTTATCTCAGCCAGCCCTCCTCTGTCGTTGGTTTCTGTTCCAAGTGTGTTTCTCACTGACCCCTTTTTCGGTCCGCTCCTATGTAGAGTCTTTGGAGAACCTCGTTCGCGTTAATCTTGTTCTCAGTGACGATGTTTGCAGGCATTTTAAAGAGTGCTTTCAGTTGCACTTCTCCGTGGTAATCTCTGTAGAGATTAGGTCCGGTGTCCGTAGTTCCGATTCTACAGGTGGGCGGGAAAGCAAATGGCCACACACTCAACTGAAAAATTTGCCCTTCTGTTGAGTGAAGAAAATGATATTTTACTTTTGTTCGTTTTACTTTTAACTTGAGCGGAGTCGAGGATTTTTTTTCCTGTGGGCCATTCGCATTTCTTTTTGAACTGCCTGTTCATTCATATCTTTGCCTGGCTTTTTAAAAAATTGAGTTGTCGGGCTTCCCTGGTGGCGCAGTGGTTTAGAGTCCGCCTGCCGATGCAGGGGACACGGGTTCGTGCCCCGGTCCGGGAGGATCCCATATGCCGCGGAGCGGCTGGGCCCGTGAGCCATGGCCGCTGAGCCTGCGCGTCCGGAGCCTGTGCTCCGCAATGGGAGGGGCCACAGCAGTGAGAGGCCCGCGTACCGCAAAAGAAAAAAAAAAATTGAGTTGTCATCTTTTTCGTATTTATTTGGAAGAGTTTTTGAATATTGAGTTAGAGGAGCCTTTTGTCGGTCATATACGTTGTAAAATTTTCCTCGACTTGCCTTTAGCTAAGGTTATTTTATTGTCTACTTCATCAATCTTTTAAGGAGGCTTATGGATTTTGTGTTATGTTAGAAAGCTATTCACAATCCAATTTCTTTTTTTTATGTACTCATCTTTATACTAATTTTAAGATTTTATTTTTAAACCTAAAATTTTTGATACACTTGGAAATTATTTTGACTTAAGGAATGAAGTAGGGGGATCTAGATTGATTTGCTTCTCCAGAATGGCTAGCCGGATGTCCCAGTACCTTTTTTTGAATAAACCCTCCTTTTTTCCAACTGATTTGAAATGCTGGGTCTCTAAACAACTGTAGTCTGTTGGGCCATTTCTTCTTTATTACCAAACCGTTTTGGTTCTCTTAGCATTTTTATTATGAAGTCGTTTGTGCTTTGGTATTTTTACAAGAATAGATTTTTTTTCGTTAGAACTGAAAGCTGAAACAAGGTCCCAAATCTACCCTACTTATTTATTTATTTATTTATTTATTTATTTATTTGGGCAGGGTCTTAGTTGCGGCACGCGAACTCTTAGTTGCAGCATGTGGGATCTAGTTACCTGACCAGGGATCGAACCCAGGCCCCCTGCATTGGGAGCGCGGAGTCCTAGCCACTGGACCACCAGGGAAGTCCCTGTCCTACTTTTTGTGAACAAATTAAATAAGAGTAAATGGCATAGTGGACAATTTTAAATCTTTAACTTTTAGAAAGGGCTAAATATGCACTAATGCCAATAACAATTCTTTTAACAACATCCTTTTTAAAAATCGTCCCCCCAAACCAAATGTCTCCTTTTAAGGTTATAGGCCTTGGCTTCTAGATGGAGCGTCAGGAGGGGTTTATTATTGTTATTTGTTTTGTTTTTGGAAAGAGTGTATCTCAGAATACACAATATATTTACTCTTAAAATGAGTTGTGGAGGCTTCCCTGGTGGCGCAGTGGTTGAGAATCCGCTTAGCCGATGCAGGGGACACGGCTTTGTGCCCCGGTTCGGGAAGATCCCACATGCCGCGGAGCTGCTGGGTCCGTGAGCCATGGCCGCTGAGGCTGCGCGTCCGGAGCCTGTGCTCTGCAACGGGGGAGGCCACAACAGTGAGAGGCCTGCGTACCGCAAAAAAAAAAAAAAAGAGAGTTGTGTTGTCCAAAAATTAAGATATATTTTCTTACAGCCTTTTTCATTTCTAGCTTTTCAAATTTAGTTTTTCTTTATGAACTTCTTGAACAGGAATCTAAAAGCATACTTTTTCCAGGTGTTTTAAGTGTATTATAATGAAATGAATAATAATAGTGGGTAACAGAATGGTGATAGTTGGATTTGCTCTGCAGAGTGCATTAAGTTAGGGAAAAAAATGAAGATACATTCCATGGACCAAGGCGCAGAGCACATGCTGGTTCTCTCCTCAGATGGAAAACCATTTGAGTACAACTATAGCATAACACATGCAAGGTAAGGAAGGTGTTTTCTTTTATTAAAAATCATTTAAATTTTACTCAAAAGGCAATCATAATTTTTGTAGGAAGATATTACTTTATATGATCCTTGTCGCCTGCTTTATACAGTAACATCTTAAGTAAATGATGAATTCTGGACAAGTTAATTCTATCAAATGAACTATAAATCAATTTATGTCTCACATCGCATGTACCATGTGTTGCTTTGGCATTTAAAGGAAATGATTGGTTAGTCCAAGTAGCCCCAAACTGGACTTTCACATTCATTAACTCATTTAACACTCCTAATAATGCTATAAGTTATATTTACAGAAATAGTTTTCTACCTTGGGAAAAAATGAATTATCAAATGAATGATTTGTGAGATTTTTTACTAGTAGATCATGTGAATTAGAAGTTATTTTCATCTTGTATTATTCCTGCATCATAAAATTATTGTATGCAAAAGTGTCTTAGAATCATCTTACCACAGTTTTGTAATGCACATTATTTTCTTTTTAAGCCACTAATTAAAGCACGTTATTATAATAATTTTAGATGTGCTGAACGTGAAGCAGTAAATTTAATGTTTTGAGCTTCAATCCTAATTAAATACAGTTAATAACTCTTACATCAATGTTGTGACTTCCATTATGTGATCAACATAAACCATATTTTCTTTCATCAGGTTTCAGTGCATTTTACAAGAAAAAAATATAATTCAGATCACATGTGGAGATTATCATTCGCTTGCACTCTCAAAAGGTACTTTTCTGGAATATTGTTTCTTGGAGCAAATGTGTGTGTGTGTAGAACTAGTAGAATGTATGTGCTTCACTTTGTAACAGAAGTATGGTTTTGAATGTGATATGGTCTAGAGCAGTACTAAAGGAGACACAAAATTAGAATTCTTGAACCTATAAAATCTTCAGGTTTTCATAATTACTATTCCTCCCTTTTCTTCTGTCAAATGACAAAACTAAAACAATTTGGTAACGAGTTTGATGTCCTTTATTTAAGGGAAAAGAGCCCATGGATTGAGAGTGTATAGGGCTTCACAAGCAGTGGAACAGTCTTCCCGAGGGGTTTCGGGCAAGGGCGAGTTTTGTAGAGTGTTAGAAGCCTCAGCGCGGAAACCGGGCATGATTGGCTGAGGTTGCGTGGCTGACATTTAGAAAGATCAAGGAGCAAGGAAATAAGTGTAGAGCGCAGAGTAGACTTGGTGTTTGGGGATTGGCTGACTGCACATGCTGTGTTTCTGGTCAAGCGGAGCATTTACAGGGCCATGAAAGTTCGGTTTGGTGACATGGCACCTGGGCCACCTCTTGGGCCTAGAGCTTTATTTCAAAAGTTCCGTGTTTTTTTATTTTTCAAATATGAAACAGTGAAAATATTCTGAATAATCAAAATCTCCTCTTTGGAAGCAGGACCAGGCATGATCCACCCTTTTCTAGAACTTTCTTCCCTTTTTCTAGTGCTCTTCCAGCTCCCATGATAGGAGCTCAGAATCCCTTGGGTCTGCTTTTATGGCCAGTTTGCAGGCCTCTGACGTGTTTTACCATTACCTTTTGAATTCAGAGATTCTCCCCAGCCCTTTATTACTTCCTGTTTCTTACCAGATACCATCATGGTAGGGAAGGGAAGTAGTGAATATGGAGTATTTCCTGAAGAAACTTGACCTAATTAAGACAGGAAGGCGATAGAGGGGGGGAATTCAGGATCAAGGAAATTTTTTAAATACGTAGGACAGATATAAACATAAACTGAATGAAAGCTGGAATTCATGGGAAGTAAGTAATCAAGTATTTGACCTGTACTGAAAGCCCTGTTAAGGTTTGAGTGTATAAAACTTGTATTGGAAAAAACTGGTTTTTTGAGTTCATCCATTTATGAACAGATCTTTCATTTTGAGTATCTACCATACTGAGGTTGTGAAGATGAGACAGACACACTGTGCCTTCAAGAAGCGCAGGATCTAGGGATGTGGGACAAAGGGGTTGTTCAGGGTTTATTATTGGTAAATCACAATCTAGGAAGAATGAAAGTTGGGAAAGCAAGAAAGGGAACTGCTGATCGTTCTCAGTGGTATCATAATATTCCTGGTGGCTGATAGGCATGTGATAATTACGTTTGAAGGAAAACCTCTGTCTCCCACCAGGTCCTGCTCAGTAAACATTAAATCTCCGATATATTTTTTTAGACTCCGTTAGATACTGTCATCTCTATTAGATAATATCTAAGAACTTTTCTTTAAAAATATGATCCAATATGTATAGGTATGACTGATTCACTTTGCTGTACACCTGAAACTAACACAACATTGTAAATCAACTATACTCCAATAAAAAATTTTAAAATAAATAAGTAAAATAAAAATATGTTCCATATATTTAATTAATGGAAGAAGATGCTCACTCTTTCAAAATACTGTGCTGCAGTTTTCAATGTATTTTTAAGGTATTTATTTAGCATCTTAAGGCACTTGGGAGAGGGAAAGAAAGAAAAGTAGTTTTAGGTTTTATTTTCCCAAATGTAGGATGTTTCTATCTTTCATGGGCCCATCCTGTGGGATTTTTAAAATAAGTGTTTCTTGAATTTGATTATAATATATTCAGATAGCTTAATTCTTTGTCCGTTCAGGCTGCTATAACAAAAATAGACTGGGTGGCTTAAACAGCAGAAATTTATTTCTCACGGTTCTGGAGGTAGAAGTCCAAAGTCAGGGTTCCAGCAGGTTCGGTGTCTAGTGAGGGCCAGTTTTCTTACAGGTGGAGTGGGTGAGGGAGCTCTCTGGGGACCCACTTATAAGGGCGTTAACCCCATTCATGAGTGCCCCCCACCTCGCGATCTCATCTAATTCTAGTCACCGCCCAAAGGCCTCACCTCCTAATACTGTCACACTGAGGGTTAGGATTTCAACGTGGGCGTTTTGAGGGGACACAGACATTCAGTTCATAGCACTACCCTTTGAGGTAAGAGGTAAGGGATTGTAACTGTCATCGCTAAAGAGAAGGTTCTGGTTTTTCTGACTGAGACGTGAGAGGATCTGAGCAGTCTTGTCAGTTTGAACGGAGGAGATCATGATGGTGTAGTATGGATAGCACATAACGTCCTAGGGTGATGTCTGCTGCATTTTAAACTGACTAAGACAGTGTTTTCTCTGTTTACGTCAAGGTGGTGAGCTTTTTGCGTGGGGACAGAACTTACACGGCCAGCTTGGAGTTGGAAGAACATGTGCCTCGATCCCAACACCGCAGATCGTGGAGCACCTCTCAGGAGTCCCCTTGGTTCAGATTTCTGCAGGAGAAGCCCACAGCATGGCCTTATCCATGTCGGGAAACATTTACTCATGGGGAAGAAATGATTGTGGACAGCTGGGCCTGGGCCACACCGACAGTATGGAAACATATTTTCAAATTCATATTCTAAACAAATATATATTTGTCATGTAAGAGATGAATGTACCACAGACTTCCCTGGCAGAAATGATTCAGACCCCCACTTTCATTAGCACCGATCTCCCTGGTTATCTCTCTGTCTTCAGGGCAGAATTGGTCTAAACGACATGCGTGCACAGTGTGGAGGTCATGGCTGTGATTGAGACGTGTGTCAGGGCTAAGTGGGAAAAAGGGAAAGAGCATGGGACTGGGGATCAGAATACCTGGGCTGTGATGCCCACTTCAAGTTAACTAATTTCAGGGCCTACCCAAGTCACTTATTTTTCTCTAGGTCTTATTTTCTTTTTCTGTAAAGTGATGAGTTTGGATGAAGTGACCTTCAAGGTACTTGTGCACTTAAATGTCTATTATTCCAATTACATTAGGACAAAAGGATACTAAAATTCTATTTAGAAGCTCACCTGTCCTAGTCTCCTAAGGTATTCATTACATCTGTACACACACAACAACGACACAACAATTCGCATTATTGAGCTACGTCTACAAAGCAGATGGCAATACTTCTGATGACCCCAAACACCTTGTTAGAGATTTCAGGTGTGGCAAACTCTGCTGCTTTATTAGCTGTGATAATGTACACATTACCCCCAGAGTTACTGATCCGATACTGCATTTCTGCCTCACACGGTCCAATGCTAGTTACTCAGGAGAACCTGTAAGTCAGTGTTAGAAAAATACTCAGAGGAGGAAAAGGAACAAAGGACAGTTGAACTTATTTTTGCTGAATCTCTAAGTGATTGGACAAGAAAATAATCGTGAAAGAGAGAAGAGGTAGTGTAAGGGAAGGACAGTGTCGTAGAGACTTTGAAAGAAGAAAAGAAGCTTTATGTTCATTAAAAGGGTAACGCTAGATGGGTCTTGGAAATATCAGGTATGCTTCAGTGAAGGCTAATCAGGTCAGGTTAAAAAGAGAAGAACGGGCTCTGGGAAGTGAAAGTGACACTTTCACAGGTGAGTGCCCCCGCGTGTGGCCCTTTGACCACTGCCCACCTCTGCTTTTAGACCTAAATGTACCAACACAGAGCCTTTCTTGTCAAAGTGTGTTAGGAGCTGTCGTGATGGGCCTAGAGGAAGTGGTCTGGGTATTTTATCAGTAGGTGGAACTCTAGTGTGAAATTCACCATTTCCTTTGGGTCACTTGAACTCTTCTTTCCCTTGCCTAGATAAAGCTTCTCCTTCCCTCATTGAAGTGCTGGCCAACCAGAAAGTTGAATTTCTTGCTTGTGGTGGCTCTCACACTGCCCTGCTCACAAAGGTGCGTTACCCTTGTCTCTTTGACTGTAATTCCAGGACAGCACTTAGTAGTGGAGAAAACACTAGAACCTGGAGATGTGGGCAGCTAGTGTTCCCCAGAGAAGAAAGGTCACCACTGCCCACATGCAGGACTGTCATGATCACTGGGGGGCTTTGCTTTGATGGTGATTTTATTGAGTTTTCACTGACGCCTTTGCATCAGTGAGTGTTTACTTCTGTGTCATATTTCTCTAGAACCTGATACGAAGTTCTCTTTCTTTAGGATGGGCTGGTGTTTACTTTCGGTGCTGGAAAATATGGGCAACTCGGTCACAATTCAACACAGAATGAGTTAAGACCCTGTTTGGTAACTGGACTCGTTGGGAATAGAGTGACCCAGATAGCATGTGGGAGGTAAGTTGTAAAGTGTCAATGAAAATTGGTAAGATATGCACAGTAAATTTAGATAGGTAGTTTAATAAAATTTCCATCAAGTTTCTTTGATTGAAATAAAGGTATCAAACATTTTCAGATAGGTGAAGATGCTTAATTTTACATTATTAGACAATCATAATAAACATTTTACTATACACATTTACTTTCATTGATTTTTTTTAATGTGTAAATATATTTACTTTCTGTTGGTCCTTTAGTGAAATACCTTTGTAACTGTTCGAATGCACTTTTATCTTTAAAAAAAAGTTATCATTTATTTGGAAAAAAATGAACAAACATGAGTTAGAAAGGTTTAGCCATTGATGTCATCACTCCATCTCTGCATTAACCAAAGGAACACTGTCACCACTTTGTACTTTTTCGTAACATACATTCCTCTGAGTAGCATGTGTTACAGAAGGAGTCCTCACCTTAGAAATGTCTTACTGCAAACCAGGCAGTACCCCTGCTAACATAGGAGAATTCACTAGAAAGACACAAGACTCAGTGAAAGCTACTACACTGATGGTCACTTTTATTACAAGAGGATACAAGTTAGAACCAGTCAGAGGAAGAGATGCATAAGACAGAGTCTAGAAGGGGCCCAGATGAGGAGCTTCTGGTGTCCACTCCCCTTGGAGCCATGGGCCGTGTTGCCTCCTCCCAGCCTGATACATGACTGAAGAATATTGCCAACCAGGGAAGCTCACGCAAGTCCAGGGTTGTTATTGGGGTTTCATTGCTTAGTCATGATTGATTGAATTATTGCCCATGTGGTTGAACTCAACCTCCAGCCTCTGTGTATCGAGAGGTTGGGCTTACATACAGCTGGAGGGGCTTCCATGAGTCCCCTGGATAAACTATTAGGTGTGGTCTTAGGGGCGGGCTTACCATGAATAAGGGAGACACTCCTATCACTAGGAAAATTCTAAGGGTTTAGACATTACTTCCCAGGAAGTGAGGACAAAGGCCAGACCTGTGAGTAAGGCCAAATTCTTTCCTTATACATCTGTATAGTATGAGAGGCCATCAAGCAAATCAGTAGGAAAATCAGCATGATAAAGGTCTTTGGGAAATAGAGCAGGGAGCTCAGGGAGGGTCACCTAATGCTGTCTTCTAGGATGGGGAGGGGAGGGGCTCAGAGATGGCTTCCAGAAGGTGGGACTCAAGCCAAGGCCTAAAAAAGAAAGCAAGAGGTGGTGCTTGTTCTGACGAAGAGAATGTCATTTGCCTGGGTGCAGCATCATGGCCTTCAGCACGCTTAGGGGTTCCAAAATCATCTCAGCCACACATTAGTGGTTTCTTAGTTTCTAGATGGCTAATGTCATCCATTGGAAGTTGGTTAGCTGGTTTCACTGACTGAGTAGTGTAGTTTCTTCAGTTTACCAGATTGCTGCATACTCTAATCGTTGTGGATGATTGAGAACTGACCGTATGTGCTTTCATTTAATAGGCAGCACACACTTGCCTATGTTTCTGATGTGGGGAAGGTCTTTTCTTTTGGTTCTGGAAAAGAAGGACAACTGGGAAATGGAACACGTAATCAACTGATACCACGTCCCATGAGATTGCCATCAAACGAAGAACTCACGTTTGGTAAATTCTTTAGGAGCACAGGATTTGGCATGAGTACCTCGGTTGAGAAACTGATGGTTCTAAGTGTGTAATGTGGGCAAGAAAAGAAATGTATGACTGTGAAGGGAGGTTTTCTAAACATTGCTTTCATTTGTTTACTTGTAAACAGCGTAACACAGCCAATCTAGTTTATCAAGTCGAAATAACCATTAGTTTTCCCTTAGCCCTTCAGGTTAAGATTAATGTGGATCTAAAATGATACAACGTAAAATAGACTATGGGTTCAGAGGCCTATGCAGCCTCTGATTCCAGTTTTCAAGGGACCTATTAATTCCATAGTGATTGTTTTTCTTACCTGATTAAATTGACTCATAATCACATAAAACCCTCAGAATGATGAGCAGCCGACACATGCCAGGCACTGTAAACTGTGCCTGACTCACCGGTCCCTAAACAGTTCCAGGAGATGTGTACTCTCAGTCCTCTTTTGCTGGACGGTGCAGAGACTTGGAGGGCAGAAGGTTAGCCTGTGAAGGGTTGTGGCTGGACACGTGAACTGTGCCCAGTGTAACTTTAGAGCCTTAGCTCTGAAACGTTCCACTGTAGAAGTGCCTCGGAGCCCTTGGGTCACTTGTTTCTGAAAGCTTAGTGGTGACCGGAAGTACCAGAATTCTCTCAGTTCTTTTGGGGAAATGAACAGTCGTGTTATTTCCTTAAGCAGATCAAGTATATCTGATTTCTTATAACCACTTACATAGGCTTTTGAAGTACTTACATTCTTCACAGCCAGTAGTCGTTGATTAAATCTTGAGTTGTAGAATAATAAATTTTTAGTAAGAGGCGCTGAATTAAACCAGGGAACTGTTAACTAATCAAATATTTGTTTGACTGTGTTGTATATATGAGCATTTATGTTAATTATGTGTATTAAACTGATAGCACGTCGCCGACCTTGCGAATCATCTATGTTTGCTAACTAGACTTTACCCTGAAGTAGATATGTACTTCTGCTTTATCGGTAGGAAATGTACTGAGTCTTTGTCTGTCAGAAAGATAAAAGGACTCACTTTAAGAAGAATCTAAAATTATTTAGGCTGAGTGTGTATATTTGTATCAAATGTGTTTCTAAACTCTGATTTTTTGTAAATCCCTTTCAGAAAGCCATAACTCAGAAAAGGAGTTAATAATGATTGCTGGAGGAGATCAAAGCATTTTGCTTTGGGTGGAAAAAGAGGTAAAGATAGATCTCTAGAAGTTTTATAACTTGGTATTTTAAGCAAAACAAGGTTCTAGAATCCAGATTTGGTGAATTCCAAAATCATCAGGTTACTAGGCTGAGTTTGGGGAACTGTTAGACATTATTGATCCTTTATTGTCTAAACTACATATGTATTTACTCAGAAAAGTCAGCAGATTTGCCCTTAGTGTATGTCAAATACGTGTGATTTCCTTAGACCTGCTTACCTTTCGGGAGGCTCCTTCCCAAGAGCGTTTTGGTCAGGGTGCTAGTGAACCAACAGGTTGATACTCTGAAGTGACTTTGCCAGCCAATACTAAAAAAGACCCGAGGTTTATAGTCTTATGAATAATCAGTCTGTAACCTCCATATCCTACTCCACCAAGGCAAACCGAGTTCCTGCTACTTCTATACTCAGTCCTTTTAGGATCTCTCCACTCAAAGCTGTCTGATGTTCAGTTTAATCTGATCATACCCGTATAAAGTGTTCAGTGTTGGGGCATTCAGAGAACCTTACTTTGGATCTAAGCACCCTTGGACAAGAAATTGGCAACCAGGCAAATGATTGATTGTTCCTTGGTAGAATCTTACTTTATGATTTTTGCAGAGCTATGTTATCCACGCTTAGTATTACTCTCTATCCTTAGAACGTGCCTGAGACTTGGTTACCTATTTCTGTGGTGTCTGAGTTACTGTATTTTACTATTTTGTTTGTTTACAGAATTCCTACGTTAATCTGAGGAGGAAAATTCCTACCTTGAATGAAGGCACTGTAAAGAGATGGATTGCTGACGTGGGGACTAAACAGTGGCAGAATACAAAAAGGTACACCCTACGTGTCTGCTCATATAGCTCTCTAAAGCAGTGTTTCCCCAACTGGTTCTGCATAATACAGAGATGTGAGATTTTGTGGTCCACTAGTGGTCCATTTGTCAGAGATCTGCAGAGAGACAGAACCAGTAGGGTGTGTTTGAGGGTGGTGGGGAGAGATTTTAAGGAATTGGCTCATGCAGTTGTAGGGGATGGTAAGTACAAAATCTCTGAGGCAGGACAGCAGGCTGGAGATCCAGGGAAGAGTTGATATTGCAGCTTGAGTCTCAAGGCAGTCTGGAGGCAGAATTCCCTCTTCCTCTGGAGACCTTAGACTTTTTCTCTTAAGGCCTTCAACTGATTGGGCGAGGCCCACCCACATTATGGAGGGTCATCTGCTTTTCTCACAGTCTACTGATTTGAATGTTAATCTCATCTAAAAAATACCTTCACAGCAACACCTAGATTGGTGTCTGATCAAATCTCTGGGTACCATGGCCTAGCCAAGTTGACACATACAGTTTAGCATGTAAGCTCCATGGGGGTGTCTTTCTTTACTGCAGGAGTTCTCTGGGCCTTTGATATGTTTAATTGTGACACTGAGCAGGAAATATAGTCTACAGTTTCTCAACCCTCGTTGACTTTAGAGCCTCTTGTTTGTTGAGCTGTTATTCGCAGCTGAACAGCTTAGGCAACCTTATTCTCAATGATAGAACTCCTACCACCTGTACAAATTATACTCATTTATACAGGCGTTTCCTTTTAGAGACATTTTTAGGTATGGCTTCCTAATTCTGGAAAATAGTTATACCAAATAGCTGCATCATGCAGAGCACAAATGGTCAAGAACTATTTGTGCAAGTACTTCTATGACAGAACTGAGCATACATCCCCACCTTTAATTTCTAGTTAATTTTTTTTGTTTCTATTCCAGTGGAATAGAAATAAGTAGGGCTTGGAAAGCTGGGTGGGTTGGGAGTGTTTTATTTGTCCAAGAAAATATCCTAGGTCAAGCCTTATCCTCTTCCCCTCTGGCTTCTCTGAGTACATATCTTTTTATTTCCCATGTTTGTTTGCCTCTGAAATTTTGAGATTTCGCAAATGAGACTTTCAGATGCCCATGGCAATATACAAATAAATTGGAGATGGAGGGAGGAGTTTGAAGGACAATTTATCATGTCTCCTGCTACAAGGAGGCATATTCTGATTTGTTTTAACCACCATCTTCTTCCTAATATAGGGAAATCAGAGAGATATTTTCATCTCCTGCATGTCTGGCTGGAAGTTTTTTAAGGGAAAGGTAATATATATAATAAATTTAAAATTCTGTTGAAAACACTATGTATAGATAGCATGGTGACTATGTTAATAATACTGTATTGTATATTTGAAAGTTGCTGAGAGAATAGATCTTACAAGTTCTCATCACAAGAAAAAAATGTGTAAGTATGTGTGGTGATGAATATTAACTAGACTTGTGGTGATCATTTCACAGTATATGCTTTACATATATCAGTGCATTATGTTGTACACACCTGAAACTAATATAATGTTATGTGTCCATTATATCTCAATTTAAAAAACTGTGATAGATGGTAACGAAAATGGTTTGAGGGTAAAATAATTATCTATGTCTTTATCTCTTTTTAAAAATTACCTTTTTTTTCCTACAAAAGCACATATATGCTTGCTGTGGAAAATGTCAAAAAAAAAAGACATGAAACAAAAAGAAAATGAAAATCAGCCAAAATTCACCACTTAAGTGTAATAGCTAGTGTTTGTATAAATATCTTTTTTAATGCAAATCTGTTGTTTTACAAAAAATGGAATTATATTGTTTTATACATTTCTTCACACTTAATACATTTGCCCATTTTTCCATTTTATTCAGTTTTTATATTATTCAGTATTTCCCCATAACATCATTTTAATGGTTGCATGGTATTCCACGGGAAGGACACACCTTAATTTATTTGATTACTTCCTTATTGCTAGATACTAAGGTTTCTTTGAATTTTTAAGTATTATGAAAGAATGACTTTGTACTTCTTTTCCTAAATATTGGTATAATATTTATTTAAAATAACTTTTTCTGTTTTCAGACACTAAATATATGTATTATTTCACAAAGAATGGGTCTATTTTTAGACAGTATATTCAGTCCAGTATAAATGTAATTCTTGAGCTAAGACAGACATTTCATTAGTAATTTTCTCTTTGATTACTAAAAATTTACTGCTCTGAAACCCCTTTTTTGGTCCCTGCTTATAGTTCATGTAACTGGAAAACAAGAAAAACCTTTACCTTTTTTCTGTGGCTATTTTTTTTTGTACTGAAAAATAAATATTTATTGATTACTCATTTAAGATAAGACAATATCTGATATAAAGTCTGATAGCATATGTATTGTTAATGCAGCCTCGATTTTTTGACATTTCAGAAATAATCATATTTTGTCAGCTATATTTTCAATGGTGTTTGTATTCAGCCAAATTTTTATAGTTATTGAAAAGGTGAGAAAAAAGTAATTTTATTAAAATGAAGCAAGCTTGAGAAGAAACTTTTCATCTGGATAAATAATCTAATAAAATATTTAATTTTGACATGTCCTTTTTCATTTACTTATTCATCCATTTTTCATTTACCTTCCTTCCACAGAATAGCTGGAGAAACGATGTCTATTCATTTGGACTTAAATACAGCAAGGGACACCTTTAAGGAGTTAACCCAAAAGGACTGGATTACTAACATGGTGGTATTCTTCAGATTGTTACCTGGAAAAAGAAAATACACTGAAACATTTTTATAAGAACTGAAAATTTCAGAAGAAATATCTTGTTTTCAGATGCTCTTTGAGACCCTGTGGCATATACAGATTAAGTTAAACTCAGTTACCATTCAGGAGTTTCCCCACTTAGGGTGAAATAGGTAGTATAGGAGGCACTTAGATTACAAATAATCTAACTAGTTCATTGGTGCCCACACACATACACATATATGTACAGGCACTCCCCTAGAGGGAATGTTTTCAATTTAGGGCTTTAGGAAGATGATTAAAATATATGTTGAGACTGGTACACTAGAATAAGAACAACATTTTATTTGCAGTTATTTTAAACATAAGTATAGAAATGAAAACACTTTTTCTGATATGAATGTCCCCCTCACCAAGGACTGCCTGGTCTGCACTTCCTTTTCTGTAGGTTCTAGAATATTCTTGTTCTTTCTGGGATTGTTGCTTCTTTGTTTCAGCACTGTTTCTACTATCTTTAGGCTTCCCTCTTGGAGATGCTTCAGGCATGCTTCCTTTATGAATGTAGCCTTTCCTAATGTAGCTTTTATTAATTTTATTTCCCTGTTCTACTGTACTGATTGAGCTAGGGGTGGTACTGTCTGTGTTGTTCTCTCAATCTGTTGCTTTCTGGGTCTCTGGCTCGTTTTTGCGCGCTCTCTCTCTCCCTCCCTCCCTCTCTCCCTCCCCCTCCTTCACTTCTCTTGGCTACCCCCACCCCCATTTGGTCTTTCCTTCTGCTTCTGTGGCTCTTGTTCTTTCCCTCTCTCTGTCTCGTGCTTGTTCTCTTCCTGCTCTCAGCTCCCTCACCTGGTCTCTTGCTCTGTCTGACACACTCAGCATTCTGTACCTTAGCTGCAGGTTCTCTCTCGCACACTCTTTTCTCAAGGGAAGATGGAAAAATTAATTATTTTAACTTTGGCAGAACCATTGCCCAATTAGGAGTCTGATGTAAAATGGATCCCTAATTATGCACCTTTATCAGGACTCTGCAGCAGTTAGTAGAAAGATCACCAGAAAGAGAAAGCCATTTCTGCATCTGTGAAGGGAAGAGGTTGGACCAGTTCATCACTAAGGCTAATTATACCTTAGTTGTGCCAGAACAATATCATATACAGTGCAAGCGACATAATCGTAGAGCGGTCTCCCATTGTTTCAGATGGGACAATTGGATCAGAAGACCTGTAATGTTTCTGTCTTGCGATTTCTGTGATGTGGACTCACAGACTTGGCCTTCCTTCATTTATTCAGCAAATATTTGAATACTGCTCAGCGTAGGGAGCTGTGGTGAGACCCCTGTCTTTAGAGGCTCCTGGTTTAGTGAAGCAGACGGATACCTACGTGCAGGTGTCAGTTGTCTTCCCAAGTTCCCAGCTTAGAACATACTGGGTGTATAACAGATATTTTTAGATGAATGAATTGATTCATTACCTGGGCAGTGAACGGTCAGCTCTATTTAGAGTGCTCAAAACAAGGTGCCCAGGGGGAGGGGAGTTTACTGGCTACCTGCAGGGGAAGGACATTCCAGGCAGTCAGGAAGGTGTGCACCAAGGCACGAGATGTGAAACAGTATAACTGGCTTGAGAGCGGTACAGCGGTTCTGAAGGGCTGGGAGGTTTGGGGTTGTGGGTGATGAGGGGCCCAGAGGAAGGAGGGGGGCATGTGCGGCAGTCAGCTGTGCATGTGACTCCGGAGACTGAACCTCGTGGTGGGAGCCCAGTAGAATGTTCTTATGTGAAAATGGATAACTAAGATTTTGTACATTTAGAGAGATCATTTAGCTAGTATCTCATAACTTAGTGATTGAGTTTGAGGTTTGGAGTCAGAAAGATCCAGGAGAGATTCTCACTTAGCTCTGTGACCCTCAGAAGGTTAATTTCCCTAACAGGCAGAGTTCTCATTTATGAATCGGGGTTAATCATACCATCTGTGTTATAGAGAAACGGCAAGGATAAATGAACTTACGTATGTGAATTACTTAGCGCAGTATCTGACAAATGACAAGAACCCTGTACACACTAGCTTATCTTCTTAACGGGGTTTTAGGCAAATTATCACCATTCATCTGAGCCCACAGAACACATAAACATTCAGAATTCCATTTGAATTTGTCTTCAACACTTGCCTTCTGAATTGGGGAAACTAAGAAGATTGGAAGGGCTAGAAACTAGAGTTTGATGGAGAGAGTTTGTGATGAGACAGGTGCTTCTGTGAGAAGCTAACAGGAAACCATGCTGATTTTCGTTGTTGCAGTCGTTGCTTTTTGTTTGATTTTGTTTTTTATTTTTGTTTTGCTTTGGGAGATTCTGACACATTCTTCCTCTTTAAAAAATGAGGTGTGCTAGTGGAACTGGAGGGAAGACTGTGGACCTTATCTTGGGAGGGCTGCCTTTTAGTTCTGAGTCCACCGTTCACCCAGTGTAATCTTGCACACGTGATTCCTTCTTGATCTCCTTCATGAACCCCAGCAATTGGATGGAGAGGATACTTGTCACACGTTTACACACCTAGGTATTGGGGAAGCTAGATGAGATGGGTTGTGAACATGGGTTTTAGAGAGACCAAGAGATTGCTCCAGTTTCACGGTGGGATGAGACTCCGGGTTCCACACTTTCTTTTGTTACAGTAATTGCACCCAGTTCCCGCTGTGTTTTGAGTGTCTTTTCCTGGATCCTTTTTGACCACAGATAACCACATGTCTCAAGGATACTCTGTTCAAGAATCTTCCATTTCATTCTCCACATCAAGAAGCTTTAGAAGTTTTCTTCCTTCTCCCAGAATGTCCTGTGATGCATGATTATAACAACTGGGAGAGCCTGGTGGTTCCGTTTGCAGAGGCTGTTTACAAAATGCGTGGCCAGTCGTCAGAGGTTCTGGGTAAGACTGATGTTGACACTTGAAAATACATGACTGTCTTCTCAGTGGAAACACATGCCTAGTGAAGTTATGGCAGAACTTAGGTGACTGTGAACACATTCATGGTTTTTAGTTCCTAGTCTTAGCATATTCTAACATGCTGTAATAATTACTGTGTTCATCCAGGATGGATTGTTCTAGTCCCGTTTTAGCGTTCTTGTAATGGTACCTTTGTGGCTTGGTCATGAGGTCCTTTGCCCCCTCCTTTTCATTATGAAGAATTTCATACACGGACGTTGAAAGACTAGTACAGTGAATCCCAGGTACTCTCTACCTGAGAGTCAACAGCGGTTAACATGTTGCCGTGTGTGTACAGATTACATCTGATGTACAGGTTACATTTTATTTTTGCTGAACTATTTGAAAGTGATTTGGAGATATAAGGACATTTTACCCGTAATATTTCAGCATGCATCTCCTGAGGATATGGAATCCTGTATTACCTCAACAGAGTTATCATAGCTAATAAGATTAGCTGTGGTTCCATAATATTACCTCACATTTAGGCCATATTCAGATTTCTGCGCTGGTCCCGAAAAGTATTTTACAGGTTATTTTTTTTTTTAAAGAGCGTGGGTCAGTAGTCCTGTACAGTGTCTCACATCTAGATTTGTCTGATTGTTTCCTCCTGTCCCTGTATTTCCAGCTCTAGGGGCTTGATTATATTCTAATGAGGTTTTTGACACAAATAGCATATTCAGCCTAAGAAAGTCCATTCTTTCTTATGTTTTGTCACATTGTAAACGATGAAAAGCTGGTTTAAAGCAGTTTTCTTTTATACAATGCCGAAAGATGGTTTTTAAGAGTTAAAAACTCGTGCTGAGAGCGCAAAATAGAGTCGTGTAATCACAAATAGTTCTTAATCTGGTTTTTAATACTGTATGCTATTTCATCTGGGCAAAAAATGTGACTGATTAATTTTGTCTAGTTTTTTTCCCCCCAACAAATTAATTAGATCAAATTTGTGGTCCTCTTACTGTCAAGGCATTTTTTTGAGAACATTAAATTCTACACTTTCAATTCCGATTGTATTTACTGAAAAATTTATTACAAATGTGTCTTTATAACTACAATATATATGAAAATATTCTACCAGTTTCAGAAAATATTGACTACTTTTTACCTTTAAGAATCCAAGAAATATTACATGCTGACAGTTACTTACCTTCGTATCCCTCAGAGGAATATTGGGCATCTCTGCAAGAATCTGCTTTCATCAGACTGGTCCAGATGTTTAAAACAGCCGTCATTGCGCAACTGAATTATTGGGCTGGAACTACTGAGAATAACTATCACATTAAAACTCTCCTAGAAATGTTGAAAAAGCTGCACAGGGTAAGTGCTGTTTTAGAAACCCATATATCTTTATTTTGCAATAAAAATTCCCTTGGTTTCACCTGGCTTGAAACTTAAGCAGATTCTTACAAAACATGAGGTTGATACTGCTATTTTTAAAATGTTGTTTTTTGTGACTTAAGTCATGCATATAAAGGAGTGTGTCTAGTATCCACGTACAGTTTAAAGAAAAGTAGTAAAACAGACATCAGTGTAACTACCACCCATGTTAAAAAAAGAAAACATTTCTAGTGCTTTAGAGATGCCTGTGTGTCTCTCACAGATTATACCCCCTCACCTCCCAGAGGTAGCCAGGATCCTGGATTTTCAGTTAATCATTCACTTAACTCTTTATTGTTTTATAACCATAAGTATCTCTTGACACTATGCTGTTTAGTTTTGCTGTTTCCAAAATTTCATATGAATCAAATACATGCTGCTTACACAACGTTTTGTTTTTTTTAGACTCATCCAGATTAATACTTAGGTCTGTACTTCATTTTCACTTCTGTATCATAGTCCATAGTGTGACTCTACCAGAATTATCCATTCCAGTATTGATGGATATACAGTATGTGCTATTTGCAATTCTTTTTTGGGGGGAGGGTTCCTCTATGAGAAAACATGCTACTGTCAACATTTTTGTACTTATCTCTTGGTGTACATGTGTCAAGAGTTAGTTTTTAGTTTCCATCCCTAATTCTGGAACTGATAGATGGGAGGATATGCCTGTGTTGTTCTCTGTGGGTAGTGACAAACTGTCTTCCAAAGTGGTTGGACCAATTTAAATCCTCTCCAGGAAATGAGGAGAATTCTGTTGCCCCATGTCTGACTTTAAAATTTGGAAAATATTTTTAGTGCCATATTGAAATCGTGCCAAATTATGACTTGATTATTGATTGATTGCCGAGTTGGGTCTTTGTTGCTGCACGCGGGCTTTCTCTAGTTGCAGCGAGCAGGGGCTACTCTTCGCCGCTGTGCGTGGGCTTCTCACTGCGGTGGCTTCTCTTGTTGCGGAACACAGGCTCAGTAGTTGTGGCTCGTGGACTCAGTAGTTGTGGCTCGCGGCCTCTAGAGCACAGGCTCAGTAGTTGTGGCACACGGGCTTAGCTGCCCCGCGGCATGTGGGATCTTCCCGGACCAGGGATCAAACCCGTGTCCCCTGCATTGGCAGGTGGATTCTTAACCACTGCGCCACCAGGGAAGCCCCAAATTATGATTTTAATTGTATTTCGGTGGTTCTAATGAATTAGAGCATATTTTCATGTTTATAATTGCAGTACTTGTTTCCTCTTCTATAAAGTACCTGTCCTTTTGCTCAATTTAAATGTATTGTTTAATTTTTTCTTACTGATTATAGGAGTACTTTTTAGTTTGGATACTAGTCCTTTGTCAGTTATATGTGTTGCAAATATCAAGTCCCAGTTTATAGCTTGTTTTGGTGGTTTTTGATGAACTCACTTTTTTTTTTAGGCCACACCCCTCAGCATGTGGGATCTTAGTGCCCCGACCAGGGATTGAACTTGTACCCCCTGCATTGGAAGCGGGGAGTCTTAACCCCTGGACCGCCAGGGAAGTCTGAAACTCAGGTTCTTAATTTTAATGTAGATAAAATTTGGGGACTTCCCTGGCGGTCCAGGGGTTAAGACTCCCCGCTTCCAATGCAGGGGCACAGGTTCGATCCCCAGTCAGGGAACTAAGATTGCGCATGCCACATGGCGTGGCCAAAAAAAAAAAAAAAAAAAATTGGCAGTCTATTCCTTTATGATCTTTACTCCATGTGTTTTGTTTTAAACTTTTTTTCCCTTCAAGGTTTTAAATTATTACCCAGATCAGGGATCAGGAGGGCTTCTTTTTGGAAAGGACCAGATGGTAAATATTTTAGGCATTTGTGAGATTTTACAAAATAAGCAGAGGGCCTGATTTGGCATCGAGGGCTGCTCTAGATAGTCTTCTAACAGAGATGGTAGCTGGGACCAGAGGAGGAGTACAAACAGAGGCTCATATACCATATGTCTAATGTTTAAAAGGTTAGAAATCTAGCTGACAACGTGTTGAATGAAATAAAATACACTCTATCTTCCCACCTTGACAAATAAACCTTCCTAATGGCAGGGGGAGCCGGGTTTGAATTTTGAAACCTTGGCTCCTTACAGAGTTCTGCAGCGAAAGGGGAGGCTCCGACGGACCCTCCCCGCTCCCACCCCAGGTCCTCTGCGCTTCTCTTCCTTCCTAGGTTTTCTCCCACACCAGGGCTGTCCTGTGGCTGTGTGTGGACACCTCAGCCCATGTCTCTGTGTTCTATCCCACCTCCCACAATAGCCATTCCTTAGTCAACCCTGGGGCCCTGGAGCCTTGGGGTGTGTCCCCTGGGACACTTCCACTCCCCAGAGGGTAGGTGGAGGGAGAAACCTGTGTAGCTCCTGGGGCTGGCTTGGAGCCATTTGGGCAGGGACTTGGGGGTCTTGGGTCCTGGAGCTCAGTCTAGATGGGGATGTGTGATGAGTGGGCTGCATATAAACAGGCCCCGTTGACCCTGCAGACCCCTTGTGGGAAGGGGCTTGGCTGGAGGAAGCCCAGAGCAAAGACCTTTAAATCAGAGGCCCAGGGCAGAGGTCACTCCTCCAAGGTCTAAAGGGAGTATTGAGGTTAGCTTTGCCTTTCACACTTTGCTGTTTAATCCAACTGAACATTTATGTTTATTATTTTCCATATGAAGACAAGTACCCATAGCACCACTGAACTGAAACTCTGTCCTTTCAGCACTGACAGGTAGTGTGAACTGTCATAAAACAAGTTTCTGTGTTCGGGGTTCATGTACAGGCTCCTTTCTGTACTGTTAGTCATTTTATGTGGCTCTATATTGTTTATACTTGCTAAAAGAAATACTCCTGTCTTGTTCTTAAAGTGAATCTTGGATATTTTTGGCATCTGGTTCTTCCCTGTAAATTTTGGAATTGGCTTTTCAGATTCTACACACACATACACAGATCTTACTGGGAATTTGATTGAAATTGCATTTAATCTGTATTTCAGTCTGGGGAGAATTGACATCTTTACTGTTGTGAATCTTCAAAGTATCTATTTCTTCTACTTACTAGATTATCTTTTAAGTTTTTCCATGAGTGTTTGTTATTTTACTATGTAAGTTTTGGATATCTTTAGTCAAATCTATTCCAGGGTATTTAACTTTTTAAAAGTTTTTGTAAATGCTATCTTTTAAAAACTAGATTATCTGTTGTTGGTTTAATAGCAGATAAATGCACTGATTATAGGAATGCATTGTAGGAATACATTGATTTTTGAATATTGATGTTTTTCTTTTTTCTTTTTTTTTTGGCTGCCCTGTGCAACATGTGGGATCTTAGTTCCCCACCCAGGGGTCGAACCCAGGCCCCATGCAGTGGAAGCTCGGAGTCTTAAACCACTGGACTGCCAGGGAAGTCCCTGAATGTTGGTTTTTTAATAGCCAGTGAATTTGCTAAATTCTCACATTATATCTAGTAATTTAACTATAGATACTTTTGCATTTTCTGTGCAATCATATCTTTGAAAAAATGTTTTTCCTTCCCAATTCTTAGGCATTTTATTATTATTATTTTCCTTTGCCCTGTTGCGCTGGCTAGGCCTTCCTATCCCTAGTTGTTCAACAGGAATGTTGAATAGAGGTCATAGTTATAGTAGGTGCCTAATCTTGTTGGTGATTTTAAAGGAAAATTCTGAATATCACTATTATATAACATTTTTACTATGGGGTTTTGCAAAATAATCTTTCTAGGTAAAAGGATGTTCCCTCCATTTCTAAGTTGTTACACGTTTTAATTCAAAACAAGTATTGACTCTCTCCTCCTGAAATTCTACTTTTTTTTTTTTTTTTTTGCGGTATGCGGGCCTCTCACTGTTGTGGCCTCCCCCGTTGCGGAGCACAGGCTCCGGACGCGCAGGCTCAGCGGCCATGGCTCACGGGCCCAGCCGCTCCGCGGCATATGGGATCCTCCCAGACCGGGGCACGAACCCGTATCCCCTGCATCGGCAGGCGGACTCTCAACCACTTGCGCCACCAGGGAGGCCCTCTACTTATTTTGTATGTTAGATCTTCTCACTCTGTCATCCATGTCTCTTAATCATCCTGTCATAATTTCCGTCTGTTTGTCTCTTTGTACCCCATTCTGGATGATTTCTTCAGCCCTATCTTCCTGTTCATGAATTCGCTTTTCAGTGATTTTTGTCTGCTATTAAAACTGTCTTTTGACTTTTATTTCTAGTAGTATGTTTTCACTTCTGGAAGTTCTCATCGGTTCTTTAATTTTTTTTTCTTGGTCATTATTTATAATTTCTGGGTATCTGAAGTCTTTGCAGGTCAGTTTTTGCTGTCTTTAGTTTCTGCTGAATCTTCCTCATGGCTCCTTCATTATCATGTATTTTGTCACTGTGTGTGTGTGTGCGCGTGTGTGTGTGCGTGCCCACGCACATTTCCCTTGGAACTTTTATCTTTTGGAATTCTTTAAGGGCTGGGTCTTTTCAGGGAGAATTTGCTTCTGCCAGGCTCCTGGCGACACCAGCAGTTTGGTACTATTAAATGAGTCTTTAAAGATTAGCATTTAATATAAAGATTGAAATTTTGGCCTGAGGCTTTTTAGATCTCCAGGTGGTATGAATCTGGTGTGTGAATTTTCAGGAGAGTGCTTTTGTAATGACAAATTCTATAGGCGACCTTTTTCCCCCAATGCCAGCACCATTTTTTTTAATTAAAAATTTTTTAATTTATTTATTGAAGTATAGTTGACTTATATTAGTTTCAGGTGTACAGCATAGTGATTTGATACCTCTATAGATTACATGCCATACAAAGTTATTATAAAATACTGACTATTTTCCCTGTGTACCTTACACCCCGTGACTTATGTATCTTATTATTTTTTTTATTGAAGTATAGTTGATTTACAATGTTGTGCCAGTCTCAAATGAACTTATCTACAAAACAGAAACAGACTCACAGACGTAGAGGACAGACTTGTGGTTGCCGAGGGGGAGGGAGAGAGGGATAGACTGGGGGTTCAGGTTGGTAGATGCAAACTATCAACATCCAGCACCATTTTAACTACAGTTTGCCTCATGGTCTTGGAGTCAAGGTGGGGATGGGTTGATGCAGGAGTGGGGGAAAGAGCTTGTTCATTTCTAGGTTACCCTGGTTCACTCTAATGGTAGCCCTTTTGGGTCCCAGATTTATGAAGCAAGGTTCCCTAATTTGGACAGAGTCTGGGCTTTGTCTCCTTTTCTCAGTCTCAGCCATTGAAACTGAAGTTCAGGTTCACCAGGTTTGGCAGATACTCTCAAGGGAAATGCCACCTTCCCTTAGTTTTTGACCTGATTATTCCATCCAAAAATGTTGGTTTACAGTTTATCCTATATTTATGGTTGTTTTCAGTGAATCAAAGTGCCTAATCTATCAAACTGCTTAAAAAAAATGTCTGCCCTACTGCTGAAAAGTGATGCCTGCTCTTGGCTGTTTTTAAAGGTTTTATATAAAAGTGAAAGATCAATCAAAAAAATAATTCCAGGTCTTGAAAAATTGAGCAGTTTACTGAAGAGCTCAGGGAAAGTGTATTGTAATGAGCTTGCCACTTACAAAGAGAATTCCTAGAAATACTGAAGCAGCAACAGAAGAAATCTTGAAGGGATCCTGCTTTGTCCTTTGACTCTTAACAGGCAACGTCAGAATGCTTGTCAAGCTCCCCCCACACACACATCCAGAAGAATCCACGAAGATGGCGTACCCTCTTTCTCCATGACTCTGAGGCTGCTGAGGCCCTTGACAGTGCAAGGCTGAGATCAGCAGGGTCCTGGGGATCCTAGTCACAGGGATGAAACAGCATCTCCGTGCGGTGGCACTGGTCGGGGAACTAAGATCCTGCAAGCTGCGCAGTGCAGCAACTGCCCCCCGCAAAGAAAGAGAAAGAAAGAACATGACATGAAGTATTGGGCCCCAGAGTAGTTTGGATTCATATTACACTGTATTTTTCTTTGCACTTGAGTTTCTTTAAAGCTTTTTTATGGATTAAAAGTAATTAGAAGTTTTTCATCATACCATCCATTTCTACTGTTAAATCTTAGGTATTCTTTATGCTCCTGAAAGTTGGGGGCTTTGGCAGTGGGGGAATGGGATAGAACTTAATTCTGGTCATTAAAAGTATGTTTAACTTGCTGTTTATTCTGATAATCTAATTTATAGCCATTAAGCAAAATTGTCTTTATATAAAGAACTTTCTCACAGGTGGTATTTTATTTAAGGTAAACCAGACTAAATGTCAGCTGCCTGAAAATATCTTCAAAGTAAATGAACTCACACACTTGCTTGATTTTTGTGAAGATGCATACAGAAGGCTCATCTGGAAAAGGAACACAGTAAGTATGGCATATTTAAAGAGGGTATTGATTGTCGCTAAGTTAATACAGGCACTCGTTCTGTAACTTTGTACGAATTTCCAAAATTTCCTGTACTCTGCAAAATTGCCCAATAGAAATAGCAGGGCTTATGGGAAAAGCAAGGCAGACCCCTCAAAACCAATGCAGTTTTGTAGCCAGAACACTGACAGAAAAGTGCTTCCTGCCTGGGGGGATAGCTCAGATCAACCAGGCAAGCAGCTTGTGGACAGTGCCGCGAGATGAAAAATGCACAAAAACCGAAGGGTAGAAATCTCTCCACACCCTGATTAGAGGACGGGTGGTACTGAAATAACACCTATGGGAGTGGAGCTTTGCTCTTAAGGTAGGTATAGGAGGCTCGGTGACTCACCAGGAGCCAGCAGGATAGGGCTGTAACTTTGGGGAGGGTTCCCTGCATGTAAGTACTCCTTTTTCATTTTCTTAAAATAAAGCTAAAGGGCTCTTGCTGCCAGCTCAGCAGGTAATCTGAGATTATTTTTTCTCCTTTTCTCTGAAGGTTCTAATTCTACTCCTAGCACATCATCCTTTGCCTGGGAAAAATCTTGTCTGAGCTAACCAGCTATCTACATTCGGTCACTCCCCTGCTTACCCAATGCATCTGAACGAATTTCACGTTTCAGAAGTGCAGGTGGCAGCAGAGCAGCCTCCTTGGGAAAATGTCCAGAGTTTATAATTGATGGTGAAAGTAGATGAGTGCTGGAAACACTAGGCTTAGATACCTTTCATTGGTATCTATAGCACAGTTTCGTAGAATTTTATATTCTGAGCACTACTGACCAGCATTTTGGATTGCTTTGGCTCTAAGTACTGAGACCTGAAACCATCAGGGCTTTAAGGCTAAGAAGTAAGGCATAAGATTTCTCTGTCCTTTCATTGATCAAAATTGTTGTCATTTCCATTTTTAGGACACTTCACTGGACATCCACTGTCCTGTCATATTCAGTCATTTTCCATTTATCTTTAATATTCTGTCGAAAGTTAAACTACTGTATGCAGACTCGTGTTTAAAAAAACAGGTATGCCTGCCTATTTCTTTGTTTTCATTAGCAAATCAAATGATGAGTATCTTTTCCAATGTATAATAGAGGAGTGATAAGGGAGCCACCCACTGGTGAAAATTCAAGAAGCTTATACTCTAATGAAGAAGGCTAGAGAGACTGTCACAATTTGAGTTGAGTTGGCCTTGAGGCATATTAGGTCCTCAGTAGCAAAGGAGAGAGCTCGGGCCTAGCTGTAGGGCTTTTGCCTTGAGGTTGGCGCCGGTAGTCTTTTGAACGGTAACTCAAAGACGCACGGCAGACGTGGGCTTGATTGGGATTAGCACCAGTACATAAGAAGGTCCAATCTAATGGGAAAACATAGTAGTGGGAACAGAGATGACAGAGGATTCTTGAAATTCAGACCCAGAGAAATGGCTGGTACTCTGTGATCATGCCATAAAAAAGCCTTGTGCAAAGTATTTCCCATCCAGATGTACTTACTGTCATCAGCTGACTTGGTTCTGTTTGTCAGCGTATCCAGCAAGGGGTTTTGAACTTAAAATTGTACACTTGAAAATGCCTCAGAAGATGTACCTCATTGCATTTTTATAAGGATTAAATTTGTTGATATAGGTAAAGCATTTAGAACAGTGCCTCTCACAAAGTGCCCAAAAGTGTTAGCACTCGCTGCCACTTTTATGCTTATATATGCATCTGTATATCTATGTGCATGAATAATATTCAAATCTATGTCATAAAAGTAGATACCTTTACATAATGCAGTTGCCATAATAAAATAAAATAGGAAATTGATTTATAAGTTCCAAGTAAGACCATTAATGAAATATTTAACAGAGGAAAATGGAAAGAAAAAAGATACGAGAACTTTATTTTGCTTCAACTCTGTAACTATTCTCTCTTGATTTTAAACAAGCTTCCGGTAATTTTTTTTTATAGAACTGGCGTTTGATTTCTCTCTGTTTTGCTGAGAGACATAGACGTTAATGATCCCAAATTGCCATTTGGTTCCAGATGGATGGTCTGTGTGTCTGTCAGTCTGTGGGTCTGTCTCTCTCATGGTAACTTTGCAGATTATCTGTCCCCTAAAATCTCTTGTCTGAGTTTTCCTCCTGGAAAAGGATATCTTTAGAGAGGTCTTTCATCCTGCACTTTTCCTGCAGCAGGCTTCTTTTCTAAACGTCTGAACTTCTCTTCCTGATGAGAATACTAGGTTTCAGCTCACTGCTTCGGGCTCACTCGTCAGTCTGTCAGCCTGTTGACCATCGTCAGTCGGTCCCTGAAGCGTTCATAATTGTGTTGACGGGATACAGCGGTCCAGAGGAGCCCGCGGTTGGTCACGTTCCTGCTCACCCAAATCAGCCCCACAAAGCTTTTCATTTCCTATGTCTCATGTATCTTCTGCTCACTGGGGGTGAATACTGAATATATAGCCTGTCTTCAGGAGTGTATATAGGGCTCTTTTCATAAATGTTTGTGGCACGCGCATATAATAAACTGAACCGGTTTATTCTACTTCGTAAATTTCTACTTAGAGCAAACAGTGAAATGAAGTGAAACATTTTTCTTTTCCCAGGAGAAAAAATTGCGAGCTTATGTGAGGTTGGCTGGCTTTGTGGAACAAGAAGGGTCTGAGTTTGCTTTACTGCCCACCTTTAATCTAAGAGTCAGAAGGAATTACTTGATTGAGGATGTTTTGAATCAGCTAAATAAGTTTGAGAATGAAGATTTGAGGAAGGAGTTACTGGTAAAGTATAATTCTTACTTAATGTTTTTGCTGCTAAGACAGAAAACATAAAAGAATGTAATAACGGGCCTTACAGAGAGGGAATTATCTCCTTTTTCCGCTGGGGTTATCTGTATTGGAGTTCCCCTAGTTTTCCCCAGTTACCTGTGAATTCCAGGTGAGAGCTGTCTGTACAGTCTGGCTAACGAGCAGCAGGTGAAATGGTCGTCCTCGCCCCAACCTGATCAGGTAGATAGCCCAGTACTAGCCCTAAGAGGTCCATTCCCTCATGAGGCTTGACCAAGCCTGGCTGGTCATCACCTTTTAAAGGTTCCAGTGAGATGGGGTTGACCCAGAGGAGAATTGAGAGTTTGTTTCTGCTCTCCTGCGGGAGCCCAGATTGCTTTGTTGAAGAGAGAACATTCTCTTTATTGACTACATAGTTTTTTGAGGGTATAATTGTAGATATCACCATCTCCTGAATATTCATTAATAATGATCTTTGGTTTAGCTACTGTATAACTTGTCTTACTAATAGATATTCGACACAGAATAATAATGACTAGAAGATCTAATGAATGTTTTCCTTATGCCAGGAACTACTGTAAAAGCTTTACACTTTTGTAACCCTTCGAACCACACTGTGTAGGAGGTTCTGTTTTTCCCTCCTTTTACAGATGGGGAAACTGAGGTGCAGAACCATGAGGTAACTTATCCCAAGGTGACACAACTGATAAGTATCAGAGCCAGGATTTCAGCCCAACCATCAGGCTCTAGACTTTCCAATTAAGACAAGTCAGGATTTTCCTGATAATATTTATTAGAGTGTTTTTGATTTGAGACGTTAGTTTATCACTTGCCCTACTCAGATTAAAGAATGATTGACTTGACCAAAGCTCAAGATACTATTTTAAAAGTATGGAGTTTGCAGTTAGAGTTGGCATTTCTGTGTATTTTTGCACATAGATAATTTTTTAAAATCTAGTGAACTCGGGCTTCCCTGGTGGCACAGTGGTTGGGAGTCTGCCTGCCGATGCAGGGGACACGGGTTCGTGCCCTGGTCCGGGAAGATCCCACATGCCGCGGAGCGGCTGGGCCCGTGAGCCATGGCTGCTGAGCCTGTGCGTCCGGAGCCTGTGCTCCACAGCGGGAGAGGCCACAGCAGTGAGAGGCCCGCGTACCGCAAAAAAAAAAAAAAAAAAAAAAAAAAATCTAGTGAACTCATTTTGACTCTAAACTGTGTCAGCCAGCCAGTCCACTCAGTTATTTTAGTTCCACTTTTATATTTCATTCATCCATTTAAAAAATTTAGGTAACGTTTGATAAGCAGCTACTATTTTCCAGACTGTGTGAGACATTTTACCTGTGTTATCCCATTTACTCTTTTTGATGATCTCATGGGAAAACACGCTTTGTGAGGTTAAGGAGCTTGCCTGTATAAAGGGGCAGGGTAAGAGAAAGGATAGAAGTGCCAGCACAGAGCCGCAGGAATTTCTGGTATTAAAGCAGCATGAAAAAGAAGAGAGAAATGAAAGCTTAAATAGTGCTTCATAAGAGAAAGCAAGGGAGAAAAGAGTGTGAAGAAAGAGGAAGTGGCCAGAAGTGTAAAATGAGTGGGTGAAATCAAGATGAGACATGAGAAACTCAAGTCCTTGGAATTGGGGATTCACAGATTCTTGGTCCTCTTGGAGAGAAGCATTTAAGTAGAGAAACGAGTTTAGAAGTTGGGGTACATTAATCTCCAAAATTTGGCAACCTAGAGTAGAGGAAGCCAGTATTGTCTGTACTGGAAACAATGGTGTTGAGATTTTTTTTTTCTTTTAAGGATAAGGGAGACCTTAACATATTTGTAAACTGAAGTGAAGGATTCCAAGAAGGAAAGGCAGAAAGGAACAGAGAAAGTAATTGAAGGAGCAAACATGGCTTATAATAGAATCATCTTGAGGAGGGATTGGTGTCAACAGCTGGGATGCTGCCGCCTTATGGAATCAACAGCCAAGCCAATAAATACGTGTGCTTTGTTTTTTCAGTTTTTCTGAACAACATTCTGATATTTATGATTTCTTTATGTTTACTTTCATTATACTTAATGTACCTGATGATTATAAAAATGATGCCAATTTAGGTCAGTTTAGTGGTGAAGACTTCAGGCTCTCAGGTTTGTCACCCGTAGGATTAAGTCTCAGCAGCTGGGGACTCCCCTGGTGACGCAGTGGTTAAGAATCCGCCTGCCAGTACAGGGGACACGGGTTCAAGCCCTGGTGCAGGAAGATCCCACATGCCGCGGAGCAACTAAGCCCGCAAGCCACAGCTACTGAGCCTGCGTTCTAGAGCCCGTGCTCTGCAACAAGAGAAGCCACTGCAGTGAGAAGCCCACGCACCGCAACGAAGAGCAGCCCCCGCTCACCGCAACTAGAGAAAGCCTGTGCACAGCAACAAAGACCCAACACAGCCAAAAATAAAAATAAATAAATTTATAAAAAAAAAAGTCTTAGCAGCTGTATAACCTTGGGAAAGTTATTTAAATTCTTGAAGCCTCATTAGCCTCCTAGAATTAGTAAGAAAATTCAATACACTAACACAAGTAATTTGCTTACCCCAGTACCTCCCAAATACTTGGGTCCACTATAAATAGTTATTAAACGAGATTTAATGCGTAGCAGTACAGAGCTCTGGAAGTGATGCATTATTTGCTCTCTTTCTTTAGGTTTCATTTAGTGGAGAAATTGGATATGACTATGGAGGAGTCAGAGCAGAGTTTTTCGATTGTCTCTTTGAAGAAATGACCCGGCCAGAATATGGGATGTTCACATATCCTGAAGAGGCTTCCTACATGTGGTTTCCTGTCAAGG
The DNA here is from genome assembly GCF_025265405.1 of Mesoplodon densirostris. Taxonomy (NCBI): domain Eukaryota; kingdom Metazoa; phylum Chordata; class Mammalia; order Artiodactyla; family Ziphiidae; genus Mesoplodon; species Mesoplodon densirostris. Next base: position 211,140,870 of record NC_082661.1, read on the forward strand.
TAAGTCCTCTTTTCTTGGTGTAGGTGTTTCCTGAGAGAAAAGGTATGGGGATATACCATAGAAAATTAGGTTGTCTACACTGTTGTATTTTAGGAGAGGAAATATTGATGTAATTATGGAGATAACTTTTAATTCTAAAAGGGTGATTATTTGCTCTAAAATGGGGGTCCTCTTTCCCTGGGTTCCCAAGTCCACACAAGAGAATTTAAGCAATATATATGTATTGACCATTTCTAGAATGTATAGGTAAAAATGAACCCTTCTTTTCTTAGTCACTCATTCTTTGTTCTGTTTTCCCAATGAATTTGAAGATAAAGCCTATGAAAAGAAATTGCAAAAACCTTGTTGATAAGGATTACTGAGCCTAATGTGTTTCTATTCCTGTTAATACGTTTATTTTTTATTGAAATATATTTGACATATAACATTGTATAAATTTAAGGTGTACCACATGTTGATTTGATATATTTATATTATAGTATGATTGCCATTGTAGTGGTAATTAGCACCTTTATCACATCTCATAATTATTTCTTTTTAGTGGTGGATAATTAAGGTCTAGTACCATAGCAAATTTGATGATTGTAATACAGTATTGTTATCCATACTCACTATACTGTGCATTTGAACTCTAGGATTAATTTGCTACTCATTGCAGCTTTTCCGCCTAAACAACATCTCTCCTATCTCCTCACCGCCATACTATTAATGCTTTCAGTAACCAAAACTGTGGCAGGGATTTAAATTGACTTAATAATTGAATATAAACCCTAAGTATTCTTATCTCAAGATCTTTGGTTTTAATTGGTGATTTGATTTTGTGAAAGGCGAGAAATGGTTTACCTAATATAAATATTCCATTGTACTGGTAAAGATTCATAATACGTTAAGGTTTTTTTTTTTTCCTCTTTTCAGCCTAAATTTGAGAAGAAGAGATATTTCTTCTTTGGGGTTCTGTGTGGTCTCTGCCTATTCAGTTGCAATGTTGCCAACATCCCTTTCCCACTGGCTCTGTTTAAGAAACTTTTGGACCAAGCGCCATCATTAGAAGACTTGAAAGAACTCAGTCCTGTTTTGGGAAAGTAAGTTAACATAGTTCCTTTTTCAGAACCCTGTCTAACATATATTTAGATAAATATTTAAGCACACACATTCCAATAGTATTTTCATGTTCAATAGTAGCATTTTGGGTATTTTAAACTGATTCTAACTTTGTCAAATTGTTAGATGATAATTTAACTTTCTAAAATTAAGAAAAGTTGGTTTTTCGTGTAGCCAGCCCTCACTGTTTGCATTAACCTTTGGTTTATTTGAGTAGGGACAGTCATGACAGAGCACAGGTTACACCTTTGGTGCAAAACCTGCAAGTGATGCTTATTTTATTTCATTTCATTTCATTCATTTATTTATTTATTTTAAAGAGACGTGTTTTCCAAAGTTTTTTTTTTTTTTTTTAATTTATTGATTTTGGGCTGTGTTGGGTCTTCGTCGCTGCGCGCAGGCTTTCTCTGGTTGCGGCGAGCGGGGGCTACTCTTCGTTGCGGTGCGCGGGCTTCTCATTGCGGTGGCTTCTCTTGTTGCGGAGCACGGGCTCTAGGCGCGTAGGCTCAGCAGCCATGGCTCACGGGCTTAGTTGCTCCGTGGCATGTGGGATCTTCCCGGACCAGGGCTCGAACCCGTGTCCCCTGCATTGGCAGGCGGATTCTTAGCCACTGTGCCACCAGGGAAGTCCTGATGTTGACTTTAGAAGTTGTTTTATGTCACCGTCTTTAAAATGAAAACTTATTTCTAAGTTAAAAGACAAGCCACCACCTCACAAAACATATTGGTAACATATAATAGAAAGGGTTAATATCCCTGCTGAGTAAAGTGTTCCTGCACATCCATAAGAAAAATTGACAGAGTATACAGGAAAGTAACCTACGAGGGAAGCAATAGACATGGTTCATAAATTAAGATGATCGTGGATAATCATAAAGTAAGTGATCATGAAATGCCTATTAAAGTGAGAGGCTAATATGGACTTCACATTGACAGTGGTTGGAAATACTGATGATGTGTAGTGTCAGCAAGGATTTGGGAAAAGGTTCACTCTGATTTCAAGAATTGTGAGTGGAATTGTGAATTGGTAACTCCTTGTCAGCGAGCAGTATGGCAGCACAATGTTCCCCCTTGTCTGCAGGAGACGCGTTCCAGGCCCTCCAGTGGGTCCCTGAAACAGTAGATAGTACCGAATGCTGTATATACCGTGTCTTTTCCTCTACGTACATACTTAGGATAAAACTTTATTTATAAATTTGGCACACGATGAGATTAACAGTAACTGATAATAAAATAGGACAATTATAATAATATACTGTAATAAAAGTTATATGAATGTGGTTTCCCTCTCTCAGGATGTCTTACTGAGGAAATCTAATGCCTTTTCCATCCTATCTAAGCACTTATCATGCACTGTGGCCATAACTTTTGCAGTTTGAGGTGCAAGATCAAACCAGCATGAATTTTTTTCTTCTTTACAGTTTCCCAGATAGAAGATTCTTTCATACTGTAGATCCTAGCAACCTCAGCATCTGATTTTTTCTTTCCTTATTAAGTTGAGAACTTTCACCTTTTCACTTAAAACATACAGTTTATGGCTTCTCTTGGGCCCATCCGAATTGCCAGCATCACTGCTCTTGCTCTTTGGGGCCGTCATTAAGTAAAATAAGGGTTGCGTGATGCAAGCACTGTGATACCACAGTGGTCATGAGGCAGCTACTGAATGACCAACAGGCGGGATACGCCCGACAAAGGGATGATTTGCATACCGCACAAAGAGGGGTGGTGTGAGACGGCATCGTACTGCTCAGTACGGCCTGCAGTTTAAAACTGATGAATTACTCTGCAGTTTTCCATTTAATATTTTCAAATTGCAGTAGACCACAGATAACTGAAACTTTGGAAAGCAAAACCATGGCTAAGAGGGGACTACTGTGCTTAGAATAAAAAAAAAAAAATGTTTGCTGCTTTGACCCAGTAATTCTACCTCTAGACATTACACATCCAGAAATAGGCAGTCACGCAAATATGTCTGCTCATGCACATTGTATTAGATAGTTTATAATATGTAGACTACCTAGGAATTAATGTTTTTGGTATACTTATGCAATAGAATACTATGGGGATTTCTAAAAGAATGAGAACAGTAGTATGATTCTGTTATTATTATTACCCCTATTTTACAGATGAGGAAACTGAAAAGGAAGGAAGTTAGGTAACTTGCCCCAGATCCCATAGCGACAGAACTAAGGTTGGAACACAGACACTGGCTCCAGAATCCAACTATTAACCGTTACACTTACGATACTAATAAGATAAGGAAAAAAATATTGAAAGCACCAAATTTGGAAAGGAGTAGATAAATTTGTTATTTTTTACTGAAAACATTGAAAATGACATAAATAACGCTTATGCCTAAGAAGATTTAATAAACTAAATAACTTAATCTACATAAACTGAATAAAGACCACTAAATCCATATTAGCATTTCTCAAACTTTTAGACTTAAGACTCGCTTAAAAATTAAGAGAGGACCCCAAAGAGCTTTTACTTATATCGGTTACATTTGTCAGTGTTTATAATATTAGAAATTAAAAGTGATAAATGTTTTAAATACAGGAATACACGCTCATTCTGTTAGCTATCATGTAGCCTCTGGAAAACTCTGTTCTGTACTCATGACAGAGTGTGAAGGAGGCAAGTAACATCTTAGTAGTAGTATGAGATTAGTTTTGACCTTGTGGACCCCCCTGTAAAGGCCTCGGGGATTCCCAGAAGTTGTTGGTCTTGGTTATGCTTTGAGAATCCCTGATCTCTATATTCAATAAAACTCCTATTTGAATCCCAGCAGGCTTTAAAAAAAAAAAGGCTGATTTAAAATTTATATGGATGAACAAGGGGCCAGGAATAGCCAAAAATAATTTGCAAGGTGAATAAGAATGGGGAACTTGGCTTACTGGATATCAAGAGTCATGAGAAAGCTGTATTAATTAAGGCAGTATGATATTGGTGCAAGCTTTCCAATGGTACAGGAGAGCATAGAACCTGACCCTTATACACATGGCACTTTGTTAGAGGTAGTATATTAGATCAGTGGGAACAGAAGTACTGTTCAATTAATGCACCTGGGAAAAAAATGAGAACAGATACCTTACATCACATAATAGAATCAACTCTATGTGGATAAGGGACTTAAACATTGAATGCAACGATGATGAAGATATGGACAGTTATCTTTCTCACCATTGGGATTTCTCAAGAAAGACATAAAAATACCAACATTAAAGGAAAGGTTGATAAATTTAACTGCAATAAGATGAAAGAAGTTCTCTGTTCATCAAGAGATACCTTAGCAAAGAGAAAAGATACTCTTCAAACTGTAGATACATGTATGACATTTTGGGGGTGGTAGAAAAATGGGATAAGGGAGGTACCCCCTATAGGTAGGTATAAGATAGTAGCAATGTTTTAGTTCTTGTTTGGGGAGTCAGGTTCACAGGTGTTCTTCATAAACATACCCATAAATAAGCAAATGTGCTGTACAGGGACATAGGAAGACAGAGTATCTTGAACCAAGTTTATGATGAATCCAGTTTTGTCAGCTGAGTTCGCATTACTTTCCCTCAGCCCTCCAAAAGCACACTAAAACATGGTCTGTTTTTATCATGATACCATAATAAAAGATCCAGCATTTTAGAGAATTCCTTGGCGGTCCAGTGGTCAGGAATTGGCACATTCACCGCCGTGACCTGGGTTCAATCCGTGGTCTGGGAACTGAGATCTCACAAGCCATGTGGCACGTGGCATGGCCAAAAAAAAAGAAAAAAGGGATCCAACATTTGGGCACAATATGGTAATAAAAAATCCAGCAGGGAAAAGGAATGAACTTGGATTCCACCTTCTCCCAGAGGTCTTCCCCAATGACACTCATCCCTTCAGAAGGAGTTAACCAAGCTCTCCCAAGTTGTACCCGTACCATTTACATCGTTCCTAGCTGCACGTCTCTGACAGCACTGTAGTAAGATTTTTATCAGCGTATCTTACCTATAAGTCTCAGGATTTAATCAATAATAATGTCTTACTCTCAGCTTTACGTCCCTTATCCCTGCCGTACCAGATACTTAATAAATGTTTGTTGAATGAATAAATGAGTGATGGAGCACATAATATAGTGTGCTGTGTATTACTTTAAAAGTATTTATAGGGACTTCTCTGGCAGTCCAGTGGCTAAGACTCCGCGCTTGCAGTGCAGGGCATGCAGTTTCGATCCCTGGTCGGGGAAACTAAGGTCCCGCATGCCACGTGGCCTGGCCAAAAAATGAAAAATTAAGAAAAATAAAAGTATTTATAAAGGTGGAAATATAAAGACAGGCTGCTGTCCATTCTGATGTAACCTCTGTTCTCACAGTTGCCTTGAAACAGTTAAGGTGGTCAAATTTCAGGTCTGTCTTAAGCTTGAAGATATTGGGACAGGAGGTATAGAGAAGGTCCTTTGACCCACCCACTCCTAAAAATTTCAAGTGATACCTGATAATTAAAAGGAAATCGATTATTCTGTAAGTAATGTTTATTAAAAGCTTAAAGAAAGGTAACACCAGTGTGAATGAGTTTCAGAATCAGTAAGCATGTTAGTGATCCTTTTCTGAATAGGAACCTGCTGCCACTGGGTAATGCAGATAGGGTGGAGGGAAGAGAGCTGGGAATTGTGTGAGGAGCCTGCAGAATTGCAAAGAAACCTCCAAATCTCACACTTTCGGCTGAGGTCTGGCCCGAGTTAGACGCTCAGTACACAGAAGCAGGTTCTGTGAACTGAACCTGACCTCCCACCTTGGGAATAAGCGTGCCCTTGACATTTATTTCAGATGGTGTTTCTAGCCATCATGATTATTGACATCTAAAGAATAAAATCATTTGTTCTTTAGGAGTTTGCAGACACTTCTGGATGATGAAGGCGATGACTTTGGAGAAGTATTTGACATCCATTTTAATGTGAGTAACAGTAAAAATCAAATTACAGCTCATATTTAATCTGATGAACCATTTTTATACTTACCTTTAATAAAAAACCACACTGAATTAAGCTAGTACAAAAGGTGTTCTTCCTCATTTTTCATGAGCTGGGTGTATCAGTTAGATTTTACTAAGTAACAGACAACGCCTAAACTTAGTGGCTTAAAACAGCAGACACAATTCTGTGGGTGTCTGGACTGGGCAGACTTGGCGGGCTGCCTGGCCCACAGTGGCCTTGCTTACACACCTGGTGGCCAGCAGGCTGGTTGGCTGAGGGGGTGTCTGCTGGAACAGCTGTCTCTGTTCTGGTGACCTTTTATCCTCCAGTAGGCTAGCTGAGGCTTCTTCACGAGCGGTCGCAGGGTTATGGCGAGTAGGAGATGGCAGGCCCCGGCACACAAGCTGCTCTTCAAGCTTTTGCCCCTGTCAGGTCCCGTCGGCTAAAGTACTTCACGTGGCCACACCCGGACTCAGGAGCTGAAGCAATAGACTCACTCTCTTGATGGGAGGTGTTGCAAAATCACATTGCGTACATACCAGAATGGGAGGAATCTATGGCCATTTTTTTGCAAATCTACCATACTAGGTCTGTAGTGTGTAAAGTGAATACTGAGGTATGGCAATTGTCCAATTAATTTATTCAATATGATCAGTTAAAATAGATAATTCAAGTTCTTTAAGAAACTTATTTTTCGTTCTGCATGATAACGGTGGTAATTTTTTACCACCTTGCTGGTTTGAGGAAAAGAGGTATGCTCCAAAGTGTTTTTGTTGATAGTAGATTGTTCGGGATTCTCTTCGAGATACTGAGTTCATTTGTGGTTACAGGTGCATTGGGACAAAAATGATGTAGACTTAATTCCTAATGGAAGTCACATAACTGTCGACCAGACTAACAAGTAGGTACAAAGAAATGAAGTATTTGTTTTGTTTACACACTGTATTTATTTCACTGGGCTCTAAAAATTCCTTGTAATTATTGTTTTCCTTTCTCAATCATTTTCCCAAAAGGCAGAGAGTCAGTTCATGTTGTATGTATGTGTGTCTCCTAGGGTTTGTATGCTGGCTGGGAAGGAAATGGCTTTCTTGGAGAGGCCTTCCCTCATCTTCCTGTCTAGGATTATACCACTGACCTCTCTCTCTTACCCAGCTTTACTTTTTGTTTTCACGTCACACATTACCTACCTTTAGGATTTTTGCTTGTTTCCTTATCAGTGTTTCCCGTAGCTATAAGGAACTGCATGATGGCAGGATCTTGGTCTGTCTTGCTCACCGTTGTTTATCCAGTGCCTAGAGTTGTCCACAGTGGTGTCTGGTCCATAGCAGGCGCTCGGTTTTGTTAATATTATTTGATGTTACTGTGGTATCTTGACTTCCCAATACTTTACGGGATGCCATTTAAAGCCATAGAGTTTGCGATTATAGAACGTTCCCCGATAGTTGGTCAGAGTGGCAAAGAAATATCTAGTGAGCATTCTTTATTTTTAAAAAACTTTGTATTATAATATAACATACAGACAAGTTCAAAATTATAAGCATTCAGATTAAGAAATAGAACATTTCTAGCTCTGGTATATTTTATGACTATACCCCAATTTGTCCATAGTATCATTGATTGCCTGGCCCCTTTCCCTGAAAGAATTGGCAAATGTGCCCAGAGGCAGAAACTGCAAGTTAAGTGCTGGGCTCACCTCAGGGAGCTTCCCTTGTCTCTTAGTCCAAAGGCCTCTTGAGTCTTGACTTAGAGTTGGAAACCTGGAGCTAGATGTGCTTTTGTATATTACCTGGGTTTTTCTAGTTCTTATCGCTGGGAACATTTGCTCCGAGCTACTCCATCCTAGCTAGATGTATAAATCCCCTCTTTGTTTGTGTTTAAGCACAAATAATTACTCACTCTGACAAATTCAGACAATACAAAAGAGTATAAAATAGGAAGTTTCCCCTGTCTCCCAAGCCCATTCTCCAAAGATAACAGGGACGGTTTTATTCTTCCAAAATTTTTCTCTTCTTATCTGTCAGTTCTCTTAACTGTGTGACTTTGAGCAATCTCGTACCTTCACTGTGTCTCAGTTTCTTTTCCTCTTTACCAAAATGCCATAAGAACCTGCCTTGCAGAGTTTTATGAAGATTAAATTAGACAATACATGAAAAAAACAGCTGTAACAGTTCATGGCACATGGTAAGCACCCAATTATTAGATATTCTAGCTCTTACTTTTTTTTTCTGCTTTAGAATATTTTATTGGTATCCTTTTGATAAGACCAAGTAAAGGCCGCCTAATTCATTTTGGCCCCCAAATTTCTAGGCAGTCCCCTCCCCCCATCCCCCAGAGGTTGACAGCTGCTCACATGGGTTCATGCAGGAAAGATGTAAAGTTCCTAGGATCTGTCCAGCACCAGATGGAGGACATCCTTTGTGTCAGCAGAATTCACAGCACCCAGGTAGAAGGCACGCTGCCCTCCACTTCTTGTCCCAGCCTGTTGTTGCAGTGGCAGGAACCATTACCTGGGCATACCAGCCATCCCAACAGCACTTCTCCAAGAGGAGAATTCCAAACCTTAGGCCTTCAGTCACCAGGCTAGCCCTGAATCTCTGTGAAGGGGCACTGCCCCAGCTGGACTTCCAAAGCTCTCGTGCTTTATTTAAGAATAACGCGCCGGGGCTTCCCTGGTGGCGCAGTGGTTGAGAGTCCACCTGCCGATGCAGGGGACACGGGTTCATGCCCCGGTCCGGGAAGATCCCACATGCCGTGGAGCAGCTGGGCCCGTGAGCCATGGCCACTGAGCCTGCGCGTCCGGAGCCTGTGCTCCGCAACGGGAGAGGCCACAGCGGTGAGAGGCCCGCGTACCGCAAAAAAAAAAAAAAAAAAAAAAAAAAAAAAGAATAACACACCGGTGGATGTCTCAAGCACCCTCGTGGCACTGCAGACCCTCCTTCGAGAATCAGGGGGCTGCACACCGGCAACTGTGCAAAGATGGCGCAGGTGGCTGCCTTCCCCTTGTTTGGGGAAGGTTTTGCAGCAGCTGCCAGGCGGACCCCAAGGCCACTGTCTCTTACTTTATTTTTATCGTCCTTTTCACCCCCCCCCCCAGTTTTGTTCAGGATATTGCAGTAACCTGAAGTCATTTTTTGTTTCATTAAAGGAGAGACTATGTTTCTAAGTATGTCAGTTACATCTTCAACATCTCTGTAAAGGCAGTTTATGAAGAGTTTCAAAGAGGATTTTACAAAGTGTGTGACAAGGAGATTATTGAATTTTTCCATCCTGAAGAACTCAAGGATGTGATTATTGGAAATACAGATTATGACTGGGAAACATTTGAAAAGGTACATCATAAAGGCCAAGTGGTTTGAATTAAAATTTTGTTTGTTTGTTTCCTGAATTTTTTTTTTTTTTGCATTTTTCTCTAGAATGCACGTTACGAACAAGGATACGACAGTTCACATCCCACCATAGTGATGTTTTGGAAGGCTTTACACAAACTGACTTTGGAGGAAAAGAAAAAATTCCTTGGTGAGTATTGTATCGGGAGGAGATCTATACTCATGTCTTGTCTGTGAGGTAAGGAGATCTTGTGTGTCATGGGTATCATCTGCAACAAATCATCCTGTCAGAGCTACTCCCAGCCCAGTGGAATGTCCTGGAATGCCAGGTTGTCCCAACATCAAAAAATAAATGTTAATATAGGTCTTTCTCCTGTCATTTTCAATTCTGCCTTGCTTCTAAATTTTTCTTCTCTTTGAGCTACATATTGAGGCTTCTCCTGTAGTTGGTGACACCATTCAGTTACCCAGCCCCTGTGGGATGAGCCAGGCTGTGTACTGTCATTTGTCTCCACTACTTTACCTCACCTTCAGACCTTGAGCTCAGTTTTATGCCTATTTGGTGCTTTTCCTGAGACCTGTCTAAAGACTTCCTCTCTCATTTTCTTACTCAACTTCCTTAGCTTATTTTTGAGAAACGTTTATCTTCTTATTCTTTTTTCTGTGGATAACATGGGTGTTGGAAAGTGTTCAGACTTCTCCAGAAGCCCAACCTAACTCTCCAGTCTTAGCGCTTATAGGAAATCTTTGTTCCAGCCAAACAGTCCCCTTGTCTGTACATTCTGGAGCCCACTCTGCACCTCCCACCTCCAGCTTTCTCCTTCCATTCCTTGAACCTTCACCTACCTCCTTGTGGCCTCTCTGTACCTTTCCCTCCTTTAAAGGTTCAACTTCATTCCGAACTCCCGGTCATCCCAGCCTGATTCTCTCTCCCTGCTCTGAACCCCAGCATTTACACTCAGAAGGTACTTAACTCCACGGCACCTTGTTTGCTGTCTTACACCCTTTTATTTTTCTCTTGCCGTTTGTCTTTTCCTGCTCAAGAATCTACTATTCCCAGGCAGACTGTAAGCCACTTGCGGGCAGTGACTGTGTCAGACTTTGTGCTAACAGTGGTCCCCAATGCAGTCCAATGTAGGACTGCACAGGGGCCCTCAGTGAGTGTCTTTGAATAAACACATTTTCTCTCTGTAAATTTTGGTCTCTGTGAAGCAGATTACTCATTTTGATTCTTCTTTTTTAGTGTTTCTTACAGGAACGGACAGAATTCAAGTAAAAGGTTTAAAGAACATGAAAATAACATTTTGCTGTCCTGAAAATTTGAATGAGAGAGATCCCATAAAGGCACAGACGTGTTTTAGTGTCCTTTACCTCCCTAAATATTCTACAATGGAGAGAGTAGAAGAAGCGCTTCAAGTAGCCATCAACAGCAACAGAGGGTTTGGCTGACTCTACCCCTCACTGTTCCCCCCTTTCGGGAAGTATTTTCAAAAATAAAATTAACTCAGAAATTAACATACAAGTCTTGCTGACTGTTCAATGTGTTTACCTGCTTTTTTAGAATGGCTGTTTTTGCATGTAAGATGTATTAGTGGTGATACAGATTAGGCTGTTAAAACAAGGTGACCCTGAAACCCAGTGCATCAAGTGAGACAGAAGTGATTTTTTTTTACCTCATGAACGTCTGGGTAGTGTGTCCAGGGGCTGAAGTGGTGGTTTCTCCCTCTCAAACTGCTCTAGTAAAAGTCACAAATGACTTTCTTGTGGCAAATTTCAATGGAGACTTGCCCATTTCCATCTTAAAGATATTTATTGCATTTGAAAGTGTTGACTACTTACTCCTCAAAACGCTCATGCACTGCTAGGCTTTCTTTTTCCTTGGCTGCTTCCTCATTTCCTTTGCGTGTTTCTCGTACACTCCCTTGACCTAAAGTGCTAGCGTAGGCGTCTTTTCCCACTCTGCACGTCCTCCTCGTCGCCGTGGAGTCAGTTATGACTTCCATGCTGATGGTACCCAGGTCTCTCTGTCTTTGCCTGACAGGAGCTGATAGCGAGCCCAGCACTGCAGCCGTCTTTCTACGTGGCCTGTGTCTACCTGCATGCCTCTCAGCTCCTGCATCGCAGCGTGTTCAAGCAGAAGACGGCCGTTTTCCTGGACTCAGCTTGGAATGGTACCACCGATCCCTCCTACAGCCATCTTCCCCTCCTCCCTCTCCTTCAGTCCCTCCGTTAAATCAGGTTTTGACGATTCTACTTCTCATCTCCCTCTAAGCCCACTGCCAGTGCTTTAGTTCAGGCTCTCACCATCTGTCCCATCGCTGCAGTTGTCTGTCAGCTGGCCTCCTTGTATCTAGACTGTCCGGTAGAACTTTCCGTGAGGCTAGAAATCTAGATCTGCGCCGTTGGATAAGATGGACCCCTGCTGTAGATAAGATTTAGCTGTTGAAGAATTTTGAAGAGAGAAAACTTCGGTTGGTAGTAGTGGCAGAAAAAGTGCAGAACTGTGCTGTCCAATGTATGGCTATTTAGCTCAAATGAGATTTAAAATTCCATTCCTCAGTCAGGCTAGCCACATTTCAAGTGCTCAGTATCTACATGTGACTGGTGGCTACTGTATTGGTGCAGATTTGAGCACGCGTCACCCCAGGGGTCCATGACGCACGAAACCTTTGCAAGCTTGCATGTGCTTTTTTTTTTCCTTTTTCTGGGAAGAAGATCCATAGTGGGGGTTTTTTTTGTTACTTGCGGTACGCGGGCCTCTCACTGTTGTGGCCTCTCCCGCTGCGGAGCACAGGCTCCGGACGCGCAGGCTCAGCGGCCATGGCTCACGGGCCCAGCCGCTCCGCGGCATGTGGGATCTTCCCGGACCGGGGCACGAACCCGTGTCCCCTGCATCGGCAGGCGGACTCTCAACCACTGCGCCACCAGGGAAGCCCGAGCCATAGTGTTTATCAGCTGCATATATCAAAACAATTTTAAAATCAAACAATAACGTCCCATCTCGTTAACACTGTTATTCTAGTTCCCAAATCCATCCCGACGTGCCTCCTGGTCTCCCACCACGGCCCTGCATACACAGTGCACCACATTCTTGTCGTTTGTAACTGGCTCAGTTTCCTGAACAGGCTGCAGTCTCCTTCCTGTGTTTTCACACATGGATTTTCTTCTGCCTGGAACCCTCTGCTCATCCCACCCGTATCCCTCCTGCTTCCTCACCTCCTGTCTTCAGTTCCGCCTCTTCCTCTGTCTGGGTTATTCCCAGTCGTTTCTCAGGATTCACTGCAGCTGTCAGGGCTGTCTAGTAGATGCCATGAGAGTGAATTAATAAGTTTGTGGAATATGGCTACCTAGCTCAGAATTCCCCAACTACAGTCTTCTTTCAGTTTCCTTCCAAGAGCTTAGCTGCCCGTGGTCCCAGGAGTTAGCTGAAAGTGCCACCTAGTGGCTTACGCAGAAGATAGCAGTCACTTCCAAATGGAGCATTTCATTAAGTGGCACAAAACTTCTGTCCCCTTTCCACACGTAGTAGTGAGACTCTACTATGGCTCTTGGCTGTACCATGTAGTTTATTTCCTGCCTCACTTAAAACTCCCACCAGGTCTGTGACAACTTCCATGTCACAGATGCAGAGTCTGAAGTTGAAAGAGCCTTCCTTAAAAGCCCACGCTGCAGGAATGGAAGAAAATGAAGAGGGAAAGTAGGTCATGACAAGTCCTTTCTTGCTCCCTCAGGGTGGAAAATCCCCACTTAGAAAGCTGGTGGGAAGGAGTTTATTCACAAGGTGGCTAAAGATGGTCCCCGACAGGGATACGGTGAGGACAGTAGGGAAGACAGTCTTGCTGAGAGGCTCCGGGGAGGCAGGAGGTCCCTGCCACTGTGGAGTCAGCTAATTATCGGGGAGGAAGAGCGGGGAGGAGTCCCAGTCAGTGAAAGAATCAGGCCGTGTATTTCTCACGGTGGGTTTACAGTGCGACAATGGTAGGTGGTGAGGTCATGATGTATGTGGCGTTCTGTAACGGGAAGCTGGTGCAGGAGTCCCCGTAATGGACAGAAAGCAAGGATGATGTGCTTTTGAGGAACTCAGGAAAGGAACATGAGAAACTGTTGGAGAATTCCCAAGAGAGTGTGTCCTATCTCAGGGGGTCAATAGAAGTGGCATAACGTGGTAGACAAAATTCAGCAGGCTGAAGACCTACATTCCACTGTTGTCCATGTCTCTGACTAGCATTTGACTCCAGCAAGTGACTTGGAACCACTGAGCCTTATACCAAACATACAGATACTCTTTTTCTGGCGGTTTTTTGGTAACTTTATTGATATACAAGTCACACAGCATATAATTCAGCCATGTACACTGTACAACTCAATGGATTTAGTATAGTCACAGAATCGTGCAATCATTGCCACAGTTGATTTCAGAATACAGTGCTTATCAGCAAAATTCTTTCATTTACACGGACCATAATGAGATTTAGGGCAAATTAAAAAGAAAAATAATGCCATTTCAGGAAATGATGGGTACCTCTATTGTCTTCCATGTTATTTGTATATTGCCATAGAGGAGGGTTGGGTTTTTTTTTTGCTGCATTGGGTCTTTATTGCTGCGCACTGGCCTTCTCTAGTTGCAGCGAGTGGGGGCTACTCTTCGTTGCAGTGCGCAGGCCTCTCATCGTGGAGCACGGGCTCTAGGCATGCGGGCTTCAGTAGTTGCAGCACGTGGACTCAGTAGTTGTGGCACGCAGGCCCTAGAGTGGATGGGCTTCAGTAGTTGCGGCGCACGGGCTTAGTTGCCCTGCGGCATGTGGGATCTTCCAGGACCAGGTCTCGAACCCGTGTCCCCTGCATTGGCAGGCGGATTCTTAACCACTGTGCCACCAGGGAAGTCCTTGCCATAGTTTTTAAAACATGACTTGTACTACAGTATATACATTGAATTAATGCAACAGGAAACACATCCAACCTATAGGTCTCCTATGGCAGGAAAATATACTGAAATGTGCCTCAAAACGTAGCCCTCAACTCAATAGGACACAATCATCTATTTGCAAATCTTTCAACCCCACCTCTACCTCCAGAGGCACATACTTTCCTGGGAAATTATTCTCTTTTGGCTATCACGTGTCTCTCTAAATATTCTAAGTTTAAAATTTAGAATATTTTACATTTTCTCTTCCTTAGAATCACACTCTAGTGACCAAAAGGGATAAAAACCCCACAAAACTACAAATCGTTTTATGGAAAATGTATCTTATTTTCTTATTATTAATGTAAGCATGTGATGCCAAAGAAATGAAGGTAATTTTACAAACTCAGAATTTTGGCAACTCCATGAAGTTTCCATTTTATTACAGTTTTATACCACATTAGTTCAAATGCATTTCTCTACAGCTACTCCAACAGAGCGCCTCTGGAATTATTTCAGTCATCCTTAACATGTGACTTTACCAGACTCTGAATGTAAAATAAGCATATAAGATTTCAAATTAGTAACTTTTAATCCTGAATGGGATAAGAAATAAAGTCATGAGATGATGGCTGGGGCTGTTAATTTCCAACAAGACACTTTGTTGAAATGTTTCTCCTGATACCTCAGGTATAAATGAGAACCTTCAAACAACAAGGGCAGAACCAGAGTACAGTAAAGAAGCCTCTGCAGCTTAAGCCTCCCCTAGTCCTAAACCTCTGACAGAAGCTAGGCAAAGCATCCTTCTTGCACATTAAGTGGGTGTCCAGTATTTCCATGTAGTTGAGCTTTCAGAGGCAGACACTCAAGCATGTCATTAGGATATACCATCTTGGCTCTGGTTGTATTAATTATGCCTGAAGAGTTTAATACCCATCCAGGTCCAAAGGTGGAAGAACACATAAACGGGTACGGTGATCGGCAAGAGCAGGCTGTAAAAGCACAGGCTGGTTGTGCTAGTGCAGCCCTGTGGGAAGTTTTCTTCCACAGAGGCCGAGTACAACAGCCCTGCTAACGAGACCAACGGAATAAGGACAGTCAACACAGGAAGAGACAGAAACATCCTTCTCCACTTATTACCCGCCACTCTGACTTTTTAAAAGGTGGATGGTATTTAGAAAGTTGAGTTGTGTGTGTGGTCGTTTTTAAGTGTGATCTAATGCTGCTCCATTTCTTCTTGCTTCTTATTTTGATGTGTCATCCTAGCTGCCTGTGGAATCATATTAGGAATCCCATCAATAATCGGATAGGCTATTCCTAACTCTTCGTTAATCAATTCATTTGTCGATGCTTCATATCTGAGGGGGAGAAAGAAAAACAAAATGAATCGTGGAGAACAAAATGCTTGGAAGAGCTTGATGTTCAATAAACAGTAACATGTAGCCAGTTCTTAACATAAACGTTAATCCCAGAAAAGCAGAATTAGACTGCTTTTCATTCTAAAAGCAGTAATAGATCATCGAACCACTTCTCTTAGAAAATGAATCTCTTAATTGTTCCCATTTTAGTCCGTTTCTCTCATTTTCTTTTTCACTTTATTCCCAAGCCATGCCTCAGTTTTTAAAAATACCAGTCAGAAAAGATTTGCCCTTTTCATCCAAATCTTCCTTCATTACTTTTTTCAACCCCCAAACAACCCCCCTTCATTTACTACTGGAACAGACCCTAGAGGAAATGTCAACTTCTTCATTTTAGAATACATGTTTAATAGAGCAGCGTTATTGATCCATTTAAAGGAAACCACTGAAAAATCGAAACACAAAAGTTTGAGAGAGCTAAGAGTGCAGAAATGAGGAAACGTCGGAACGCAGCGTATCTGCAAGTGAGCTGTTTACACAATTAGCTAAAAGGGAGATCAAATGGTAATTTCAGGGTTTAAGAAAACTGAGTGAGTCATATGTTCGTTATGAGAAAAACCCTGAAAGAGAAATGAAAAAGATGAAGATAAAGATTACTAGCAATCTGCCACCCCAAGACTACCGCTGATGCCATTTCGGTGTTTCCTGGTGTCAGGGTTCCGAGTCAGCAGCCTGGAACGGTAGAGTGTTCACCCTAACGACTCTACGTTAAAGGTTAAGAAGGCCTTTACAAAAGCCAGCTAGTCAAGAACTGAAAGCCAAAAAAAGGCGGCACCCCCCGCTTACATGCTTAAGGCCGTACACGGCGTTTTCACAAGACTCTGGAGGCCACTGCATTTTTCATCGTCTTGGCTTAAAAATCGGAACGTCGTGGACTAGTCTTGAGTCCTACGAGCTCATAAACCCGGCTCTCCGTGAGAAACCCTTTGGGTCCTTGTAAGAAAATGCGCCATTGCTCAAGCCCCGCCCGCGGGCCTTCCGAACGATTCGACCCGCCCTGGGGTGCCTGGAAAAATGCATTTTTAAAAAGGTGCCCGGGCGATTCTAAGGCGCGGCCAGGGGAGAACCGACACGCGCTCTGGCCCGCGCCGGGGAGTCGGCGGTTCGGTTTGGGAGGCCCCAGGGAGCCGGCGGGCCCCGGGGCCAAGGAATGGCAACCAAGAACATGCCCGGAGTGACCTGCCAGGGCTGCTCGGCGGCGGTCCACGGCCATGCGGTGCACCCGCCCCCCTCCCCGCGACGGGAGGCCGCGACGGAAAACCCGCCGCAGGCGAACCTCACCGGAGCGGCTTCTTGGAGAGCGGGCACACCAGGAACTCCAGCAGCGCTGGGTCGAAGGCGCGGGGCGGTTCCCGCGTCCGCTCGCTCTGGTCTGGGGACGGCCGCGACACCGACGCGTGCACACACCTCTGGGCGACCGCGGGCGGCTGTGCGCGTATCCCCCGCAGCGCTGAGGCGAGCCGGCCGCAAACTCCGCGCGGCATGGCCTGACAGCCCGCAACCGGGCCCCTGCACGCCCGTGACCACCCGCGCCGCTGCAGGCGCTGCCCGGGAGTCCAGCCCCAGCAGCCAAGCCCCGCCCCCCCGGTGCTCGGGAAACGCTGCCCCCGAGAGGTGGAGGCTAGCGCTTTGGTTCCGAGGACGCTCCGGACCCGACTGCTTTTGCCGCGACACCGCTCGGTAGTTGAGAGCGCGGCGTGCAGCCCGGGCTGCTTGCAGCTTCTCCTGCGCATTTGCAAGTTACAAAACCGATGCTTAAGGTGGGGAGGGGGGCAGGGTGTCTTGAGTTTTCACCAGAGCTTACCGCAGGGTTGCCACGAAGCCAGTGGCCAACTTCAGAGTCACACAGTGTTACACTTGGACCTACGTGGTTATCACCAAAATGAGGTTTCCAACACACTGTCCTGTTGGGTATGTTAAAAACATTACTTTGTTTTATGTAAATCTTTACTATACCACAGTTCCTGTAGCATCGTTTAGACTTTTTTTTTCTTCTCCTTTCATTTAAAAACATTTAAGGACCTGAAAAGAATGATTTAGTCCTCTTCACCTCTGAGATGTCCAGATTCTTACCCTGTGGGACTCATCGTGAACTCAATGGCGTAATAATAATAGCGCACCTAATTTGCTTTTATAAATGAGCTTGGAAACAGCAAGGACTCTCAATAACAGCGTCTATTAGTTAAATGAGTGATCCATTCAAGGATGTTTTGCCCCCGGTTTGCCTCTGACTCTCCAAGAAAATGATGCACGTTTTATCTCTTTCTTATAGTGTAGTAAATAAGTGCTTGGGCTCTGGGGTGCGTAGTTTACTAGTTCCATAACTCCAGCAAATGACCTAACTACTCAGTTTCCTTATCTGTGTAATAAGATTAATAATTGCACCTACCTCATGAAATTCCCTCCTGGGGATTAAAATGTGCTAATGCATACAAAGAGCATTTAGAAAAGTGCCTGGGACAAATTAATGCTCAGTTAATGTTATCTACTTTTATTTTCTCTATTCTTCCTAGTTCAGTATACTAGGAGATTCTTTGTTAGTCATCATTCTTTTCCCTTTGTTTTGCTAAATGTTGAACCTTTTCTCGCGTCATTGGTCTTTATCATTTCACACTTTGTGTTCCTCGGAGATAGGGATGGGAGTGAGGAATATAGAGGTACAAATACAAGATGATATATTCAAATTTCTCTTGCACTCAACAGTGTAAAAGTTTGTTTGTTCACTCTATTAAAAAAAATCCACTACATTATTTGATGCTTTTTTTTACTAATGCTGAAAAGATTTCAGCATAGGCAGTTGTCAGGAATGTAGCCTCAAGAGGGCCTATTGTAAAGTTCCTACGTTACTTTCACATTATTTCCTACTAGGGCAGTAGTAGGAATTAATTTTTCAGGTGTAGTTAGCTGATACCTAGGGAAGGAGTGAACTGTAGGCAAGGTAAGTTTCAGCGAGGTATGGGGACACAGAGCTGAACTTGTGCTGGCACTGAGTGGGCCCAGGCCAGGCTGGGCAGGCCAGAACCTTAGACCCCTGTGGGGCAGGGCCAGACACCCATGCTTAAGACAAGCTTCATTAGCTTCATCTCACCTCACCTGGCTGATAGATGAGTATCAGCTGGGTTTTCTAACAAGTTATAAATAACTTAGTTTCGGTTTGCATCCACATAAAAGGTTTGAAGCAGATCAGTTTAATTTATATTAGTATTGGGGAAAAATGGAGACTTAACAGCAAAATATGGAAAATATCTTCAAATTTATAACACCCCAATCAACATCCAAGTTTTAAGGAACATGTGAGTGTGTGAAGTATTAGTCCGAACCATATAAGCGTGAAGTTGCAAAATGTCCCTACACAGCCCTCGCTAATTAAGAAATCTAACTCATTTCTGCATGTGGTATACTAAGCTGAATGTAGGTGACAGGGCAGAATTGTAAGGTAGTCCTTTTTTGACTGTTGGCATGGCTGTGATCTTTCCCATCGCAGAGCTCTGGGCTCACACCATATTAGCTCTGTGACCTTGGGAAACTCTCTGCCTCAATCTTCCCATCGGTAAAATGGTATAATAATAGTACCTACCTTGTTAGAGTTGTTGAAGGGATTAAATCAAATAATACAAGTGAAGCGGTTAGCCTAGGGGCTGGCACAGAGTACACATTTAAAGAATGTTATCAGAGCAGCAAAATTCCTTATTGTGGTGAAGCTGTAGAAAACTCCGATGAAAAATGAAAGCACAAGGTACCACTGGAAACCTTAATTTTAAGTGACTTGGAATTTTTAGAGTTTCCAATGTGGATAATATTGAAACACAACTCTTGGGTTATTATACACATTAAGTGAGTTAGAAATCTCCAGGTAGAGGGGAGGCTAGACTATATATTTTAATAAAGTCCCATGAATACCAAATTTGGGGCGTTGGAATTTGGGAATCTGATTCAGAGAGAGAAATTAAAATCACTTTTCCACTAGATGGCGTCATCAAATATTTGAACTAACATTTATTCCTGCTTGTACTTTTCTTTCTGTGATTACAAAGATTTGCTTTTATTTTGCCAGTTGTTTCCTTAATTTGATGACATCTATTTTAGGAACAAAAGTCACAAAAATTTTATTAATAAATTAAAGTTGTGATGAGTTCCTTAAAATCAAGAGTCCAAAGGATAAATGCACAAAAAATATGAAAAAAATCACAAAAGAGAAAATACAGTTGATCAATAAACACATAAAAATATTCATCCTCCATAGTAAAGTAATGCAAATTTCAAACATCAAAGAAGTTTCCATTTCTCACCTATAAAAATTGTAAATATTTTAGAAGTGTAATTCTTAATATTTGCCATTCATTTATTAATGTATTGAATGCCCACTATGTGGCAGGAGCTGTCTAGATTAGTCAGAGCTCTCCAGCAAAACAATTAATTGGGTGTGTATATGTATATATATCTGTATATAGGGTTTATTATGAGGAATTGGCTCACATGATTATGGAAGCTGAGAAGTCCTAAGATCTACTATCTGAAAGCTGGAGACCCAGGAAAGCCAGTGGTGAAATCCAATCTGAATCCCCGAAGGCCTGAAGGCCAGAGTGCATGGTGTAAATCCCTGTCCAAGGGCAGGAGAAGACAGATGTCCCAGCTCAAGCAGTCAGGTAGGAAGCAAAAGGCATGAATTTCTCCTTCCTCCATTTCTTTGTTCTATTTAGACTTTCAGTGGATTGGATGATGCCTAACCACATTGCGGTGAGCTGTTTTACTGAGTCCACTGATTCAAACGCTAATCTCATCTGTCCCTCACAGACATACCCAGAAATAATGTTTAATCTGGGCACCCCTTGGCCCAGTCTAGTTGACACAAAAGGTTAACATCCCAGTATCCTAGCGGCTGGAGCTATCCTCTAGACACACCATTATACAGTGTTAAAAATAAAAACTCATCACAACAATACCAAAATTGTTATTACATATAATAAGTGAAAAAAAGCAGGACACAAATTTTATGCATGAGTACAATTATTTTTTAAACCAAAACTTAGGAATAGGAAAAAAAAAGAATAAAAACCAAATATTGCACAATTTCTCCATCACTTACGGCTGGGTAACAAAGTGAGTCACCATGTGAGAGGTTCTGATTCCAGAGGATCTGAAATGTTATCTTTTTAAAAAAAAAATAAATTTATTTATTTATTTATTTATGGCCGCATTGGGACTTCGTTGCTGCGTGAGGGCTTTCTCTAGTTGTGGCGAGCAGGGACTACTCTTCACTGCGGTGGGCGGGCTTCTCATTGTGGTGGCCTCTCTTCTTGTGGAGCACGGGCTCTAGGCACGGGCTCTAGGCATGTGGGCTTTAGTAGTTGCAGCACGCAGGCTCAGTAGCTGTGGTGCACAGGCTTAGTTGCTCCATGGCGTGTGGGATCTTCCCAGACCAGGGCTTGAACCCATGTCCCCTGTGTTGGCAGGCAGATTCTTAACCACTGCACCACCAGGCAAGTCCCTGAAATGTTATCTTTGATACACATAATAAAGGTAAAGAAATGGACATGCAATTTTTAATAATGGATACTTTGTTTCTTTCCATGTCCACTAAATAGATGTGTCCATTTAAAAAGTATTAGTTTGAAGGGGTGCTGCTTTGTCATACTGCCCCAGGCACCAATGTCACTGGCTAGCCCTGCTGTACAGTGTGAGCTGTGGAGCTCTCTTTCCTTCTCATCAACCCTGCTTGGTCTAGGGCACCAGCACGTCTCCCCTGTGGTATCCTAGTAGCCTCCAGCCTAATCTTCCTGCCTCCAGACTCATCCCTTCCATTCATTCCCCCCTATTGTTTTCCAGTGTGATTTTTCTGAAAATCAAATCTGCTCAGACCATTCCCTGGCCTAAAGTCAATATAGCAGTCATCCCCTTAGGCTCGGGAGATCCGTTCCAAGAACGCAGTGGAGGCCTGAACCACTGCATAGAACCGAATCCTATATACACTATGCTTTTTCCTATACATACATGCCTATGATAAAGTTTAATGTACAAATTAAGGCACAGTAAGAGATTAATAATAATAATAAAATAGAATAATTTTTGCAATGTACTGTAATATAAGTTATGTAAATGTGTCCTCTCAAAAAAAGAAACCAAGTATTGGTTGTCTTTAGGTGGTTGGAATATTACTGACTTGTTCTTTAATTGTTTCTCTCTTTTAAATTTTTTCTTTAATAAAATAGTTTTAAAATATAAATATTCCTGGTTAATATTTGAGGTTAATCATCGATAGATGTGTATTTTATTTCAAAACTATTGATTCAGTTAAATTAATATTTATTGAGCACTTTCTATGTTCTCAATAGGAGGTAAAAAGAAAGGTATAAAAGCGTAAAAGATATGATCCCGATTTTCAAGAAGTTCATAATCTTAAATGGCGTAAACAGCCTAGGATAAAGTTAACTAAAAATCCTGGTTTATATATGATGCATTTTTTGTGTATTTATTCAACATTTGTTGAATTTATATTGTACATCAGGCATACAAAGGAGGGAGTGATACCTGTGCCTGATGGAAGGGTTGGGGGAGTATCAGTAAGTATGGGTCATGTAGCACTGTCAAATTATTTACTTAGGTCTCAGGAGACACTCATTTAATCCCCTTTTATAAACTCTTTTAATCCGTGAAAACAA
This sequence comes from Mesoplodon densirostris, assembly GCF_025265405.1. Lineage (NCBI taxonomy): Eukaryota > Metazoa > Chordata > Mammalia > Artiodactyla > Ziphiidae > Mesoplodon > Mesoplodon densirostris. The sequence continues at coordinate 211,163,225 of NC_082661.1, forward strand.
ATTTAAATTTTGCAATGAGGATATAGAAGGTTGCTGGCAGAGATGATGAGCCATTAAGACTCTATAACTGTCAGATTTCAAATCTGATTACAAAAATGGCCAGGTTTGGAAAATTCCCTGGTGGTCCATTGGTTAGGACTCTGCGCTTCTGGGGCAGGGGGCACGGGTTCGATCCCTGGTCAGGGAACTAGGATCCTGCAAGCCATGTGGTGCGGCCGAAAAAAAAAAGGCCAGGTTTGATCTTCAGCTTAAAAATTCAGCATAATTAGGATGTGAACATACGAAATGAGGAATAGTATTTCTTTTTTTTTTCTAAATTTTTATTGGAGTATAGTTGCTTTACAATGTTGTGTTAGTTTCTGCTGTACAGCAAAGTGAGTCAGCTATACATATACATATATCCCGTCTTTTTTGGATTTCCTTCCCATTTAGGTCACCACAGAGCACTGAGTAGAGTTCCGTGAGCTATACAGTATGTTCTCATTAGTTATCTATTTTATACATAGTATCAATAGTGTATATATGTCAATCCCAATCTCCCAATTCATCCCACCCCCCCTTCCCTCTCGGCATCCATATGTTTGTTCTCCGTGTCTGTGTCTCTATTTCTGCTTTGCAAATAAGACCATCTATACCATTTTTCTAGATTCCACATATATACGTTAATATACAGTATTTGTTTTTCTCTTTCTGACTTCACTCTGTATGACAGTCTCTAGGTCCATCCAAGTTTCTACAAATGATCCAATTTCGTTCCTTTTTATGGCTGAGTAATATTCCATTGTATATATGTACTACATCTTTATCCAAGGAATAGTATTTCTTGAAGAGACTCATCACCACTGTTTTGTTCTTTAATATGTTCTATTTATACATATTTCAAAAATAATAAGTCATTAAAACTATGTGTATCAGAAAGGAAGTGTCCAGATAAGCAACTCCCCATAATATTAATTTGTCTATTTAGAATAAAGGAAATCAAGGAGAAATGGTAGGAAGTTCTTTCCAACTTGGCTTTAAATAGGAATAGTAGTAGTACCCGTCTGTGCTGGCTACTTTGGCTCTCTCAACCGCCATTTCACCCGCCTATATGTGTGGAGAAGTTGGAAAGCTGAAAGTACATTTTCCAGACTCTCTTGCAGCTAGGGTTGTAGATATGCAGTAAGTTCTGCACACACATGAGATTTGAAAGGGAGACAGAAACAAGCTTCCTGCAGCAGGGAGAGCTGAGAAGCGGGTTCTGACAGACACGAGATTTGCATGGGTTGGATCTATGTTGCCCTCTGGACACATCTTCTGGAATACGAGGCAGCTGTAGCAGCAACAGCCGTGGTAGCAGCAGCAGCTTCCTGCCCAATGGATCACAGCTATGAGCGTATGACCTTAACCCCCAAACTCCAGAGCAAGCCCCCTATTTCTGCTGTTCCAACTCTTCCAATGAAGTTACAAGCATGTACTGCCCTATCTTAAATTCCTTTATACTGGAAATACCTAAAATAATTTATTTTTCCTATCCTGAGCCCTGAGTGATAAATTATCCTAGAGTGTTGATGAGAATAAAATATAAAAATATATGTAGGGCTTCCCTGGTGGTGCAGTGGTTGAGAGTCTGCCTGCTGATGCAGGGGACACGGGTTTGTGCCCCGGTCCGGGAAGATCCCACACGCCGCGGAGTGGGTGGGCCCGTGAGCCATGGCCGCTGAGCCTGCGCGTCCAGAGCCTGTGCTCCGCAATGGGAGAGACCACAACAGTGAGAGGCCCGCGTACCGCAAAAAAAAAAAAAAAAAAAAAAAAAAAAAAATATATATATATATATATATATATGTATGTAAATCACTTAGAGTAGTACCTGACAGTTTGTACTCAATACGTGCGAGTTATTTAAATTTTTATTAGGGAGATGAGTTCAGGCTGAAAACAACAGTCTTAGGCCCAAGGTTGAAAAGTATGGTTCGAAGGCCAAATCGAGCCCACCACCTGTTTTCATAAATAAAGTTTTATTGGAACACAGCCGCTATCATTTGTTTACATGCTGTCTGTGGCTGCTGTTATTCTTCAAGGTCACAGTTGCAACAGAAACTGAATAGACCACAAAGCCTACAATATTTACTATCTGACCCTTTACAGAAAAGATTTGCTTACCTCTGATCTGAACTATCAAAAAGAATGAGGGGGCTTCCCTGGTGGCGCAGTGGTTGGGAGTCTGCCTGCTGATGCAGGGGACACGGGTTTGTGCCCCATTCTGGGAGGATTCCACATGCCGTGGAGCGGCTGGGCCCGTGAGCCATGGCCGCTGAGCCTGCGCGTCCGGAGCCTGTGCTCCACAACGGGAGAGGCCACAGCAGTGAGAGGCCCGCGTACCGCAAAAAAAAAAAAAAAGAAAAGAAAAGAAAAGGAAAGAAAAGAAAAGAATGAGGAGTACAAGGACTGGGGGCATTCATGAAAACAGTCATCCCCTTGATACAGAGTTGTCATTTTGGGGGAAAATAGTTTGAGAAGTTTTCCTTCTGCAAGGGTTCAAAGTAGAGCATTGAAGAGTGGGGGAAGATACTGATTATAGGTGCAAAACTCTGATTTTATCAGTAAAATTGGAGGGATAAAAGGAGGCAAAACCAGTGTCACCTGAGGCCTCAGCAAGTAATTTGGTAGTGCTCACAGTACGACCCCTGCCATTTCCCAAGGTTTTCCTCTGGATCATGCAGCCCAGCTTGGAAAGTGACCACGTGAGAAGCAGGGTAATAAAAGTCTATGTTACCTCTTTCACACCCAGCCAGTTGTGAGTTCTTACAGTTTGTTTCTTCATAAATACTCTGGCATTCACCCACTTTCATCTTCATAGTCACTGTTCTAATCTAGGCCTCAGTAAATTTAAAACTGTGGTTAACTGAATATAGTTCTAAATTCCTTGTTTTTAAATTTTTTCTCATTTACAATTCCAATTTGAAAAGTTTCTCCTTTTCTTTCTCATTGGCAACTTTGCCAAAAATTTCACAAAAAGAAAAATTATTTATGCTTGATTTATATTTATTATTTTTCAAAAGGCTCATTAACACATCATAGTCACCCAAAGTCCATAGTTTACCTTAGGGTTCACTCTTGGTGTTGTACAGTCTATGGATTTGGACAAATGTATAATGGCATGTAACCACCATTATGGATGGTATCATATGGAGTATTTTTACTGCCCCAAAATTCCTCTATGCTCCGCCTACTTCTGTTTGATTTTAAAGTTCTGTGTGTTTTCAGTTTTAACTAAGTTTCTTAGCTTTTATCTCTTTTCTTTTTTTACTCCTTTTCTCTCTCTTTCTACATCCCTTCCGCCTCCCTCCCCCTCCCCACACTTCTTTCTTCCTCACTTCCTTCCTGCTGCTGGATAAATATGATCCATATAATCTGACAGTGCTTTTCAAACTTGAATGTTCATATGAGTCACATGGGAATGGGAATCTTGTTAAAATGCAAATTCTAATTCAGTATGACTGAGATCATACTGAATAGGCAGCTTGTAATCCTCATTTCTTAAAAGCTTCCAGGTGATGCTGCTGAGTTTCAGACCACACTTTGAGTAGCAAGACTCTAGAACAGTGATTCTCAAACAGATGATTTTGGCCTCCAGGGGACACTTGGCAATGTTGTGGAGACATCTTTGACTGTTACAGCTGGGGTTGTGCTACTGGGTGGAGGCCAGGGATGCTGCTAAACATCTTACTATGCACAGGATAGCCCTCAGAACAAAGAATGAGCTTGCCCCAAAGGTCAACAGTGCCAAGGCTGAGAACCCTGCTCTAGAATGATCTTAAAATTTGTAAGTACCCGATGTGTATCTTCTATGACTCTAACAGGTGTTTTTGAATTTTGGGGTTGGGGGTTGGTGGGATAAAGCTTTCCAGGTTGCTCCCAGTGAGGCCTGGTAGGTTCCCTCTTCTTAGCCAGATCCTGTGACTGAAAGGGTTTCTTACATAATATCAGGAAGAATTTTTTCTTTCAAAAGTCTACTAGCCCTCTGGTCGTATCTCCTTCCAATTTATTAAGGGAAAATTATGAATGGAATTTTTCATGACATTAGCATGATTTTAAAAAGGCCCACAATCCAAAAAGGATAAAAAAAATATTAAGGCAGCAAGTATATAGGCTTGAAATGTGTGATCTTTTTTTTTTTTTTTTTTTTTTTTTGCAGTATGCGGGCCTCTCACTGTTGTGGCCTCCCCCGTTGCGGAGCACAGGCTCCGGACGCGCAGGCTCCGGACGCGCAGGCTCAGCCGCTCCGCGGCATATGGGATCCTCCCAGACCAGGGCACGAACCCGTATCCCCTGCATCGGCAGGCGGACTCTCAACCACTTGCGCCACCAGGGAGGCCCGAAATGTGTGATCTTATATGGCTTTTGTGTTATCCATATTTAGGCTAGTACTTTATTGGGTTTTAGAAAAGAACTGAAGCGATTCCCAAAATGATAATCAATAGATGTTTTACTCTGTATATGTTTCCAATGAATCTTCAGATTGTATCAATCAAATAGTCCGAGGTGTAAAAGAAAATGAACCTTAAAAGAAGCCTTTCGCTGTATTTAGAGGAAGATGGGGACTAGCTCTAGAGTTCTTTCACTCTGACCATAGGAAGCTGTGTTTTCCATGGTTGAAGAGATTGGGGAATTTCATAAACTCTAACCTGATTTGGCCCTTCAGCAACGCAGCCCACACAAAAGAATTATTGCCTATGAAAAATATGATGACTTTACCAGAATCATGATTAAATGAAAGGAAAAATGAAAGAGTTTTGCTTAAACTATGGTCACAATTCCAAGTTTTTGAAAGTCTGCTTTTCCTGATTTTCTCAGCCTGTCAGGCATCTCTGGCTGACTCATAGCCCAACATTGAATTTCCTACCAGGCACTTACTACCTGGCCTGCCAGCACCTGGGGCACAGCTGTGGGATTCATTCTGCCCTGGTTTCTTCTTGCTTTCCTTCCACAGGAAGATAATACCACATTTTCAAAGTGTTTCGACTTGTCACTGACGATATTTTCTTTCTTTCTTTTTTTTTTTTTTTTTGCGGTACGCGGGCCTATCATGGACTGGGGCACAAACCTGTGTCCCCAGCATCGGCAGGCGGACTCTCAACCACTGCGCCACCAGGGAAGCCCGATATTTTCTTTTAATGTAATGATCTCACTGAAACATAATTTATTCACCAACTTATAGAATTCATGAACTGAAAAATGTTATATAAGGTGATTAAATCTGAAAGCATGATCCTCTTAAACTTATTATCTCACTCCCCACACAACTCTCCCTCCTCTTTACTAAACTTAGTAAATGATGCCACCATCCACTGAACCACCTGGGCCCCGGAACTGAAGTCTTCCTATACTTCTCCCTTCCTCTCAGCAGGTCCTGCCCCAGGCTTTTTCTCAATTCATTACCCCCCCCAACTGTTGCCAAAATATTCTTTTAATGTAACAAGTAGTCACAAGGGCTTCACTGGTGGCGCAGGGGTTAGGAGTCCGCCTGCCGATGCAGGGGACGTGGGTTCGTGCCCCAGTCCGGGAAGATCCCACATGCCGCGGAGCGGCTGGGCCCGTGAGCCATGGCCGCTGAGCCTGCGCGTCCGGAGCCTGTGCTCTGCAACGGGAGAGGCCACAACAGTGAGAGGCCCGCGTACCGCAAAAAAAAAAAAAAAAAAAAAAAAAAAAAAAAAATATATATATATATATATAATTTCCAAACTCCTGAATGCGACAGCTTTAGGGGAATTTTCAGCTTTAATCGTCCTGGTGGTCTCTGAATTTTTATGTATATAATCTATATATTCATTACATAATTAATATATGTATATTTAATTAATAGATTAATTTTTAGAGCAATTTCAGGTTCACAGCCAACCTGAGTGGTAAGGACGGAGTTCCTGCACATCCCCTCCCCCACAAACACATGCAAACTCCTCCGCCATCAATATCCACCCCCAGAGTAGTACATTTGTTGGAATCAGTGAACCTACACTGACACATAATTTTCACCCCAAATCCATAGTTTGTATTAGGATTCACTGTTTGTGTGGTACATTTTATAGGTTTGGACAAACGTATAGTGAGAAGTGTCTACCATTAATTATATATAGTATCATACAAAGTATTTTCACTGCCCTGAAGATCACCTGTGTTTCACTTGCTAATCCCTGCCCCAAACCCCTGGCAACCACTGATTTTTATTTTAACGTCTCCACAGTTTGTCTTTTCCTGAATGTCATATAGCTGGAATCATACTGTATGTAGCCTTTTCAGATTGGCTTCTTTCACTTGGCAATATGCATTTAAGGTTCCATTTTCATGAGTTGATAACTCATTTCTTTTTACTGTTGAGTAATACTTCATTGTCTGGATGTACCACGGTTTGTTTATTCAGTCACCTATTGAAGATCGTCTTGGTTGCTTCCAAGTTTTGGCAGTTATGAATAAAGCTGCTATAAACATTCTTGTGCAAGTTTTCTATGTGGACATAAGTTTTTAACTCATTTGGGTAAATACCAAGGAATGTGATTGCTGGATCATATGGTAAGAGTATATTTAGTTTTGTAAGAAACTGCCAAACTGTCTTCCAAAGTGGCTGTACCATTTTGCGTTCCCACCAGCAATGAATGAGTGTTCCCATTATTTTACATCCTTGTCAGCATCTGGTGTTGTTGATGTTTTTGATTTTTGCCATGCTTATAGGTATGTAGCGGTATCTCATTATTTTAATTTGCAATTCCCTAGTGATGAATGAAATTGAGCATCTTTTCATACGCCTTTTTGCCATCTGTATATCACCTTTGGTGAGGTATCGATTCAGATCTTTTGCTCATTTTTTAAATTGTGTTGTTCATTTTCTTGCTGAGCTCTAAGAGTTCTTTTAACATTTTATAATAGATAACAGTCCCCTATCAGATATGTCTTTTGTAAATATTTCCTCCCAGTCTGTGGCTCATCTTCTCATTCTTTTCATATGTATTTTTTATATGGGAGTAAATAAAAGTTCAAAATCCTGAGACAGATATACATTAGAAATATTTTTTCTTTGAAGACCTTTTGTTTTTACTCAAAATAATCTTCAGTATCCAACATCTATTTCCTGTACTCGTTCCCTAATTTTCTGATTGCAGAGTTTCTCTCCTTCATTGTTAAACCCTTTCAAAGATGTGAGCAGAGATTTTTGACCACTTGTCACCCTGATTTATGAGAAGCAAACAAAAAAGAGGTGCACCCAAGGTCAAGAGCTGTCATCTTGACTGAGCCACTATTTCTGTCAAGATAATTGATGCAGTGATGACCTTCAATTACAACTTAAACTTTCTCATTTGGCATATTGAAAGTGAATCCACACCAGTCTCTTACAGAGGCTGCTATTGCAAAGGAGAAGGAATGCAAATTTTTCTCATGTCAGAGTGTAAGATATAAAGATAGTAGAACATCCCATTCTCAGTTCCATTCCCTTGTTATAGTGAACACAAATCATCTTACGGGAATGGAATGACCTACTTCAATGTACATCGCTTTGTATGTGATCGTTCAACAAGTTAGATATTCACAGATGCGGACAAATGCCAAGAACTCACAACCCCACTTCCATAGGATCGTGCAGGTTCCTGACACAATGGCTGATGCTGCCCTCAAGGAAATGGCTCCTGCCTCTCTCTAGCATCTTTCCTCACTGTGGCCACGCCCCATCTTGGATTCAGCCGTTCTGAATTATCTGCTGTTTCACTAATACTCCAGGCTGTTTTATAGCTTCATGTCCTTTGCTCATGTCCCAAATACTCTTCCCTCTAGTTGTCCATCTAAACCACTATTCATCTTTTAAGACTCAATTTTAATACAACCTCTCTTGCAAAGATTGTTCTAACCATCTTCTTTTCTTGGCTCCCTGGGAATTGGCCAATCCCAGTGTACAATGGTGGATTACACACACACACACACACCACTTATACTACTTCACTGCAATCATTCACTTATATGTCTGTCTCCCCTGCTGATCCGTAAGATCCTTTAGGTCACATGCCATGTATATTTTTTTCTTTATCCCTGCATCTAGCACAGTGACCGGCATATAGCGGGTTTTAAATCAATGCTCGTAAAACGAATGTAACATGTCCAGTACCAAATGTTTTGTTGTTCCTCTTAACTTGCCAGCAGAAAAAGTTATTATGCAGTCATAAAACATGCCAGGAAGATTGCTACCAGCAAAAAGCACAGCATCATTTTTTCTTTTTCAATTTAGAGAAACTCTAAACACATAACATAAAAGACTCTTTGACAGTTTTTTATAATTTTGAGCAACATAAGTTAGGGTGGTCGTACTAGAAGGAGTACTGTATGATATGTCTTCTAAATTCTTTTTTGTTTGAGGTTATATGTATATTTTAAACTTATATAAATGTTACAAAAACAGAACAAAGAATTCTTAATACTCTCATCTAGATTTCCTAAGTTAATATGTTTCTATAGCTAGATTTAAAAAAACTGAGAGTAACTTGCAGACCTAAGGCTTAAACACTTCAAAACAAAAGCAAAACAAAAGACCTTATCTTATATCACCACAGTGTAATGATCAAAACCAGGAAATTAGTCTTGATATAATATTAGTCTATAATGTATGGAGTTCATACCATTTTTGCCAGTTGTTCCATTATAGCAAAAGAAAAAATATTTCTGTTCCAGGATCCAGTTGAGAATCAAACATTGCTTTTGTCATGTCTCATTTCTCTCTTTTAATATGAAGTATTTTCTTGATTCTTTTTTTTTTGTCTTTCATGATCTTGACATTTTGAAATCATTCGGACCAGTTAATTCACAGCAAGTCTGTTCCTCGATTTGACTTGTCTAATATTTCCTCATGATTAGATTCAGGTTATACATTTTGCCAGGAATACCACAGAGTGATGCTGTGTCCTTCTCAGTATGTCAACCAAGAAGCATTACTGGTGATGCTAACTCTAAACATTATTAAGGTGGTGCCTGCAAGTTGTCTCTGCTGTAAATAACTGTTTTTCACTACATAATAAGTATTGTATAAGGATGAGATTATATTTAAGGCTAAATAAAAGAGAACGCAGTTTTTCCCAAGTGATCTAATGGGAAATTATTTAGCTCTGTTATTTGACTTCCCTAGAGATTACGTGTAAAAACTAGAAGACTATTTAAAATGGCAATCTTCTGACACTTTTAGTGCTTTAGCAAAATTATTTGTGGAAACAAGATGTAGCTCGGATTTCTGCAGGGCTGAATATTAAAGCCTTAAGTAAATGGGAGTTCTGCATTCAGCAGCTCCTCAAGGGGATGAAGCTTGAACAGCAGCAGAACTGTTTCTATATTGCTGTATGCATTTTTCTCACTGTTGGATCACCCTTTTAAAACCTCTGACAGGAAGATAATGTCCTAGGCTATTAGTCATAATTTACAATCAAAAGAACAGATTTATGTTGATGTCAGAGCAGTAAGTCCTAACTTTCAGTTTCTTTGTTCAACCCACATATTCTTTAAGAGAGAACTCTGCTGAAACTGTACAGGTAATTTGATCCATTTATTCTTTAAATGTTTACTTGTTTTCCAGAGTTATAAATCTAGCACAATAAATAAAATGCTTTCAAACTACTCTTTCAAACGGTTCATATATATATATATATATATATATATATATATATATATATATATATATGACTTCCAGTCTTAATGTTGAATAAAATTGGTGAAAGTAGGCATCCTTGTCTTAATCCTGATCTTAAAGGAAAAGCTTTCAGCTTTTCACCATTAAGTATGATGCTAGCTGTGGACTTGTCATATATGGCCTTATTATTGGATTGGCCGAAAAGTTCGTTCGGGTTTTTCCATAACGTCTTACAGAAAACCCTGAATGAACTTTTTGGCCAGCCCAATATGTTGAAGTACTACATTTCTTCTATACCAAATTAGTTGAGAGTTTTTTTTTTTTTTTTTAATCATGAAAGGATGTTGAATTTTTTTTTAAATGAACAAATCAATTAATTTTATTTATTTATTTTTGCTGTGTTGGGTCTTCGTTTCTGTGCGAGGGCTTTCTCTAGTTGTGGCGAGTGGGGGCCACTCTTCATCGCGGTGCGCGGGGCCTCTCACTATCACGGCCTCTCTCGTTGCGGAGCACAGGCTCCAGACACGCAGGCTCAGTAGTTGTGGCTCACGGGCCTAGTTGCTCCGCGGCAGGTGGGATCCTCCCAGACCAGGGCTGGGATCCTCCCAGACCAGGTCTCGAATCCGTGTCCCCTGCATTAGCAGGCAGATTCTCAACCACTGCGCCACCAGGGAAGCCCCAAGGATGTTGAATTTTGTCAAATGCTTTTTCTTCATCTATTGAGATGATCATATGATTTTTATCCTTCATTCTATTAATATATCACATTTATTGATTTGCATATGTTGAATCATCTTTATATCTAAGGGTGAGTCTCACTTGATCATGGTATATGATCCTTTTCATATGCTGCTGAGGGCTTGCTGGTATTTTTTTTTTCAAATTTTATAATCTCTAGTCCTGGCATATTCTGGGCTTTCCAGGCCTATTTTTTTTTAATGTATTTTACTTTTATTTATTTTGGGCTATGTTGAGTCTTTGTTGCTGCCTTCAGGCTTCCTCTAGTTGCGGAGAGCAGGGGCTACTCTTCGTTGCAGTGCGCGGGCTTCTCATTGTGGTGGCTTCTCTTGTGGAGCATGGGCTCTAGTCACGCAGGCTTCAATAGTTGTGGCATGCGGGCTCAGTAGATGTCTCTCACGGGCTTAGTTGCTCCGCGGCATGTGGGATCTTCCTGGACCAGGGCTTGAACCCGTGTCCCCTGCATTGGCAGGTGGATTCTTAACCATTGTGCTACCAGGGAAGCCCTGCTGGTATTTTGTTGAGGTCTTTTACATCTGTGTTCACTGGGGATATTGGCCTGTAATTTTGTTTTCTTGCCATATTCTTATCTGGCTTTGATGTCAGAGTAATGCTGGCCTCATAAAATGAGTTTGGAAGTGTACCCATCTCTTCAATTTTTTTGGAAAAGTTTGAGAATGATTGGCATTTATTCTTTAAATATTTGTAGAATTCACCAGTAAAGCATAAGGTCCTGGGCTTTTCTTTGTTGGGGGGGTTTGATTATGGATTTAATCATTTTTGTTGTTACTGGTCTATTTGTAAATTAATTTTATTTATTTTTGGCTGTGTTGGGTCTTCGTTGCTATGCGCGGGCTCTCTAGTTGCAGCGAGCGGGGGCTACTCTTCATTGCGGTGTGTGGGCTTCTCACTGCGGTGGCTTCTCTTGTTGCGGAGCATGGGCTCTAGGTTCATGGGCTTCAGTAGTTGTGGCTCGCGGGCTCAGCAGTTGTGGCTTGCGGCTCTAGAGCACAGGCTGAGTACTTGTGGCACACGGGTTTAGTTGCTCCATGGCATGTGAGATCCTCCGGGACCAGGGCTTAAACCCGTGTCCCCTGCATTGGCAGGTGGATTCTTAACCACTGTGCCACCAGGGAAGCCCATTGCTGGTCTTTTTATATTTTTTAGATCTTCATAATTCAGTCTCATTAAGTTCTATGTTTCTAGAAATTTATCCATTTCTTGTAGGTTATCTAATCTGTTGGCATATAATTGTACATAGTAGTCTCATGATCCTTTGTGTTTCTGTGGTATCATTTGTAATGTTTCTCATTTATAATTTTATTTATTTGTCTTCTCTTTTTTCTTAGTCTAACTAAAGTTCTGTCAATTTTGTTTATCTTTTTGAAAAACCAACTCCTGTTTTCATTGATCTTTTCTATTGTTTTTATAGTCTCTATTTCATTTATTTCTGCTTTGATCTTTATTATTTTCTTGTTTTGCTAAGTTTAGGCTTAGTTTTTTTTTCTTTTTCTAGCCTTGAGGTGTAAAGTTAGATTGTTATTTTGAGATTTTTCTTTTTTTTTTAACATAGGCATTTATCACTATAAATTTCCCTTTTAGACCTGCTTTGCTGTGTCTGATAGGTTTTGGTATACTGTATTCCCATTTTTGTTTGTCTAGGAAAGGACTTTTTAAAAGCCCTATCTCCAAATATATAGTCATATTCTGAGGTATTGGGGGCTAGGACTTCAACATATAAATTTGGAGGAAACACAGTTCAGCCTGTAACATTGCTCTTCCAGTTCCACTGTTTTGGCACAAAAAGTACTTAGTTATTCTACCAACTCTACAGGGTTTAAAGGATGGTATCAAACGTCCTAAAGTCCCTTAATAGACTTTACAATACACATTCAAATTTGTTTAACTTTTTAAAGGAAGTCATTTGTAGAATTCTCAACGATTAGGGAATTATGCATGAGAAACGTTAATTTTTAAAGTAATGACAGTTCCAAGGGAAATATTTGTTTTCTCTTTTTATATGCTTGAAGGCAACTTGACTATAAAGAGCTTTTACAGTCTAAGCTAAAAAACAATTTTCTTTTTCAGGAAAAATTCTAAACTAAAACCCAGTGTAAGGTTCTCCCAATGTAAAGATGTAATAATTCAAGTGATCTTCATATCTCATTCCCCTTTAATAGTGGTATAAGTGTGAATAAGAACCAAACATTTTAGAAAGGACTTCCTTGCCCTTTGGGGAAATCAATTAGGATAGGATAGATATGGTACAGTGAAAAACAACCCCCAAATCTCAGTGGCCTAAAATAATGAGTTTATTTTGTGTTCATGTTGTTAGGTTAAATTACATGAAATTGCCAGTATTTTATCTTTTTTGAACTAGAGATACTGCAAGTTTGTATGGATAAACCTAGTCCATATCAGTCACAGATTAACTGGGATCTCTCTTTCTTGCTGTCTTTACTGAGGGGTACAGTCTTTGAGAGGTTTCACCAGCTAGGATGTTGCTGGTTACCTTGGCAGAAAGAAAGGAAACTTAAAATTATGTACATTCCACTTACATTCAAATATTATTTATCAAAAAAGTCATAAGGTTATGTTTAGCTTCAATGGGGTGGGAAATACTATCCATATGGAAAAAGGAAAACCTAAAATATTGGTGACTACCAAATCTGGTAATATTTATGTCAATGTCAGTTAGTAATAATAATTCTTTTATATACTCTTCTAGTCCTTTCATGCACTAGAGAACCTGTGTTTAAAAAGATCACATAGCTTAATTATGCAATTTTGATTGTTTTTGGTTTTTTGCCTCGTAAAAATTGAAACATCCTGGACATTGTTAATCTCAGATGAATCTGATGTTATTTAAGTAAGCTTTGTCACAGAGTTTTAGAAATAGTTTTTGGACCTTGCTATTGTTATAGTAGTAGTCTCCCAGTAATTCTTTAATACTGTGTCATGTTCTTCTATAATGTGTAATATAATTCCTGTGCTAGGGGTATTTTTTCCAATTTTTTCTGGATCTAGAACTGGAATTTCACAACAGGTATTGAAGAAACCATGTTTCAATAGTTTATTTACTTTTCTTCTTTCTTATCCCAAACCTGTCATATAATATTTATAATATTTCAGGTATTTATGTTTAATAATGAAAGAGCTGACATCTTTATTAAACTGGTTGGTCTTATTAACCAGAAAAGAGGTTACTGGCCTAGTGAAATACCAGTTCTAATTTTGTATTCTTTGCTAAAATAGTGGTTTAAGAATTGTTTTAGAATTTTTTGGTTAGAAAGCATAACAACAATAGTAATCTTAGAAGATGTGATGTCGTATTTCCATGTAGTTTTTTTTTTTTTTAACATTTATTTATTTATTTTGGCTGCACCGGGTCTTAGCTGAGGCATAGGAAATCTTAGATGCAGCATACGGGATCTACCCACTGGACCACTGGGGAAGTTCCCTCCATGTAGTTTTTTTTTTTAACATCTTTATTGGAGTATAATTGCTTTACAATGGTGTGTTAGTTTCTGCTGTATCACAAAGTGAATCAGCTATACATATACATATATCCCCATATCCCCTCCCTCTTGCGTCTCCCTTCCATGCTCCCTCTCTCACCCCTCTAGATGTACACAAAGCACCGAGCTGATCTCCCTGTGCTCTGCGGCTGCTTCCTACTAGCTATCTATTTTACATTTGGTAGTGTATATATGTCCATGCGACTCTCTCACTTCGTCCCAGCTTACCCTTCCCCCTCTCCGTGTCCTCAAGTCCATTCTCTACGTCTGCATCTTTATTCCTGTCCTGCCCCTAGGTTCTTCAGAACCTTTTTATTTTATTTTTTTTTTTAGATTCCATATATATGTGTTAACATACGGTATTTATTTTTCTCTTTCTGACTTACTTCACCCTGTATGACAAACTCTAGGTCCATCCACCTCATTACAAATAACTCAATTTCATTTCTTTTTATGGCTGAGTAATATTCCATTGTATATATGTGCCACATCTGCTTTATCCATTTATCTGTTGATGGACACTCAGGTTGCTTCCATATCCTGGCTATTGTAAATAGTGCTGCAATGAACATTGTGGTACATAACTCTTTGAATTATGGATTTCTCAGGGTATCTGCCTAGTAGTGGGATTGCTGGGTCATATGGCAGTTCTATTTTTAGTTTCTTAAGGAATCTCCATACTGTTCTCCATAGTGGCTGTATCAATTTCCCACCAACAGTGCAAGAGGGTTCCCTTTTCTCCACACCCTCTCCAGCATTTACTGTTTGTAGACTTTTTGTAGATGGCCATTCTGACTGGTGTGAGGTGATACCTCATTGTAGTTTTGATTTGCATTTCTCTAATGATTAATGATGTTGAGCATCCTTTCATGTGTTTGTTGGCAATCTGTATATCTTCTTTGGAGAAATGTCTATTTAGGTCTTCTGCCCATTTTTGGATTGGGTTGTTTGTTTTTTTGATATTGAGCTGCATAAGCTGCTTGTATATTTTGGAGATTAATCCTTTGTCCGTTGATTCGTTTGCAAATCTTTTCTCCCATTCTGAGGGTTGTCTTTTCATGTTGTTTATGGTTTCCTTTGCTGTACAAAAGCTTTTAAATTTCATTAGGTCCCATTTGTTTATTTTTGTTTTTATTTCCATTTCTCTAGGAGGTGGGTCAAAAAGGATCTTGCTGTGATTTATGTCATAGTGTGTTCTACCTATGTTTTCCTCTAAGAGTTTGATAGTTTCTGGCCTTACATTTAGGTCTTTAATCCATTTTGAGTTTATTTTTGTGTATGGTGTTAGGAAATGTTCTAATTTCATTCTTTTACATGTAGCTGTCCAGTTTTCCCAGCACCACTTATTGAAGAGTCTATCTTTTCTCCATTGTATATTCTTGCTTCCTTTATCAAAGATAAGGTGACCATATCTGTGTGGGTTTATCTCTGGGCTTTCTATCCTGTTCTATTTATCTGTATTTCTTTTTTTGTGCCAGTACCATACTGTCTTGATTACTGTAGCTTTGTAGTATAGTTTGAAGTCAGGGAGCCTGATTCCTCCAGCTCCATTTTTCTTTCTCAAGATTGCTCTGGGGCCTCCCTGGTGGCGCAGTGGTTAAGAGTCCGCCTGCCGATGCAGGGGATACGGGTTCGTGCCCCGGTCTGGGAGGATCCCATATGCCGCGGAGCGGCTGGGCCCGTGAGCCATGGCCGCTGGGCCTGCGCATCCAGAGCCTGTGCTCTGCAATGGGAGAGGCCACAACAGTGAGAGGCCCACATACCGCAAAAAGAAAAAAAAAAAAAAAAAAAAAAAAGATTGCTCTGGCTATTCAGGGTCTTTTGTGTTTCCATACAAACTGTGAAATTTTTTGTTCTAGTTCTGTGAAAAATGCCATTGATAGTTTGATAGGGATTGTACTGAATCTGTAGATTGTGTTGGGAAGTATAGTCATTCTCACAATATTGATTCTTCCAATCCAAGAACATGGTATATCTCTCCGTCTGTATCATCTTTAATTTCTTTCATCAGTGTCATAGTTTTCTGCATACAGGTCTTTTGTCTCCTTAGATAGGTTTATTCCTAGGTATTTTATTCTTTTTGTTGCAGTGGTAAATGGGAGTGTTTCCTTAATTTCTCTTTCAGATTTTTCATCATTAGTGTATAGGAATGCAAGAGATTTCTGTGCATTAATTTTGTGTCATGCTACTTTACCAAATTCATTGATTTGCTCTAGTAGTTTTCTGGTAGCGTCTTTAGGATTCTTTATGTATAGTATCATGTCATCTGCGAACAGTGACAGCTCTATTTCTTCTTTTCCAATTTGGATTCCTTTTCTTTCTTTTTCTTCTCTGATTGCTGTGGCTAAAACTTCCAAAACTATGTTGAATAATAGTGGTAAGAGTGGGCAACCTTGTCTTGTTCCTGATCTTAGTGGAAATGGTTTCAGTTTTTCACCATTGAGAACTATGTTGGTGTGGGTTTGTCATATATGGCCTTTATTAGGTTGAGGTAAGTTCCCTCTATGCCTACTTTCTGGAGGGTTTTTAACATAAATGGGTGTTGAATTTTGTCGAAAACTTTTTCTGCATCTATTGAGATAATCATATGGTTTTTCTCCTTCAGTTTGTTAATATGGTGTATCGCATTGATTGATTTGCATATATGGAAGAATCCTTGCATTCCTGGGATAAACCCCACTTACTCATGGTGTATGATCCTTTTAATGTGCTGTTGGATTCTGTTTGCTAGTATTTTGTTGAGGACTTTTGCATCTATGTTCATCAGTGATATTGGCGTGTAGTTTTCTTTCTTTGTGACATTTTTGTCTGGTTTTGATATCAGGGTGATGGTGGCCTCATAGAATGAGTTTGGGAGTGTTCCTCCCTTTGCTATATTTTGGAAGAGTTTGAGAAGGATAGGCGTTAGCTCTTCTCTAAATGTTTGATAGAATTCACCTGTGAAGCCACCTGGTCCTGGGCTTTTGTTTGTTGGAAGATTTTCAATCACAGTTTCAATTTCAGTGCTTGTGGTTGGTCTGTTTATATTTTCTGTTTCTTCCTGGTTCAGTTCTTGAAAGGTTGTGCTTTTCTAAGAATTTGTCCATTTCTTCCAGGTTGTCTATTTTATTGGCATATAGTTGCTTGTAGTAATCCCTCATGAGCCTTTGTATTTCTGCAGTGTCAGTTGTTACTTCTCCTTTTTCATTTCTAATTCTATTGATTTGAGGCTTTTCCCTTTTTTTCTTGATGAGGCTGGCTAATGGTTTATCAATTTTGTTTATTTCTCAAAGAACCAGCTTTTAGTTTTATTGATATTTGCTATCGTTTCCTTCATTTCTTTTTCATTTCTGATCTGAATGTTATGATTTCTTTCCTTCTGCTAACTTTGGGGTTTTTTTGTTCTTCTTCTCTAATTGCTTTAGGTGTAAGGTTAGGTTGTTTATTTGAGATGTTTCTTGTTTCTTGCGGTAGGATTGTATTGCTATAAACTTCCGTCTTAGAACTGTCTTTGCTGCATCCCATAGGTTTTGGGTCGTCATGTTTTCATTGTCATTTGTTTCTAGGTATTTTTTGATTTCCTCTTTGATTTCTTCAGTGATCTCTTGGTTACTTAGTAGCATATTGTTTAGCCTCCATGTGTTTGTCTTTTTTACAGTTTTTTTCCTGTAATTAATATCTAGTCTTACAGCATTGTGGTCGGAAAAGATACTTATATGATTTCAATTTTCTTAAATTTACCAAGGCTTGATTTGTGACCCAAGATATAATCTATCCTGGAGAATGTTCCATGAGCACTTGAGAAGAAAGTGTATTCTGTTGTTTTTGGATGGAATATCCTATATCAATTAAGTCCATCTTGTTTAATATGTCATTTAAAGCTTGTGTTTCCTTATTTCTTTTCATTTTGGATGATCTGTCCATTGGTGAAAGTGGGGTGTTAAAGTCCCTTACTATGATTGTGTTACTGTCAATTTCCCCTTTTATGGCTGTTAGCATTTGCCTTATGTATTGAGGTGCTCCTATGTTGGATGCATAAATATTTACTATTGTTATATCTTCTTCTTGGATTGTTCCCTTGATCATTATGTAGTGTCCTTCTTTGTCTCTTGTAATAGTCTTTATTTTAAAGTCTATTTTGTCTTATATGAGAATTGCTACTCCAGCTTTCTTTTGATTTCCATTTGCATGGAATATCTGTTTCCATCCCCTCACTTTCAATCTGTATGTGTCTCTAGGTCTGAAGTGGGTCTCTTGTAGACAGCATATATATGGGTCTTGTTTTTGTATCCATTTAGCCGGTCTATGTCTTTTGGTTGGAGCATTTAATCCATTTACACGTAAGGTAATTATCGACATGTATGTTCCTATTACCATTTTCTTAATTGTTCTGGGCTTGTTATTGTAGGTCTTTTCCTTGTCTTGTGTTTCCTGCATAGAGTAGTTCCTTTAGCATTTGTTGTAAAGCTGGTTTGGTGCTGTTGAATTCTCTTAGCTTTTGCTTGTCTGTAAAGGTTTTAAGTTCTCCATCGAATCTGAATGAGATCCTTGCTGGGTAGAGTAATCTTGGTTGTAGATTTTTCCCTTTCATCATTTTAAATATGTCCTGCCACACCCTTCTGGCCTGCAGAGTTTCTGCTGAAAGATCTGCTGTTAGCCTTATGGTGATTCCCTTGTATGTTATTTGTTGTTTTTCCCTCGCTGCTTTTTTTTTTTTTTTTTTGCGGTATGCTGTGGCCTCTCCTGCTGCGGAGCACAGGCTTCAGACGCGCAGGCTCAGTGGCCATGGCTCACGGGCCTAGCCGCTCCACTGCATGTGGGATCCTCCCAGACCGGTGCATGAACCCATGCCCCCTGCATCGGCAGGTGGACTCTCAACCACTGCACCACCAGGGAAGCCCCTATGTTCTTTTTGATGATGGCCATTTTGAGAGCTGTGAGATGATATCACATTGTGGTTTTAATTTGCATTTCTCTGATGGCTGATGAGGCTGGGCATCTTTTCATGTGCTTTGCTTGTTAGTTTTGTTTGTTTTTTACTAGATTCCTTAGGATTTTCTATATACAATATCATTTCCATATACAATATTGTAACTGTCATAGAGATCGTTTTAATTTTTCATGTACAAACTAGGTGCCTTTCTTTTATTACCTAATTGCCCTTCTAGAACCTCCAGCATGATGTTGAACAGAAATGACAAGAGCAGACATCCTTGCCTTGTTTCTGGTCTTAGGAGGAAAACATTCAGTCTTTCACCATTAAGTATTAACTAAGGGTTTAACTAAGGGTTTTTTGTAGGTGCTGTAATGATATTTTAAAGAATTTATAATTTTTACATTTCTCTTACATGGTCACATTACCTAAATAAAATGGCATAAGAGAATTTGACAAAATTGAGACCCAGTTGAGATAAATATTGTGACAATAGGGCTACATCTTGTTTTATCCATAACTACTGGCCATCTTCATTTTTGTGCTTGTCCTATCCACAACCTCCACCAAGGAAACTGATCCGCCATTGGACCCTGGTGTCTCAGGAGTCATATATAGTATTATGGTGATGTCTTCCTCCTTTCCCTGTCCTTCAACTCCATTTATTGGACTGGAATAACCATCTGACCCAAGAACAGCTAATCCTCAGGTGAGGCAGTAATCTTCACTCTCTAAGGCCAGATTCAAAATGATTAATTTAACCAAGTGAGAATTGGACCTAAGGAACAAAGAAAGAATTTTTCAGTTACTGGTGGAAGCTTTAGCTGAAAATTTGTGAGACAGAATCAGGACTTGGGAGGCTATAATGGCCCACATGTAAGCTAAAATTATAGGGAAGTAGAAATTATAAATAAGCAGAAACAGTTATTAAAGCAAGATAGAAAGAAGTATATACATAGAATAGAACCGAGTAACACAAACAGTAGAGTAGTAGAGGAAAGATTCTGGAATTTCTGCATCTAAGGTTTCTAGAATGACCTTGAATCCAAACCCAATTTCCTGCTTCAGTTCTTGGATTTCCATGAAATCCTAATTTCCTTGTTCCTCCACGTGAGCTAATTTGAAAGGGTCTTTGTTCCTTGTAAATAAATGAAATAACGAAAAACATTCAGCATAAACTCGTCACATTTGACAGTATTTTTGTTTCTCAAGTGTCCTGAACTCTAAAGAGAAAGACATGGGAAAAGAGAATGGAAATTATTGATATTTTGGGGGGTAGTAAAGGGTAAAACCCACGTTGCTTAATATTGTTGCTATTGGTTGTTAGAAACATGGTTAGTATTGACTAAATAATTCCTATTTAGGAGAAATATTTGGTAAGGTGCTAATAATGATATTGTTAAAATGACAATACTGTGCCTGATAAATTGTTCAAGGGTAAGGCATTTGGGAAGAAACCTTGTTAATGGGGAATATCCCCTAAGGATGTAAAATGGTATGATGGCAATACCAAGTATAGATGATATGAATGGCAAAAGGCTGTGTCTTGGGGCTTCCCTGGTGGCGCAGTGGTTGAGAGTCCGCCTGCCGATGCAGGGGACACAGGTTCATGCCGCGGTCTGGGAAGATCCCACATGCCGTGGAGCGGCTGGGCCTGTGAGCCATGGCTGCTGAGCCTGCGCATCCAGAGCCTGTGCTCCACAATGGGAGAGGCCACAGCAGTGAGAGGCCCGTGTGCCAAAAGAAAAAAAAAAAAAAAAAAAGGCTGTGTCTTGGCAGCTGGCACATGACTTCAGATGAAGAAAAAAGTAATTTTGAAGATGAGGTAAATAAAATGATTGAGATTAGAGTTGGGCTTTATACAATGATGACTGCTATTTAGTGAAGTGTAGGCTCTAATTTTTCCCAGCTGAATTTGATTAAGCCTGCTCAGCTGCCAATAAGGACTTTATTAATGGAAGACAGGAAGAGCTAATGATGGGAAGAGTCAGTATGTAATTGAGACTGGGAGCAATTTTTGACATGTAAGAGGAACATATGAGAAGTTAATGGGATACCTCGGCATTTCATTGGGAAAGAGATAGGGCCTGGCTCCATGAATGGAGTCAGAATTATGTTGACTGAGGTTAGTACATTCATTTACTGGTTAGTAATCATGCCTTATTATAACAAATACGTATACTAAAACGTGCTGCTGCTTTTGTTGATTTTGGATAATGATTTTGGGTAGGGTGTTAATTTCCAGGCTTACTCAAGCTAATGTTCATGGAGAGCCAGACATAGGATCTAATTCACACGATGAATGTCCACCCCTCATCTATACAGCTTAAGATTGATCAGGGAGAGCATGATGTCACCACACTGATAGAGACAAGAGAGGACGTCAACCAGAGAAACCTGTTGGCATTGTGGAGCAATGGGCTGGAAAGCCCCAGAAGGAAATAGGGATGATCACCCTGGAGGACTGGTGGGGAACCCATGGAGAGGAGGGGGTCACTGCCCTGGGTGCCCACACAGAGTAGAGGATACCTCAGATAGACCAGAGGCAGCACCATAGTTGGAATATTGCCAGTCAAGACCGATGCAGGGGCCCACACACGCAGCTCAAGTCAAAATTCGGTAGTGAACTGTCGGTAGCCCAGAGCCCTGAACTTATCCTGCGTATGATTTCAGTGAGACATCCAAAAGCAGTATACCAGGACGATTCTGGCAGCCCATCTTGTGCAATCCTGCAAAAGAAATAGTGCACAGGCCAGTGAAGCAATCCATGCTCCAGGCCAGCCTCCTGGATGGAGCATCCAGACACAGGGTACCAAAAAATCCCGGCAGTATGAATCTAAGAGCTCCTTGGGGCTCTGATCAATTCCATGTGCACATAGGGAGTCCAAGAGTGCTTACAAGGGGAGAAGTGGGAACAGGTGGGGACTGACCCAGGCTCAGGGTACCCCGCCCAGATAGCACTTAAAACAAAAACAAAAACAAACAAACAAAAAATAGGATCTAGAATTAAGCTAAATAAAACAATTATCACACAGGTAAACTTTAGAAATGATATGGTATAGACCATTTTAAGAGTATAGGGATTCTACAGATTAATTAATTGACTTTACTTACATATAGTGTAGTATGAGAGCATGGAAGTTTTGCATTCTCTCATTCAGGTTGGAGACCTTAAATTTATTCCTTCAAAACATCGCTTACTCATTTTCATGATTGCATATTATATTAATCAGGATTCTCCAAAGAAACAGAATCAATGGGACATATACAGATATATAAGATGAGACGTATTATAGAAATTGGCTCATGTGAATATGGAGGCCAAGAAGTCCCATGATCTATAAGCTAGAGAACCAGGAAAACTGGTGGTATAATTCAGTCTAAGTCCGAAGGCCTGGGAACCTGGAGCAGGGGTATCCCAGCCCAAGCAGAGAGCACATTCTCCCTTCCTCCCCCTTTATGTTCTATTCAGTTCCTCAGTGGATTGGATGATTCCCACCCACATTGATGATGGGGATCTTCTTTACTCCCGATTTACTACCCTATTGAAATGCTAATCTCTTTTGGAAACACCCTTACAGACACACCCAGAAATAATATTTTAGCAGCTTTCTGGGCATCTCCTAGCCTAGTCAAGTTGACAGATAAAATTCACTGTCATACATATGCATGTTTTTATGAGGCAGTTTGATATTTGTTTAAAGCACATGATTGTTTAAGGTAGAGAAATTTTGTTCACAAGTGACTATTTGGTATGCCACAAGTAGAGATTTAATGAAACTCATGGGATTATGGTATATTTTTTATATGGCTAATTATTGGTAATTATGATAGAGTTTGATATAAAAATGCTCTTGAAAATTATATTTAGCATATTTACTGAAAATTATATTGCCATATTCTACTAAAACAAATATTTCAGGTGGATATGAAGAACTTTTATATAACTTGAAATAATTTTAATTTACTTGCAGTTCTAGTATGATTATGGTTGCTTAAACAAGGATGCAGATAAATCCTATCATCAGAGATTGAGCAGGAATATTATATTCCTTAGTTAAGTTTGATATGGTGATGGCAATGAAAAAAATTAGTC
Source organism: Mesoplodon densirostris (assembly GCF_025265405.1). Taxonomy (NCBI): domain Eukaryota; kingdom Metazoa; phylum Chordata; class Mammalia; order Artiodactyla; family Ziphiidae; genus Mesoplodon; species Mesoplodon densirostris. The sequence continues at coordinate 211,186,126 of NC_082661.1, forward strand.
AATAATCAAAGAAAGAAAGAAATGGAAATTTCATTGAGCCAACCTGAGGATTATAACTCGGGAGACAGTCTCTCAGAGAGCTCTGAGAACTATTCTGAAGAGGGGGTCTGTGCAACCAAGCTGCTAGTCCCGAGGAACAGACATTTTAGTTAATGGTTTTAGTGCTTTTCTAAGTATGGGAAGATGCAAGAATCCAGGTTCATAAAAAATTTCTCCTGAAAATATCTAACTATCTGAGGGCCAGTTCTGTCTGTTTTCCCAGAGCAGAGAATGTTTCATCCTGATCTTTACCCTGAATTTCTTTCAGGTCAACAACTGCAGTGGCTAATGACTTGATTCTTGTGGAACTGGATGGTGGGCAAAGTCTTTATTTTACAGTCCCTTCCCTTTTGGTCTTAATTTCATTTGGGAGGCATTTCCTGACCAGTTTGTCCCACAGCACTAGGAAGGCTTATTCTCAGGTCAGGCAAGCGTTTGGTTGATAGCTCACTCGGTGTGCCCTTACTGGACTAGGCCCTGTTAACAGCAGCCAAAAGCCTCTGTACCACCTGTCTTACTAGTCTGTTATGGTCCAGGACATGGTTCCCTCTTGTTGCTTCTTCCCATAATTAGAGTTACACTACTACAATCATTGATCTTATAGAAGTATATTTGTTCAATCATTTCAAGTCACCTAGTCATCATTAATTTTATCTGAGGCTCAGTAATACACTTGGTAGTGCAAGAAACAATAATCTTGTAAAATAGGCAGAATACAAGTAATATAGCTAGTAACAGTAATAAGGTCATAAATAAGTATTTAAGCTCAGAACTTCCATTAGGTTTGGCCCAGTATTTCCCCAGGTCATCTGACTAATCTGTTCTACACCAATCGCTATCTTTAAGGGAAATGATATATTGACATTGTACATAAAGTTTACTAAAGATGTCTGCATGTACAAGATGAGTGGTGGCTCATCATGACCCCTTACAGGATCAAAAAAAGAATGTTATCTTCTAAGGAGTTACATGGCTTGCTCCAGAAGGAGAAAAAAACAATCTTTATGGTTGAGCAGGTATTTCTGCCACTGGGGAGGTCTGGTTAATGCATAATGCAGATGCACAATGCACACTAGATGGGAGGGTGGAGGCCAAAATGAGCAGAGAAAATTTTTGTTTAAATGTTTCTTGTCTTGCCTTAAAATGTGAATTTTATTTCATCAATGAGCATAAGGAGAGAGGAGAATTCTAGTAAATGTTACTCTATAGGAAATTGGCGACTTGTTAAGCTCCAGTGAGACACCTCCTAGTTTGGTAAACTTATCTAGATGAGAAAATAAAGTAGGCTGACAAATTAGATGTAGTGAATATGAGTAGGAGCCTCCAGTTTATATTGATAATTGAATTGGATTTGGGGACATGGGTCGGAAGGAGAGTTCAAAGTCAGAGTCAAAGGGGAGGCTGGGAGCTTTGAAACTGATGATATTGGAAGGTGTGAAAGTATGAACAGAGGACCCTGGTTATGCTTCCTTTGTTGATGCAGACTTTCCACACAGCAGCTCCTTGGTGTGATACATAAAATCTTTCTAGCCTTATCAAACATCATGCCATTTTCCAATATGCTTTAATGAAAGATGAAGCAATCTGGGTAGCAGCAATTGTGTTACATAAGAGGTGCACTAGAACTTCTAAACTGCAGGTGTCATTGTGAAAAGCAATCATTTGGAATTTTAGCACTCTTTAGCTGTCCAAATGCTTTTTTTTTTTTTTGCAGTACGTGGGCCTCTCACTGCTGTGGCCTCTCCCGTTGCGGAGCACAGGCTCTGGACACGCAGGCCCAGCGGCCATGGCTCACGGGCCCAGCCGCTCCGCGGCATGTGGGATCCTCCCGAACCGGGGCACGAACCCGCGTCCCCTGCATCGGCAGGCGGACTCTCAACCAGTGCGCCACCATGGAAGCCCTCACCACTGTTTTTAATCCTTCCCAGGGCCAATTAATTCTTCGTACTGTCACTACTAACATAATATTTTGAATACATAGATCTGATTGTTTCACTGAATTATCTGTGTCTCCTCATTATATTAAGAATAAAGTCTAAAAAAGCCAAACTCATAGAAACAGAGAGTAGAATGGTGATTACCAGAGGTTGGGGGGGTGGAGAAAATGGGGGGATGTTGATCACGAGAACAAACTTCCGGTTGGAAGATGAATAAGTTCTAGGGATCTAATGGACAACATGGTGATTATAGATAACAGTGCTGTACTATATACTTGAAAGTTGCTGAGAGAGTGAATCTTAAATGATCTCACTACAGAAAAAGAATGGTAATTACATGACATGATGGAGGTGTTAGCTAACCCTGTGGTGGTAATCACTTTGCAATATCTAAGTGTATAAAAACAACACGTGGGGCTTCCCTGGTGGCACAGTGGTTGAGAGTGCGCCTGCCGATGCAGGGGACGCGGGTTCGTGCCCCGGTCCAGGAAGATCCCACATGCTGCGGAGCGGCTGGGCCCGTGAGCCATGGCCGCTGAGCCTGCGCGTCCGTGAGCCTGTGCTCCGCAGCGGGAGAGGCCACAGCAGTGAGAGGTCCGAGTACCGCAAAAAACAACAAACAAACAAACAAAACAAAACAAAATAAACACGTGTTACACCTTAAATGTACACAATGTTATATGTCAATTGTATTTCGATAAAATTGGGGGAAGAAACGGATAAAGTCCAATTCTTTAGCAAAGCATCTAAAGGTGTTCAGCATAGGGGTCTTCTCTCCTTTTCGGGTCTCGTCATCCACCCCGACTCATCCGCAGCACAGCCACGTGCTGCGCTCCGAAAGTGCCTTGTTCTCTAGCCTCTATTCCTTTGCACACTTGGTTAACTCTACTAACTCTGCTAGCGCTCTCTTCTCCCACCCCACAACTGATAACTCCTAATCATCCTTTATAAGATACATCCCTTTAGAAGTACTTGCTGCTGCACGCAATCCACCCTTGTCCCCATGTACTGTACTGTAACGGTTGCCCTTCCAGGCTTTCTCCTGTACAATTCTGTAATGACAGGGATTTTGTCCTGTTCATTTGTCCAGTTGCTGATCAATAAGTATTTGTTAGACAAGTAAGTGAAGGACGTATTTGATACAACTAGATATATTAAACTGGAATTTTATTTACTTCTTCGTTTCTAGTGATAATTGCTTTAAAAGACTTTCTGTTGGTCTGGGAACTCCCAGTGGGTTTTCGGCTCTCAGTTAAACAAAAGCTCAGAACAGAAATGTCATATTCACATTCATTCCAGGAAATATTTTTTGAATACTGGCTATGTGCCAGCTAATACACTATATTGCTAGCGTTGATTTTGTTTTCCTTAGCTGTACAGTCTTGAAATCTTTCCTATTAAACTTCCTCTGACTGTCTACTTATTATAATGATTTTGGATTTTCTTTGTTTAAAACATTAGCAACCCTGTCAACCTAGTGTTTAACTACAAGCCAAATAAGCATGCACTTGCTATTGCACTATTTCAGTTCAAGCACAAAAATATTAAATGACATTAGCAAAGGAATGACCTCTGGTTACTGCCTTTGGTTCCCTCCTGCCGGTATGATAGTAAATCAGTGACTGTTTCTGTGCTTTAATTTCTAATCTGTTGTGTTTCTACTTAGTAATATCACCAATATGTTGTCTTCTTTCTTTCTTTTTTAAATTTCTTAATAATATTACATAATTTCCTTACCAAATTTTAACAGGAAGTTTTCTTTTTTTAAAATTATTTAAAGTAAAAAAAATCTTTATTGGAGTATAATTGCTTTACAATGTTGTGTTAGTTTCTGCTATACAACAAAGTGAGTCAGCTATATGTATACATATATCCCCATATCTCTTCCCTCTTGCGTCTCCCTCCCACCCTCCCTATCCCACCCCTCTAGGTGGTCACAAACCGCCGAGCTAATCTCCCTGTGCTATGTGGCTGCTTCCCACTAGCTATCTATTTTACGTTTGGTAGTGTATATGTGTCAGGGCTACTCTCTCACTTTGTCCCAGCTTCACCTTCCCCGCTGTGTTCTCAAGTCCCTTCTCTACGTTTCCGTCTTCATTCCTGCCCTGCTACTAGGTTTATCAGTACCGGTTTTTTAGATTCCATATATGTGCGTTAGCATACGGGATTTGTTTTTCTCTCTCTGACTTACTTCACTCTGTATGACAGACTCTAGGTCCATCCACCTCATTACAAATAACTCAATTTTGTTCCTTTTTATTTTTTTATTATTTTTTTAACATCTTTATTGGAGTATAATTGCTTTACAATGTTGTGTTAGTTTCTGCTTTATAACAAAGTGAATCAGCTATACATATACATATATCCCCATACCTCCTCCCTCTTGTGTCTCCCTCCCACCCTCCTTATCACACCCGCCTAGGTGGTCACAAAGCACCGAGCTGGTCTCCCTGTGCTATGCGGCTGCTTCCCACTAGCTATCTATTTTACATTTTGTAGTGTATATATGTCCATGCCACTCTCTCACTTCATCTCTGCTTACCCTTCCCCCTCCCCTTGTCCTCAAGTCCATTCTCTACATCTGCGTCTTTATTCCTGTCCTGCCGCTAGGTTCTTCATAACCTTTTTTTTTTTTTTTAGATTCCATACATATGTGTTAGCATACAGTATTTGCCTTTCTCTTTCTGACTTACTTCACTCAGTATGACAAACTCTAGGTCCATCCACCTCACTACAAACAACTCAATTTCATTTCTTTTTATGGCTGAGTAATATTCCATTGTATATATGTGCCACATCTTCTTTATCCATTCATCTGTCGATGGACATTTAGGCTGCTTCCATGTCCTAAACAGGAAGTTTTCTTTGCTAGGAGTTGCCAGTCTCCATTAGAAGATGGTGCTTATCCAGAAAATCTGTAGCAATATTTCAAATTAAGTGATGGTTTTCTTTTTAAGTGAAAACTGTTAACTTTGGCTGACTTTTTGGTAATCAAAGGACAAGAAGGTCTGAGTTCTTATTTAACCAAAATAAAATAGTATTGATTTCCATCTTATTAAATATAATGGTCAAGTGTTTCTATTTTTACTATGTTTCTAGTTATTTTTCTTACCCATTGATGTGAGACCTACATTTTGGACATGGATCCACAAGCAATTCATCAAATTGCCCAACTGTTTCATGGCTCTATAAAATATTTATATTGTAATAAGTATAGTATACCTGACTCAGGAATACCACTGAATGAATGGAATTTTGATGAAAGTGCTTGTTGTAGTTTTCTAGGGCTACTGTAACAAGGGGTCACAAACTGAATGACACAAACAACAGAAGTATACCGTCTCACAGTTCTGGAGGCTAGAAGTCTAAGATCAAGGTGTTGGCAGGGTTCGTTCATTCTGAGGGATGTGAAGGAATATCTGTTCCACACCTCTCACATAACTTCTAGTAGCCTGAAACATTCCTTGGCTTGTAGATGGTGTTCTCCCTGAGTCTTCATGTTATCTTCCCTCTGTACATATCTCTGCATCCAAATTTTCCCTTTTTATAAGGACACAGTCGTATTGGATAAGGGCCCACCCTAATGACTTCATCTTAACTTGAATATCTGAAAAGACCCTATTTCTGAATAAGGTTACATTCACAGGTACTGGAGGGTTAGGACCTCAACATATATTTTAAGAATACATTTTAAAGACTATTATTATAAAAAATGGGAATAACAGAAGATAGCTCTTCCTTTATATTTCCCAAGTTCTGTGAATCGTAATGTCTAAATCCTACTCATCTCAGCACTTCGTTTCCTCAGTTCTAAACACAGTTCCTTTACTCGGTAAAGGTTTATGGAATGAGTGAAGGATATTTTTCTGAAAATATGATCCACAGCGTACACTCCTAGATTGCACGTGATATGGTTTAGAAAACTTCAGTAATTATTTCAAGATACCAACATATTTCTGGTTTGTTTTTAGTACAAGATCTCTATTTAATAATAAAATTGGCATTCAAGGAGATGTAATTGATGTTTAAGGGTACAATTCACAACCCTGCCACAATACTGTACCATCCTTTGCTTAGTGAGTTTATTGGTAGATTATATAGCTTCAGGAGTAAGGCAGCAAGTTATGCCTCCTGGAAACCAGCTGGTTTTGCTTTCTTCATGGTTATAGACTACTTACACTAACCAGTCATCTGAAATGTGGGTCATGCGAAGGGACAAGGAAGATGGTGAAAAGGAGTACAGATGGCCCAGCACCAGCCAGTTATCACCATTGGGAGAAATAAACCTCCAAGTCTTCTCTCTGCTTCTACCAATGCCATTTTTACCTTTAAAGAACTCTATCATAATATTCTGAAATAACATGGCTTTGGTGCTCCAGATTTACTATCCTGGAGTGACTTAAGTATTGGGAAGCCGATTCCAATGACTTCAACATCAAAGAGTCATAGGATCCCAGAACTTTGAACTAGACGTAACCTTATGCATCAGTTGGTTCAAAGTTCCAATGTAGTGCACAGAACTTTCCACAGCATCCTGCAAATGCGATTTGTGCTATTTTAAATATGAAGAAATAAAATGTAACTGACATCTTATGATATAATATCAAGTAATAAATACTCAGTATAAAGATAAAAATATGCTGACTTTACACTCAAGAATTTATGCATGTTTCCATTTAAAAAAATGGAAGGCTTGGATGTTCCAGCTGCTGTTTTAGGTGCTTGGATACAACATTGACCAAGACAGACACACTGACTCGCTTTTCTAGGAGTTTACAGTCCCTCAGGAAATGAACATTCAATTTCAATAAAGTGTGGAAAGTGCTACAAATGGGGAAGTTAAGAGTTTGACAGAAGCACGTAGCAGGACTCTTAAATTATTCTGGGGTAAGACAAGTTTCCATGATGAAGCGATGTTTATGTCAAGATTGTAAGGATGAGGAATTAAGACTGGGGGCAGGTGGAGAAAAGTGTTCCTAGCAAAAGCTACAGTACACATCAAAGTCCGGAGCTCAGAGAGAGTATGTTAATGATGATTCTTGTAAAGAATATAGCAAGTTAATTCATATTCTATTTATCTTACTCAATTACAGTGCAACTAATAGTTATGAACAGAGCTATATAGAGAACACTTTCTTTTCAATGAATTTAATTGTGAATCATCTTCTATTCCTTTCATTTTTTAACACCTTTCTCTTTCCATCATCTCAATGAAATTTCTCCGTGACAGCCAGTGGTTCAAGGACCCTCAGTTCAGGGTTGGTTGTATTAAAACTTTTATTTATTTCCTGAGCACGATCCCTGTGTTATCTCATATAATTCTCAGAACAATCTTGCCAGCAAGTGTCAATATCTGCAACTTGCACACGGGGAAACTGAGCCTCAAAGAAGTGAAATGGTATGTCCAAGTTCACAGATGGCTAGGATGCCAGCTTCTGTCTGTCTGCCTCCCTAGCCCATTCTCTTTCCACCTGGCTTTACTGCCTGTAAATTACAGAGGGGACAGTGAGAGGCCTTGTTTGAGACATGAATTAAGCTTTTTGAAATTGAAAGCCTTCAACTTCAAATGTCGAGACTTCTCTTTTTTATTCTCCCCTCATTCTAGGAAGTCTTTACTCCATTCTCCTATCCACGTGACTGCCTTTGAAAAACTCGTCTCTACTAAAGGAAACTAGAGATTCCTTAAGCCCCCAATTGCTGGGTTTACCTGCTTTAATATTTGAAAATGTACAGCATCAGGAAATTTGTTCCTTTATATAAATTCATTCCTTTATGCTTCAGTTTAAAATAAATGTCTCATTGATATTCTCCAGAGCAGGGAAAGAACAGAGAGGAAAGGGAACTAATAATTCAGAGCCCCAGTGCCAGGACCTATGTTAGACCCTTTAAAGACATTAGCTCATTTCATCCTCAGCATAAACTGTAGGGTGGATATTATAATTCCCACTTAACAAGGAAGGAAACATTGGCACAGCTGCCTTAGCTGCAGAGCTAGGATTTGAACTCTCATTTGTAGGTATCCGAAGTCCATGATTTTTCTACTACACTGTGCTACACTATGCTGATCATTCATTTATTTCTTTCAAGATTTTTTTTTGGCCATGCTGCATGGTATGTGGGAACTTAGTTCCCCAGCTAGGAATCGAACCTGAGCCCCCTGCAGTGGAAGCGCGGAGTCTTTTATTTGTTTATTTATTTATTTATTTATATTTTTGGCTGCAGTGGTTCTTCGGTGCTGCATGCAGGCTTTCTCTAATCGCGGTGAGCAGGGGCTACTCTTTGTTGTGGTGTGCGGGCTTCTCATTGCGGTGGCTTCTCTTGTTGCGGAGCACGGGCTCCAGGTGCGTGGGCTTCAGTAGTTGTGGCTCGCGGGCTCTCGAGTTCAGGTTCAGTAGTTGTGGCGCACGGGCTTAGTTGCTCCACGGCATGTGGGATCTTCCCGGACCAGGTCTCGAACCCGTGTCCCCTGCATTGGCAGGCGGATTCTTAACCACTGTGCCACAAAGGATGTCCCGGAAGCACAGAGTCTTAACCACTGGACCGCCAGGGGAGTCCCTCAAGATTTTCACTGAGAGATTCCATGTGGTATCACTGAGAATATTAAGATGAGACTTGAACTCACTATTTAAGAAGACCCTTATTTTCTAATTGGCTCTGTATTGCTCATTGGTAATTTCTTGCATTAGGGCCTGGTGTGTAATAGGAACCTGAATATTTGATACATTACATGCTTATTTAATTTTTCACCCCAGAATATATCCACTTGTCACCAGTATATATGCACTTTGTAGCATTTAACTTTTCTTCCTAAGTATACTACTTTGAATTTACTCTCATTATTTATTTGTCCCCACTGGATGCAGTCATATATCCATGTACCCATGAAAGTCACTGTGTGTGTTCCCTGAACCATGATTCTCTGCTCTCCAGGCCGTGCACATCTGTTCTCCCGGCCCTATGGCCAGAAGGATCTTGAAGGGGACGGGCCTGGCGGCACTTGTTGGCATCTAAGCATCTCGCCTTTGGGGACTGGGCGGCTCCTGCTCTTGTAGGACTGCGCATGCGTCTAGGACGCAGGTGCGGTGAAGCGGCAGGTGGCGAGGGGCTGTGGAAGTTCAGCTCCCCGCTGGTGTCTCTACCGGCTATCACGCTGCTCCCCTCATTTAACTTTGAGTGCATGGAAACACGTCTGTGTCCAGTGTAGTGCCCGCTTCTCGCTATTTTGTTCTTTAGACTTTTCCATCTCCACATCGCACCTCTCCAGAGGGGCGGAGAGGCAGGGGAAAGGAGGCAAAGACAAGGCCTGCAGGTGCTGGAGAACCATTAGGGCTTTGCGTTTTCTTTAGAGCAGCGGTAGCCTCTGTGCACTTTGAATGTCCTTGTCTCTAAACTGAGCAGCAAACGTAGAAACTACCTTGGTTTGAAAATATTTTCCAAAGGTTTCTTCTGAACTCTCATTCACTCTTTTGTTTTTTCCCTGGTCCTAGAAGGAGGATGAACTTGCTGTGCAAACTGGAGGGCTCAGGTACAAAGCCTCAGATACATCTAACCAAAGCTTTGACACATGCAAGTGTTTAATTTCCATTATACCTGGGACCCCATTATTCCTGAGAGGCCTTTGACATCCTCAGGCTTGGGACCTATGTCGGTCCCCAAATCTGCCATCTTTAACAATAACATTTAGGAATTTCTAGCCACCTATGCTTGTGCTGTAATCCGGCTCCAGTTTGAATATACTTTAGATACAATTTTTCTGTATAGAAATATTTATCTGGGACTACTTTATTCCACCTAAACCAAATGAAAAACATGGAAAAATCTGTGAACTGGTATTGTTAACATTAAATACAAAATGGAGACCAGACTTGAAAATTCCCTGGCAGACAAAACCATTTAAGCCACAGAAGCAAAACTAAATGGAAATTATTTCATGAACATGAGTAAAAGTTAGCTTAGGTTATTCCTTATAAATGCCTCTGATAAGCATAAAAGAAATGTGTTATCTTCCTAAATATGTTATCAGATAATCACTTTTAACCAACCCCCTACCATCTGGAACCCCCCATTGAAATAACCAATCATTGTAAAAGTTAAACAACTTCCTCATTTTCATTTTATAAATCATCCTGTAACATCAGGTCCTTGAGCTTCATATCAGCTTTAAATTTGAAACCTCCCAGTTCTCGAACTGTTCTTATATGCACAATAACTCTGACTAAATACTATTTACTGATCTGGTGGTTTTAATTTTGCTGTTTCTGGATTTTTGACAGTGTTATGGGCTGAATTGTGTCCTTCTAAAACTTATATGTTGAAGCCCTAATTCTTAGTACCTCAGAATGTGATTCTATTTGGAGACAGGATCTTGAAAGAGGCAGTCAAGTTAAAATGCGGCCATTAGAGTGGGCCCTAATCCAATCTGACTCGTGTCCTCACAAGAAGAGGAAATTGGGACAGAGATGCACAGAGAGGGAAGACCATGTGAAGACACAGGGAGAAGATGGCCACCTACAAGCCAAGGAGAGAGACGTCACAAGAAACCAACCCTGCCAACAACTTGGTCTCAGACTTCTAACCTCCAGAACTGTAAGAAGACAAATTTTTGTTGTATAAGCCACTCTGTCTGTGGTACTTTGTTATGGCAGCCCTAGCAAACGAATACAGTTGGTTTCCAAGTATGTGCTGAAAGGGCTGTGTTTCCAGTTAGACACATTCAATTTAGATAATATAGTATAACACCAAAGAAGAAATCCTGCAAAACAATTGATTTTGACAATGTAGTTTTCCTGATAGTATCAATTCTACTCTACCAAGGAATAAGCGCTCAGAAATTCAGGGTTATGGCCACCGTTCAGTTGGTGGCAGTTAATGAAGTATATGTGGCCTCAAGCCATCTTCTAACCAAAAATTGATATATCAGTATGTAAAAGTGGTAAAAGTCTTCTCCTTCATGAAGCCTGTAATTAAAGTTACATAAATGGGGACATTTTAATCATAACCTCTACAATCAAAATAAGGTCGGGGGACTTCCCTGGTGGTCCACCGGTTAAGACTCTGTGCTCCCAATGCAGGGGCCCCGGGTTCCACCCCTGGTCAGAGAACTAGATCCCCCATGCTGCAACTAAAGATCCTGCACGCGGCAACGAAGATCCTGCGTGTAGCAACGAAGACCCGGTGCAGCCAAATAAATAAGTAAATATTTTTAAAAAGTCAGTAATTTGATATTGTTTTTTGATAAATTATATTTTGGCAACATTTGTGGGGCATGGGATGCAAAAAGTTTGGGGCAAGACTATTTAGGGAGAAAAAGAACAGGAAAAGTGTTCACCGGCTTTTAATTAAAACATTGTTTATTGAGTATTGCACTTTACTAGAGTGAAGGATATGTATATGTTATAAAAACTAAGTTAAGACTGCTTCCTGCTCACAAAGAGAAACAGCTGGGTTTCAGCATTTGTGTGTATTCAAGATCAGTCTTCACTGAGAAAAAGAAACTCTGTAGCCATTTGCAGAAGAAAATGAAAAGTTAGCTTACTCGTCAGTCATTAGAAAACATTCTTTGTGTGCACATGGAACATAAAGCTCATCAGGTTTATAATACAGCCACTTCCAGTTCTTAGAAAGCTTAATCTCTTGATCAGATGCCATTTTTAGTTGAATATTTTATACCGCAAATTAGAAATTTGTACAATATAACCATTTATTCACACTGCTACCGGGCAGCATCACTAAAGACCTGTGAACCATGGACCATGCACTTATGCTGACTTCTGGAATTCTGGGCAATTCTGGGAGAGGATGGTAGGATGGTGACCCAAAGGGTGCAGAGCTTCCCTTCCCACATCTTTGCATGGATTTGAAATCTAATTCTCACAACTCTGAGTATCTGAGAAAAGGAAAGTCCTCACTACAGATTTATTGATCGCCCCAGAGGAGATGCCCATGCCTTAATCTACCCTTTCCAAAACAAATGAGCAGGAGTAAAGAGAAGGTAATGATTTTAAAGGACGCCTGACTTGCAACCCTGGCAGCCTTTGCTAGCTGTCCACGAAAACACTTGTGTTGTTCCAGAAACCATGCCAACCTCAAACTCCCCCTCCAGAATGGTTCAATTTTGGAATCTCTTCACCATCCACCAGAAGGAATTTCTGCCATCCATGAAGCAACAAGACACAACTGAAGAATGAAACTAGTTGACAGACCACGGACATTATGCTGCCAGAAACAGAATGATCCTCACTGAAAGAAGATATGAAGACCCTTGCGTCACTCTTCACCTCCACTCCCCAAGTCAGTCTGTATCCGTATGAGAATTGCAGCTCCCTGAAAGCAACTGGAAGGAATGGAACGGTCCACTGCATTCTGGGGTGTATAAATCCCGCCACACCCCAGCTCCAGAGCACTATAAGAAGGGACAAGGAGGGCCTCCCTGGTGGCGCAAGTGGTTGAGAGTCCGCCTGCCGATGCAGGGGATACGGGTTCGTGCCCCGGTCTGGGAGGATCCCATATGCCGCGGAGCGGCTGGGCCCGTGGGCCATGGCCGCTGAGCCTGCGCGTCCGGAGCCTGCGCGTCCGGAGCCTGTGCTCCGCAACGGGGGAGGCCACAACAGTGAGAGGCCCGCATACCGCAAAAAAAAAAAAAAAAAAAAAGAAGGGACAAGGATAAGAAGAGTGTTTGTGGCAGTGCCCATCGGGGGTTGCAGCTTTGCGTACATTCCATCTTTTCAGAGTAGTAGGGCTCTGGAAAGTGAAGGAAAGAGAAGATGCCACCTTTCTCCTTCAGAGCTGCATTAAATGAAATTTTGCTGATTATGAGAAATGAGTCTGGTCAGGGTTTCTCAACGTCTTCGCTCTTGACATTTGGGGCCAGGTCATTCTTCCGTGTGCATGTTTAGCCGCATCTCTAGATCTCGGGGTGTTTTGCAGCACTGCTGGCCTCTACTTATTAGATGCCGGTAACCTCCTCCCCCCTCCACACACACACAGTGACAACTGACAATGTCTCCAGGCAATGCCAGATGTCCCTCAGGGCAAAATCACTCCTGGTTGAGAACCATTGGAAGAAGACAACCGGAGACATAATTGATGAATAGATTGTTGAGTGGAAAAAAATGACCTAGGTGTGTAGATCAAAGTGGATCAATGAGTTCTAGGCAAAACCTGTAATTGCTGATATTTGTTGTGAGCTTATTTTATGCCAGGTGCTGTTCTAAGTGCTTTACCACATTATCTCATTTAACCCCAGACCACGCTTTGAGGTAGGTACTATTATCATCTCCATCTTACACCCGAAGGAATGGAGACACAGAAAGGTAAGGCAGGGGCCCACTATTAAGTCAAACTGAATCAAATCTGATTCAATCCCAGACAGTCTGACTCTGGAGGCAGTTTTCTAATCACTAAGCTATTAACATGTACACCTGTATAACCCTTTATAAATTGCAGGGCACTTTCCCAGTTTAATCCTGTCTCTCTCCCTGATTCGCCTATATTACCTGATGGTTTCTTCCTACAGGTTTGACCTCAGGCAGCTGAAGAGTCTATTTTGACCAAGGCAGTGGTAGAGTTGCAGCACCAGACCCATCAGCTGGGGCCTGGCATTCACTTCAGTGCTTTCAGTTAGACTCTGAAGCGTCTGGGTTGAGCCACAGCCTTTCTCCACTTCCCTCCACATTGGCCTAGACCCCTGGCTTCTGCCCCATTTTCTTCTTAAGTGTTTTGGTTAACCTGAATCCCATCCACTTGGCTGAGACCTTGATTAATCTAGAAACACCTGCCCCAGGGGGTGGTTTCTGTTCCCATGCCCCACAGCAGTATGAGAGCGTACTCTTGCTCCTCTTGTGGGACTGAACTGCCGTAGGTGGACGCTGACCCTCATCAAGCCTGAAATGGTTATGCCCCTTTGTCCACAGTGTTTGGGGTTAACACTGCCTTATCCTCAGGGATAAGCCCTGTCATGTAGCCAGTTCCTCTGGTTCTGCTCCCTCCCAGCCCAGGCTTCCACCCGCCTCCTTAGGGAGCCCTCTAAAAGTTCATGACTTCTAACCAGTCAAAGGAGGGAGGAAGTTAACCTTCTGTTTTGGTTTTTGTTGTTTGTTTGTGTTAAAATGTTATTTTGGTCTTCCAAATAATTTATGTAGCAAGCGGGGTATATATTTTAATCCCATTTGAGCAAAGCACCCCAGTGACTTTCCCTAATGCCACAGTGCTACTGAAATGGCAGGGCCAGGGCTTAAACCCAGGTCATGAAACCATAGATCTTTAGGGCTTGAAAGGCCTTTAAAAGTCATCTAATCCAACCAAGTAAACGAAACCTGGATCTCCTCCATAACATCTCTGCCAAGTAGTTAACTAGCCTGTGTTTGAATGCCTTCCCTCAAAGGACAGCTCAGTTCATCTTTGGCTAGTTCTGACAGTCATTTGTTTAATCATCCTCACACTCTTTAATTCATCAAACAAGTATTTCAGGTCCTAATATGGGCACCATCAGGTGTTATGTGGCCATTGAGGTAATTTCTGGAAGTAAATTTAGTTAAAGATAGAAAGTGGAAAGTTCTACAGGAGGGGTACTGATAAAGTGCTATGGAAACTGTTGGAAATTTCTTCCTGCTACTGACCTGAAAACTGTCTTACTGTGTAGCTTCCAAAATTTGGTCTTAATTCTATTCTTCCCATTCATAAAAAAGAAAAATTACTTTTTTTCATTACAGCTAGTGTGTCATCCTTCAGCTGTTTCTCATAAAGGACTTCTCAGATCCTTTCTCCTCCGTGAACCCATTTCAGTTTGTCTATGATTCTCTGAAAGGGTTTCCCTATAGCTGAACAGGATGTGATGTGGACTGGTCAGAAGAGAAGTGAACTACCATTTCTCCTTCTGGATAAAATAATTCTATAGGGCATGAAAACTATTTGGTGACCACACTCATCCATTATTGTTTCAAACTGACTTTACTATGAACTAATACCCACAGTGCCAGGTGTTGCAAAGGTAGGGTTGTGATCAGGATCCCACTCTTAAATGTCTTATGCTGTCAGACTATTATACTATTGCTCATGTGACAGACCCCTTATGACTTAAAGTTAATTAATAATTATTATTTTTAATTGGGGTAAAATACACGTAAAGTATACCATTTTAAACACAGAGTTCAGTAGCATTAAATATATTCACTTTATTGTACAACCATCACCACATCCATTTCCAGAACTTTTTCGTCTTCCCAAATTGAAACTCTGTGCCCATGATACTAACTCCCCATATCCCCCTCCCCGCAGCCTCTCACAGTGACCATTCTACTTTCTGTCTCCATGAATCTGACTGCTCTAAGTACCTCACATAAGTGGAATTGTATAGTAGTTGATTTTTTTGTGCAACTGGCTTATTTCACCTACCTTAATGTGTTCAAAATTCATCTATGTTGTAGCCTGTGTCAGAATTCCCTTCATTTTTAAGGCTGTGTAATACTCCATTGTACATATGTACCACATTTTGTTTATCCATCCATCTGTTGATAGACACTTGGGTTACTTCCAGCTTCTTGCTGTTGAAGATAGTGCTGCTGTGAACATGGGTGTACAGATATCTTTTTGAGACTTTTGCTTTCAGTTCTTTTGAGTATATACACAGAAGTGGAATTGCTGGATTGTAAGGAATTCATAACTATTTTCAATCCTTTCAGAATATTTTAAAAAATGTACTGCTTGTCTATCCTAGAGCATTTTTGTTTGTTTGCTTATTTGTTTTTGTTTTAGATCTCACTTAGACAAGACACAAAATTTCAGGTCTGGATAAATTTAATTGAGTTTGAAATCTCCCTTATCAAATCTGATATTCAGTGATAGCTAGTGCCAGTTTTTGAAAAGCCTTTCTTGGAATAGTAAGGACACTAGATGCCAATTACCTATCGAAAAGTATTAAAGATACTAGATACCTTTTGGCTAAACACCAATGAAGAAACACTTTTGTATCCTTTTGTATAGGATTCCTGCTTTTCACATAATGAATAGTCCATTTTCTAGTAGAGTTGGGCCATGCAAATCGCATGTCAAGGTGACTATGCTAAACACCACGTTGCCCTCGGAGTTTAAAAGCTGAGTACTGATTTGGTCTCAGTGTCATTCAAGGGCTCCTCTGTAGCCTGTCACATCTGACGAGCATCAGCAGCTGTCACTTGCTCTCTCGTTTGCTCCCTTGTCCACTAAAACCTAGTAGTGCAAGGCTGCCATGCCATTACAAGTCAATTCTCTAAAACAATAGAATTTAAGTACTTCAAGTAATAATAAGAGCCCTCATCTACAGTGAAGTTTTATGACTTTTTCCTTTCCGAAGTATCTACTTAGAGCATAAAACTTTCTTTACAGCAGACATTCTGTGAAAAAAGTCCCTTGCTTTACATAAGGCTCATATGTGTAGAAGACATTAACTTATCATTCTCACTACATAAATTTGAAATGTGAATCTTTTAACTATATCCCATGTCTGTTTAATGTTTCATTTAAATGTGCTGAGTCTCCTTTTTTTTTTTTTTTTTTTTTTGCGGTACGCGGGCCTCTCACTGCTGTGGCCTCTCCCGTTGCGGAGCACAGGCTCCGGACGTGCAGGCTCAGCAGCCATGGCTCATGGGCCCAGCCGCTCCGCGGCATGTGGGATCCTCCCGGACCGGAGCACGAACCTGTGTCCCCTGCATCGGCAGGCGGACTCTCAACCACTGCGCCACCAGGGAAGCCCTGAGTCTCCTTTTATAAGCAGTGAACCATCAGGATGTTACAGGATTATCATCAAAACCAGTTCAGTTAGTATTCACCATGTCAGGCAGTGTGCTAGGTGCTTGTGTATACTGGTAAGCAAAGTTTAAACATAGACACTCCCTCAAGGACCTTATACTTTTAGAGGACACTGTTCATGTTTTAAAACCCGTTGTCTCTCAACCTTCTCCACCTTAGTAAAGGGCATCATTGCCATCTAACCTGCTGCTCAAGCCAGAAATATAGGGCTTTTCTTCAGTTTTTCCTCTCCCAACCCTCCAGCTCCCTTCTCTGCTACCTCCAGAATAGATCTTGGCTACATCTACTTCTCTTCATCTCTACTGCCACCATCTGAACCCAAGCCACTGCTATTTCTAGTCTGGATTACTGTGATAGCCTCAATAACCTCCTAACTGGTCTATCTAATCCTACTATTGTTCCCCTTCCATCCCTTGCCATCCATCAAGGAACCAGTGATCTATTCAAAACCTCCTCATTGCATGTATAAAAAAAATCAAAACCCCTATAAAGCTCTGCATGCTACGTCCCTGCCTTTTTCTCTGAAGTTCTCTCCCGCCCCTCCACTCTCTGCTCACTCTGCTGCAGCCACACTGGCAATCTGGCAGTCCTTTCAGTGTGTAACAATGACAAGCTCTTCTCAGCCTCACAGCTTTCACATACACCGTTCCCTCTGCCAGGGCTGCTCTTACCCTGCTTGGCCTCTCTTTACGTCCTGAAAATTTAACCTTACAGGCTTTCTCTTCAGGGAGGAATTCCTGGAAAATGCTGGGTAGGTCTCTCCATTAAAGTGTGTGTGTGTGTGTGTGTGTGTAGGGGGACAGTGTAGAGATCAGTTTGACAGAAGTGCTCAATGCTGGGCCAAAGTAAGCTAGGGTCAGGGTCTTGGGATGGGTGTGGGGAACAGGTTGAAGAACTAAGTTCTGATGAATATTTGTCAGGTCTAGAATGACCAAAGGAGCTGGGAGGGAGGTGCGGGTCAGAAAAGGCAGTTAGGGGAATGTTGAAGTAGTCCAGGGATACTGATAAGGACCTAAACTGGGGTTGAGAAAGAAGTGATGTACAGTATGGAAGGCTGAATAATGGTCTGCCACAGATGTCCGTGTGCTAATGCCCAGAACCTGTGAATATGTTCTCTTATATGGTAAAAGGGACTTTGCAGATACGATTAATGATCCTGAGATGGGAAATTACCCTGGACTATCTGGGTGTGTCCAATGTAAGGACAAGGGTCTTTATAAGAGGGAGGCGGGGTGGGCAACATTAGGAGAAGGTGATGTTACTGTGGAAATAGAAATTGGAGTAATGTGGACACAAGCTCAGGAATGTGAGCAACTTCTAGAAGCTGGAAGAGGTTAGCAACAGATTCTCCTCTGGAGCTTCCAGAAGGAATCAGTCTTGCCAACATCTTGATTTTATCCCTGTAAGACTCATTTAGGATTTCTGGCTTCCAGAACTATAAGAGAATAAATTTGTGTTGTTTAAGCCACTAAGTTCGTGGTAATTTGTTACAGCAGCAATATGAAACTAACACATAGAGGAAGAGATGGTTATGAAAGACATTACAAAGGAAAAATGGTGGTTTCTGATGAATGACTAGATGAGGGGAGAAGAATTGAGAATCAAAGAAATTCCAAGATTCTGAATCTAGATTATGAAGGCATTGGAAGGGGAATTAATTTCTGGGGGAAAAATGAGTCAATTTAATATATTTTGCTTGGGTTCCAGGGAGGGCATCCAAAATTAAGTTTACCTTATATGAGGGTTTGATTTGGGGGCTTCAGGAAGGGGCCCTTAGGAGGCAAAATGCAGCTCCCACTTTGTCCAATGATGTTTGTATCACTTAGATCCGTCATATCAGAGGTGAAGTCACCTCACTTAAAACTCCCTTCTGGGAGAGAATGGCCAAGTATTAAGCCTTATTGCATTTTAGTATGAATGTGCTTATCGTGTTCTTAGACTTGTAAGTGGTTGAGGCAAAGAGTCCATGAACACTCTTAGAATGCCTGCTGAGCTACTTTTTTTTTTTTTTTTTTTTTTTTTTTTTTTGCGATACGCAGGCCTCTCACTGTTGTGGCCTCTCCCGTTGCGGAGCACAGGCTCCGGACGCGCAGGCTCCACGGCATGTGGGATCTTCCCGGACCGGGGCACGAACCCGTGTCCCCTGCATCGGCAGGCGGACTCTCAACCACTGCGCCACCAGGGAAGGGAAGCCCCTGCTGAGCTACTCTTAGAAGTCTTATGTGAATCATGATTAACTCTTATGTGAGTTATTAATTATGTGAGTGTATGCACCGTTTTTGTGGTGACAGTGTATAAGTTTCATCAGATTCTCAAAAGGATAGAAGATCAAAAAGAAAGTTAAGAATCATGCTCTACTGGTATGCGATATCAGAGGGCGGAAGAGGGCAGGCAAAGGGCAAGAGGAAGCAGAAAAGGCAACACATGAGAAATAGACTCACAGACATAGAGAACAAACTTATGGTTACCAAAGGGGATAGCAGGGGCGGGGGGAGATAAATTAGGAGTTTGGGATTAACATATACACACTACTATATATAAAATAGGAAAATAACAAGGACCTACTGAGTGGCACAGGGAACTATCCTCAATATCCTGTAAAACCTTATAAGGGAAAAGAATCTGAAAAAGAATATATATGTACAGGTACATATGTACATATATATATATATATATCTGAATCACTTTGCTGTACACTTGAAATTAACACTAAATTGTAAATTAACTATACTTCAATTAAAAACAAAAGAAAGGGCAACACATGAAAACTCCACAGTCGTTCTTTTGCTGCCACACAGTACTGCTAATTCATGCCTCTCTTTTCCCTTACTAGACCCATTTCAGGGCTTCTTGTGCTTCTAGAACCAGCTTGCAAAGCAGCTACAAAGTTTTTTTGTTCTGTTGAGGGTTATTTTATTTGCTGACAATGTGTTCTTTAAAAGATTCTTTTTTTGGTGTTTTACAGAATATTTCATCTATTTTTAAAAAATGGATGAAGAAATTTTATTTTACTTTTTAAAAAATATTTATTTAATTAATTAATTTATTTTGGCTGCGCCGGGTCTTCATCACGGCACGTGGGATCTTCGTTGCTGCATGCGGGCTTCTTAGTTGCGGAATGCACGTGGGATCTAGTTCCCCAACCAGGGATTGAAAGCGGAGCCCCTGCATTGGGAACTCAGAGTCTTACCCACTGGACCACCAGGGAAGTCCCTGGGTTTTCTTCTTTAAAAAATATTTGTTTATTTACTTATTTGGCGATGCCAGGTCTTACTTGCGGCACGTGGGATCTTTAGCTGCAGCATGTAGGCTCTCTTAGTTGTGGCATGCGAGATCTAGTTCCCTGACCAGGGATCGAACCTGGACCCCCTGCATTGGGAGCACAGAGTCTTAACCACTGGACCACCAGGGAAGTCCCTCATCTATGCTTTTTAAAGGGGTTTTCTAATATTACAAATACTAGTATTTCCACAAAGTGAATATTAAAGTACTATAACTCAATAAATAATTATCATTGGTAATCTCTTTTCAAAGGTGAGACATAGAAAGCTTACGTAGCTTTTTTGGTTTTTTTTTTTTGGAGAAGTAGGCACTTCATTTATTCACTGTAACCCCTATGAATCCCGAACCCACAAGGTCCACACAAACAGAATAATAATTGTTTAAAATATCTCATTTTTTTTCCATTGTGGCATTACTTTTTTTAAAATTCAAACAGAAAGTCACAAAAATTATAATCATCCTCCTCAGTTCACTCAGTCCCATGTAATTAATTTTTTTTATCTTGATCTTTTGTTAGCACATTTATGAATTCATCAGTTTTCCATTAGAGTTCTGAAAATGCTTATTCATTCAGTTCAGCAGTATAGTCAGTAACCAGAAACCTGTACTTGTCAGAGTCTTTTCCATGAATTCCTTGAAGATGAAACTCTTTTATAGGAACATTTTTGCAAAAGCATCAGAGTACACCCAGAACTGTCTGTAAATGACAAAAGACTTAAAAATGCCCACAGTTAAAGATTTGATGAAAGTTCATAATAATGCAATTGACAAGGAAATTTAGTTATTTCTGAGATATACATTTTAAAATAATAACTAGAATTATGACTTATAACATTATACCAGAACATATAAGATTTTTAGGAATTTCATGTAATGTCTGAAACATTTATATTAACATATTTCCATACAAATAACCCAAAGAAAGTTTAGTATTAGTTTTTTTTTAATTTTTTAATTTATTTTTTTATACAGTAGGTTAGGTAGCTTCTAATTAGCAGCAGCTATTTTTTTTTCCAGTGAAATAAATCATCAGGAGTTGCCTAGTTGATCTCTAAGTAAAATGTTTCTGTAGTTAAATCTCAGTGTAGCTTAGATTTAGCTTAGCCAAGTCCATTGAATGCTTCAGAGGCTGACCTGGGGTCAGAGTCTCTTTCCTAAGCAATTTATTTAGGTAACTGGTTTTCCGTCTCTGTACAGATAAAAATGAAGAGTTTCCATTTTGTTTTGCAATATAATGTTGACTTTTAAAAAAATAAAAATTATTATTGTTAAGATTTCCTTTTAATAATATAAAGGAGTGTACTTGGTTTGTAGTTGATGAAGTTTCCTATAGTTATGATTGATTTTCCTGGGTCCTCTCCATAGTCATGAAGTTTAACATTCAGAGTCTTGCTTTATGGGATAAATATTAATTCAATAAGAGAATAAAATAAATTTAAACAATTTTCAGTTTCTACTATTGTAGTCGAATCACAAACGGTACCTGCTTTGCTGCAATATCAAGGAAAATACAAGCATTTGTTTTTGAAAAGACTAGAATTTCATCAAAGTCAAGGCTTGTATAAACTCAATCTTCTATAATTTATATGCTATCTGAGTGAAACTGATATGGAACTATGATTTGATTGATATTGTAACAAAATATCATGTGGAAAGAGGCACTTTGTAAAACAGATTTGGCTAACCTACATTTGCTCACAAAGAGATGTCAATGCTTGTTGGGAAATCTAGCTGGGGAGTACAGCTCCCCATATATCCTGACTAAGAATAGACTTTGTGGGCTTCCCTGGTGGCGCAGTGGTTGAGAATCTGCCTGCTAATGCAGGGGACACGGGTTTGAGCCCTGGTCTGGGAGGATCCCACATGCAGCGGAGCAACTAGGCCTGTGAGCCACAGCGACTGAGCCTGCGCGTCTGGAGCCTGTGCTCCGCAACAAGAGAGGCCGCGATAGTGAGAGGCCTTCGCACCGCGATGAAGAGTAGCCCCTGCTTGCCACAACTAGAGAAAGCCCTCGCACAGAAACAAAGACCCAACACAGCAAAATAAATAAATTAATTAATAAACTCTTACCCACAACATCTTTTTAAAAAAAAAAAAAAAGAATAGACTTTGTTAGTTTGGAAATGTCATTCTTTTTGACTGAGTTGGCACTTTGGGAAGAACACACATGGAACTCTCAGAGGGAGGGAACTCAGGTCTAAGATGCCAGATCAGTCAGTCAGTCCTGGCAGTCATCCTGGTGACAAGATGCCATAGCTAGACTACATTAAGAGCCTGTTATAGATGCTTTTTGTAGCAACATACTTACCTTTGTACCACAAACTGGATGGCTGAAAACAACAGTAATGTATTGATAATATCTCACTTTTGGAGGCTGAAGTTTGAAATCAAGGTGTTAGCAGTTGGTTCCTCCTGGAAGCTCTGAGGGAGCATCTTTTCTCTATGCCTCTTTTCTCACTTCTGGTGGTTACTTGGCATTCCTTGGCTTGTAGATACATCACTCCAGTCTCTTATCTCCATCTTCACAAGGTTTTACCTGTGTGTCTCTGTGTGTTCACATCGCCTTCTTATAGGGACACCAGTTGTTGGATTTAGGGCCTTCCTAATCCAGCATGACCTCATCTTAATGAAACTGTTTACATCTGTAAAGACCCTATTCCAAATACGTTCACATTCTGAAGTTTTAGGTAGACATGAATTTTGGAGGGAAACTATTTAATCCACTACACCCCCTAACATTTACCCTCAGAAACATCAGTACATTTCATCAGAACATAATGTTAATAAGACCCAGGGTATACGTTTCACTCCAGGTACAGGGCAGGACATTTTGTTTGGTTCTAGCCTAACAGGTATACACTTACCTTGAAATTTTATCCAGTTAATTAAAAAGGGAACCAGATAAGAACTTGGATGGAATAGTACAAATCTACCCCTAAAGGCAACAAAAGAACTCAAAGTACGTGCCTACCTGATGGTTGGTCTGTACGGACAATTTCTTTGATAATGCCTGGGACATACTGCTACCCATAACAAGGTGATTAATGGCAAAGGTGATCGGACCACAATGGACGTTATAAATCAGTACACTAAGTTTTCTTTTTCAGAAATGGACAGTGAAATGCCTTCTCTGGCCACCATTGCTGGATAACACAAATTCTGACACTCTGTCTGCTTTTCAGTTTTCTGTGAAACTTGCTGAACCATCAACTCATTGTCATTGGCTTGTGCATGTGTACTGAAGATGAAAATGATTAACAACGGTGTGAGTCTGTACAAGACTTCCTTTTTGGAATCTTTTATTTTTGGCAAATGTGTGGAAGGACTGTGGGAATCACATGATATCAAACGGAATTTCAGCAAAGGACCAACAACTCCAATAATACATTTTTATGCATGTAGGTAATTTTTGATATGAATATTTAGAAACAACTTAGCTAAGCTAATTTTAAGGTAATTTTAACATTCTTAGCTAAGCTAATTTTAAGATTTTACTAGAAGATTTTTTTTTGTTTTATTTATATCCCACATGTTCTAGTTGATACCTAAGGTGGCTTACAAAATTAATACAGTAAAAAAAGAAAAAATGTAAACCAAAACAAAACGACCTCATTACTGGTGAGGGGATTGAGCAGAGGCCACTTAGACATTGTGTGTGTATTTAGCTAGTGTTATCGTTTGTTAGGAAGAATTGGCAATACACTACAAAGCCTTAAAGAGTCTGCCTTCTACCTAACCTAGCAATTCCACTTTTAGGAATTTATCTTAAGGAAATAATCAAGAGTGAAGGCAAACATTTAGCTATGTTCACCATGTATGGCTGTGTTTCACTATTGTTTATAATGGCAAAGGACTGAAAATAATTTAAACATGCAATAAGCAGGAAATTGGTTAAGTTATAGTATATCTATTTTGTGGATATTTGCAATTGTTTAAAATGCTGTTGTAAAATAGTATTTAAATCTATTGAAGATGTTTAATATATTGTTAACTTCAGAAAACATGGTGTTAAATATTATGTATAAAATGAACCACTTTCAGAAATGTGCATACATGCATGGAGAAATGACAGAATATTAAGAACTAAAAATGGGTGGTGAAAGGCCAGATCGTTTTTATTTTCTTTTTTCTTACATGCATTATAAACATCTTATATAGTGTATATTTATTCCATTTGTAAAGAGAAAAGCAGGTTGTTTTTTTTAATTAGGTAAGAAAATGAGTACAATGGGAAAATGACATAGCAAAGTTAAAATGAACCTTGAAATGAGGTTACTTCTCAAAACGCATGCAATAAGATTCTGTACAGATGGGACATACATTTTGCTCTAAGCTTTCAAAAGCCATTGGAAAAAGGGAAACAGAATCAGCTATAGTATCTACAAGATAAGATACTATAGTATCTTATAAGTATAAGGCAAGAACAGTTTGTTGGTCCACAACTTGAAAGTAAATATAATGGCTGATTTCACTGAGCTTTGACCTACATGTAGGATGAAAACAAAATGCCAAAGGCCAATAGAAAGTTAAATAACAGTTATAAGTTCCCCTTTATATAAAGGGGAGCCGTAAAATTTGGAAACACGAACAATACTGTTTCATTTTTTTACAGATGCACATTAAGTAAATTACATTGTTATAGTATATATCAACTACAGACAGAACCCCCTTGATTACTTATTTCTTCTGGAGCGTGCTAAAAGTTTAGATTTACTTACTAAAAACGAGAGGGAGAAATCAGGCAACATACTGCAGATGCCTCTGCTAGGATTAAGGAAAATGTTGTATTAACACACCACACTCATTGCAACATCAACTATGCATTGCTACAAGGCTCTATTTCATGCAATCTTCCGGGACAAACTAAAGCTTGCCCTAAAAACTTTCTTAGGAAATGCTCAACCATCCAATCTTGTTAATGTTAATTAATTTCAACCTATATGACGCTAGTGAGTTTCTTATATTTAAGGTAAGGTGCTTGTGTCTTATCCAAATGAGGTGGTAAATAAGAAAAGAAAAACCAGTGCAAACTTAAACTATAAATAGTTTCAAGAAAAACAAAGGAATAGTCACAATGGCTGTAAGATCTTTATGGTCAGGAATGATGCTTCTTGTCCAGCAACTCTACATGTAGAAGACCTTCAATAAATACTTAATGATTATTTGATTGATGGCAATATTGATTTACCATATCTTTCTTCCAAGTTATTTTTCACATTAACAAATTAATGCTGTGTATTACAGGACGGTTTTCAATAAGTTTAGATAGTTTATCCTGGGAATATATAGGCCTCTCAGATAAAATGTATGAAGCAACCCAAAAAATGTGGAAAATGTTTTACAACCAATTTTCCCCTTGAGTATTGACTTGACTGACAAAATGAGTAATTTGTTGGGGGCCCAGGGGGAACCAAGAAACACTGTTGTGATTGTGTAGCTTTACAGGGTGCATACCCATTACCTGTTAAATAATCAGAGCTTTCCCTTCCTAGAGATGAAGACACCTATTCTTCAAAAGTATGCCTGTAAGACAGAATGTTGTGGCTGACTTGGCTTTTTCCCTGTTTTTTTTTGACTGCATCGTGGGGCTTGCGGGGTCTTAGTTCCCTGACCAGGGATTGAGCCCGGGTCACTGCAGTGAAAGCTGCTGAGTCCTAACCACTGGACCGCCAGGGAATTCCCCTTTTCCCCACATGTTTAATCTGATACCAGAAGTCTGTCCCTGTGTAAATTTACCAAGTGACGTTTGTCTGCCGTGCAAGTAGGTAAACACAGAGAATAATTATTAAACAGTATTCCTACTGCACTGAATTTCTTTCAGTTCAAAAACAGGCGTGTGCATTTCAAGAAGGGAGGTGTGAAGAATGGAGCACATCGCCGTCTGCTCGGCTGGAGGTGCAGCAGCCCTGGGCATCAGCCCCTGTCGCTGGGGATTCCTTGTCTCCCCAGTGCTGGACCACGACCACGGGATCCCTTCTGCCTGTCAAGGGTTAGGGTTAGAATTTATCATACTGTTTATTTGTTTGCTTATTTTGGGTTTTCTAACATTTTTAAATGTAAACTTTTCAAACACACAGAAAAGTAAGAAGTAAGGTACAGTGAACACCATCTACCCACCACATAGAACCTATACTTAACATTTTGCTGTACTGGATTTATCACATATCTATCCATCCCTTCATCCATCCTTCAATCCACCTTTTTTTTTTTTTTCTTTTGCGGTACGCGGGCCTCTCACCGCTGTAGCCCCTCCCATTGCGGAGCACAGGCTCCGGACGCTCAGGCTCAGTGGCCATGGCTCATGGGCCCAGCCGCTCTGCGGCCTGTGGGATCTTCCCGCACCGGGGCACGAACCCGTGCCCCCTGCATCGGCAGGCGGACTCTCAACCACTGCGCCACCAGGGAAGCCCCAATCCATCTTTTAAAATATACATTTCAAAATAAGTTGCTGACATCAGATACTTCCTCCTAAATACTTCAGCATACATAGCATTAATTGGAGCTCAATTTTGTTTACAGTTCTTGTTGGGGTTAAATATTTTATTTTTAACATGAATGTTTTTCTTTTATAAAATTTCTCATGATTAGCCACTATCTAACCCTTGGTATGGTATTTGGTTAATGTTTGCCTCCCCCTCCGAGGTAACAGGGACTGCACCGTTTTGCTCACCAATGTATCCACAGGGCTTGGTATTATAGTAGATGCTCAATATACAGTGTATTTGTTAGGGAACATGTGGAAGTCAGAAAGAAATGGATGGAAGACAGCTATAGAAATGGAAAGAAAAAAGTAAACCATGGCCTCTTCAAGCCAGTTTCAATACCTGCTATTATGATTATTGCTGGGGCCATTTAAAGCCATTTTGGTAAATGGAGCAGGACATGCTTGCTGAGGAAACTGCCGTTTTATGTTGGTTCAATGAAGAAAATAAAATGAAGTACTGTGTATCTTCACTGATTGTTCTGCATAGGAGTAAGTTCCCAGGTTTCTGGCTATTTGGTAAGGACGCTTAGAGTACCTCAGTTTGTAATTTAGACATCACTCCTATCTCAACTCCAGACTTAAGTCTTTGATAAGCAAGTTTTTCCTCAAGACAACATTTCATATGAAAAACACCTGAGCCATGGGCCAGAGATATTGACCTAAATGCTGACTGATTACAAATGAAAATACAAATTGACGACACATGAAAATAGAATCTCTAAAAAACAGAATTTCTAAAGGGTCCAGTGTGATTCAGACTTCAAAGGTTGGAATCATTTTAGATGTCCGTCAGTTACCTGGTAACTGAGATTTTGCTTTCTTCTCTTGTCTCAGGAGCGTTTGACAACCTGCTTATGTCACTGAGAATACATATGCCAGCCAACAGTGCCCCGTCCCTAGGATATACTACTCCCCCAAACTTCTTTTCTGCTTGATCAATGTTACATTCTCAGAGAAGATAACTGCAGACCTGACCTGACCTTGGGAAGAATCTGGCCTCGAAGGACCTTCCCGGCTCAAATGGCCGGTTACAGACATTCTTCCCCGAGTAAAGTCATTCCTTTGGGTTAAAGTAGTGCTTTCTTAGCATTCTGCTTCTGTGTTGCAAATTTCAGAGGAGAAGCGGCGGTGCGGTGGGGTAGACTCAGGAGGTCACCTGTGTGAGAATGTTTTCTTCACAAGATTATCTGTATCAGACATGGACCAGGGGAACTCGGAAAGCCCTGTAACCTCGGGGAGGGCGAGAAGGAAGCGCTGAGATTCAGTGCCAGGGAAAGTGTACGAGGACAAACTTCTCCGTTACTGGGCTTCAGGCCACAGGATGTCTTTCAGACGAGAAGATTGACGCTCCCCGCGCCACCGCGCTCCAGTCTTCCCCAAGCCCCCCGTCGCTACCGCAGCGCCGCTCTCCTCTTCCACCCCAGCTCTCCACGAGGTTCCCAGGAAAGCGCCGACCTCCTTCCCGCTTCTCCTCCCGCGCAGCCCGGCGTTCGGCTCCTCCAGTCCTCCAAAGGCGAGTGGAACAAGACTCCTCCACCGTGGATGGAATACGACGCTTAAGAACTCCGCCTCAATTGCCCCCCTCTAGGTTTTCCCCGCCGTGCCCAAGGCTTTTGGTCACCTCTGCACAAATTTAATAAGACTGAGAGCTCAGAACCGGGAAAGCCAACCGCGGATGCGTCTCGTTCCCCTGCCCGCCAGTGAAAAGCAGTCCGGCTCCGGCGCGGATGCTCTGCATCCTGCAGTCGGCTCTTGTCCGACACACACCTGCCCCGCCGTCCCCTCGCCAGGCCCGCCGGTGCCCTCAGCTCGGCCCGCCCCCTCCGCCCTCCCGGGCCTGGGCCTCTCCCCGCCTCCCGCCCGCGGACCTCGCCGCCCTGCCTCGGGCTCCGCCGCCCCGCCTCGGGCTCCGCCGCGGCCGCCGGAGGTGCGGGCCCGCCCCAGAAGGGCGCCCATTGGCCGTGCGCGCCATCCTTCACCCGGCACATTCCGCCGCCCTCAGGCTTGCGGGGAAACTTCCTTATTATTGTGACGCCGAAATCGGATAAACCCCGAGCCGGGTCGGCGGAGCCGTCACCGTCGGAATCCCGCGCGGCGGTTCAGCGGCCGCCGAGGTGCGCGGGGCGAGGGGGGCGGGTTCCAGGAAGGAGGGCACCGCGGAGCCGCGGCCGAGCGTCAGCCGCGTTCCGCGCGGCACGGCGGTCCGCGCGCGGCTCCCGGAGGGGCGGCTGCGGCTGCAGCTGCGGGGCGCCTCCCGCGACAGCCCGGGGCAGGGCGCGCGCGGAGGTCTGGGCGCGGCGCCTGCACTGCCTTCGGGGCGCGGGCGCCTCCCCGGCGTCCTCGGGGCGCTCCCTCTGACCTACAGAGCCTTAGCGCCCGGGGAGGCCGGAAGCCGCTCCAGAGACGGGAGCGCCCCCCACCCCGACTCAGCTGCCTGCGGATTGGGAGGAACTGTGACGCCGAAAGTCAAAAAGAGGATCCTCCCCTTCCTCCCCGCCCGCCCCTATTTAAATTCCGGGGCTTCGGCGACACTGCTGCGGTGAGGGGCGCAGACTCTGCCCCGCGCAGTGGGAGCCGCCGAGGCCTCTGCGCTTGGGGGAACCCCGGCGGCCGCGAGGAGTTGGCGCTGGGGACACGGGGGACTCGGCGGCCGCGGTGACAGCGCCACCCACCTGACCGAGGCGGGGCTCGGTTTGCCTGCTCGGAGTCCGCCTCCTGGGCGGAGCCGGGGCGAGGGTGTGTGCGGACACGTGTGTGTGCGTGTGTGTGTGTGCGGACACGTAAGTGCGCGGATGGGCGCGGGGGTGTCAGGAACTGGGGCGTGCGGGGGCAGGTGGCGCTTTGAGTCATCTGCGAATGTGTGGAGTGGGCGCACCGGGCAGCCGACCGAGACTAGCCTGTGTAACCTGAAACAGACGAGCTGGGGAGGGCTGTAGAGACCGCACCGAAAGCAGCTGTGCACTGATTCGGGGTATGCGCCCCGGGCTCCGGAATATGTGTATTTGAACTTTGCTTTTGGTATATCAGCGTTTCTGGTTGTTTTCTGATTCCGTTTTACTTTAGCTTTTTAATTAGCCCCATTTGGAAGTACCTTAAATACAGAGCTAAGCCTTCCAGGATTTTGCTTTAGCATTCATTACGCACGGAATGCTTTAGGAAAGACGGTTCAAGCGCTCTCTTCCATTTTTGTGTCTCCTGACTCTTTCCACAAATAGGAGGCTATTTCTAGAACATTTCATCTGATGATTTGATAACATCGAGTGAGCTGCTTTTTTAACTCCAGACTGAGGAGAAAGAAAAGTGAAATAAAATGAGGATTAACACCCTTTTTAAATGCGGTGACTCTGGAGAGAGGTGCTGTCTTGTTTTAGTAGCAGATTACTGTGTAGCTCTCTCTTTTCCTACTTCCCTTTACCCTGGGGGGTAGGGGGGTGGCATCATAAACCAGAAAAGGAGAGTAGTGTACTTAACGCCCTTTTAAAGCAAAACCGATGAATTACATACGCATCGTTGACCTCGTGGAGGCTAGGAACCTTCTGGAGAAAGGATGCAGGAATCAAGGAGGAAGACTTGAAACCTCTTTAGCAGAACTCCCTTGGCATGAAAAAAAGAAACACAGTTGGTTAGCAGGCAGTTTTACTCTTTAAGTTAGTAGTTGGGATTTTATTTTTGAAAAAAGAAACAGAGATTCCAGAATGTTCCAAATGGTGTGGTTGGAGCCATTGGTTAAAGCATTTCATTCTGAGTAACAGATTTAAATTTCTTAAGATTTGCATAATAATTAAAAACTTAAAAAAATACATACTGAGCGTTGTACCATTACTGGAGATACAAGATAGTTTTGCTGCAGTCTCAGAAATAGAAGTAATAGTCTCCAAATAGTCTCTTACATTATATAGAAATAAAATTATGATGCTAGTATCTTAGAATCATGCAGTACTATACTTTTTCTTTTGAGAGACTTAATATGCCTGTCAGATAGTCCCATCTTGTTTTGCATGAAAGAGGATGTGGTGATGAGAAGGAAGGAAAGTCGAGAAAGACTTCAAAACAGCTGTAGCAAAATAAGCTGTAATGTGTGTGGTACATGGAAAAATGGAGGAAAACGAATTACTTTTCAAAAATGCATCTTTTTAAACCTAAACGGGAGGTTGTAAGATAACTTTATTTTTATTTTTACATCTACTACAAACGCTAGGAATTTTTAAAGGTGCGTCTCTAAGTTCACTTTTAGCGTCATGCTCTAACCAACTGAGCTGACTGCCCAGTTGACTCTAACTTCACGTTTAGAGGTGACATCTTCATAGTTGGTCAGTGGTTATCTTACTGGTGTTTAACTAAACTCCAGTCCTGAGCTACAATGTTGGGGGAATATTCCAGCTTGCATAATTTAAAGATACTCTTATTTTCAGAAGTTTGCTTTTCATTTTGTTTTCAATAACGTGAAAGCACTTTGTATCATTCTATATTGTTAATTGTTTTTTCTTTAACTTGCAGATCTGCAGGGTGAGGTGGAACCATTCTGGCTTAAGTACAGATGCCAAGTGTGTGACCTGTGGTGAGTGACTTAATTTCTCTGAACCTCAGTTTCCTCATCTTGTACCTGGGAATAATATCTAACTCACAGAATAGATAAGAAGATTAAACAGGATAATCTACGTAAAGGACTCGGATTAGTGTAGCTGCCTAGAGAGGGACCTTAACAAATCCTTACTGACTTCTTTCAGCTGTGACGGAGTGAAGAGAACAAAGTGAGCCCAGGAAGTAGGAGACCTAGTTTCTGGTCTTGGATTCAACCAATTACTTCTCAGAGGACCAAAGTTAACTTCAGCTGCCATTGAAATGAGGTTAGGAATGTCAGTCTCTTGCCTGGAGGTTGGATCAAATGGATTTTTAAGGTCTCTTTAATAAGATGACACCTTTGATGATATAACTCTGCCCCCTTTAGACGTTTACTACATTTAGAAACAGCACTAGCTGGTGTCAGGGGCGTGTGTTTCTGTGTGTGAGCCAGTAAGTGGACTAGACTCACTCTAAGTTCTGGCGAATGTGGAGGAAAGCCTGGCTAACTCTGTGGAGATGGCCTCACGCATCCCTCCTGTCTCTGGCTTACACAGGTTGGTTCCAGCTCTAGTTGCCCACGAACATCGCCAGTGATTCAGCTAATGTGAGCTCACTTACTATGTGCAACATTCTTCTTTTAACATTTGTTTTTAAAATTGGAGAAGGAGTACAGCTCGGCTTTGTTTTATTTAAGTGGTGGTATAACATCATGTTTAAGAGCATGGACTTTGGAGTCTGGGAGATGAGATTTGAATCCTGCCTTTGCCATTTAAGTAAGTTTCCACCACAGCTAGTACTTATTTACCACAGCTAGTACTTATTTACATGCTCTTGGTCAAGTGACTTAACCTTGTTAAGTCTTTGAGATTACAGTAAAGGGCAAATTAAATAATCTATGTAAAGTTTTTAGCACAGATTCAGACACACAGTAGGCTTGCAGTAATAGTAACTTACTTTTTCTTCATTCAACAAGTATCTGTTGAGCCCTCCCTCGTGCCAGACACTAGTCTAGTCTCTAGGGGTAGAGAAATGAACAAAGCGGCTCAGTCCTTCCTTCATGGAGCTTCTGTTCCTCAGTGCTAGCATTGAGAAACACCATTATGTAATGACAGCTTGGATGGTAAAAGGCATTCTGCTTTCAGATCTGCTAAAATGCGGTGAGGGGACAGCACATGGAGAATGGAGGAAATACATTGTTGTTTTTTTTGTTGCTGCTTAGGGACTGTGTATCTAACGGAACCTGGCAAACAAAACTGCTAACAACTTTAGATTGTGGGAGATCTGGTTTTCTCAGATTAGGGTTCAGTTTTCTAGGCACTTATGAAGCATCTACGGCGCTCCTTTGTTAGGCTGGGGACAGGAGATACACAGATGAGTAAAACCTGGTTCCCTACATGGAGAAGCTCTCAGTCTGCTCATGGATGGGGAATTGGTGGGTGAGATGCAAGAAGCAGTGATCTTACCTCAATAGTACTTTTTCATTTTTTAAAAGACTGTGAAGTATCTGAAAGCATAAAACAGTATGTGTAATATATGTTCTACAAACGACCATAAAAGGACAGAAGCAGCACATCAGCCATGCTACTGAAGCTCCCTTTGTGCTCCTTCCAGAAGGTACCCTTCATTGTCATATATACACAGATCTCTCTCAGTCTTTGTATGGATCGTGTTTTTGCTTTTCTTCATAGCTTTAGCACGACTAATGTTTTTATCTCCAAATACTTGTTATACTTGTGTTTGGACTTTGTAAAGATGCATCACATTCTGAATTCTTCTGTGACTTTTTCCCCTCCTCAGCACCATTTTTAAGATTTAGCTGCACTGATGTTTGTAGATGGAATTCATTTCTCTTCCACTGCTGTACAGCGTTCTATTTTATGCATGTGTTGCAGCTTATCCCTTTTCTTACAGATGGACATTTGGGTTGTCTCTGTTTTATGTATTTCAGATAATCCTGAAATGAATGTTCTTGTGCATATACCTTGGGGCATATATTCATGAGTTGCTTGCTGCATTGTACAGTAGGATAGCCCCTAGGCATATGTGACTACTTATATGAAAATAATTAAAATGAAATGAAATTAAAATGTCAGTTCCTCAGTCCCATTAAACACCTTTCAAGGGCTCAGTAGCCACATGTCGCTTGTGACCACCATATTGGACAGTACAGGTATGTAACATTTCCATCACAAAGTTCTCAGTTTCCAGGTTTTACTCATCTTTGTATCTCCAGTTCTCAGCGTAGCGAAGGAGCACTGTAGATACTTGATAAGTTGCACAGTGCTGGTCATGTACCTAGGAATGGAATTACTGTGCCGTGGGGTATTTACATCTTCACTAGAATTAATGCCCACTTGTTTTCCAAAGTGGCTCTGCCAACTTACACTCCCACCAGCTGTGGGTCAGAGTCCTGGTTGCTTTATATCCTTGACTTGGCACTGTCAGACTTTTTAATTCTTGCTAGTCTGGTCAAGTGTCTTTTTCTGAAGGCAGACGGCACCTTATGCAGACAATGGAAAGCTCATTCTTCTAGTTGTACAAAGCCCAACAGCAGGTAGTAAAGAAGGCCCCACCTGTGCAGGGATCATCAGGGGTCAGAAGACCAAAGTCCAGCTGAAGTGAAAGAGAGAGAGAAACCAGCAAGGAGTGGATTCACGCTGTTGAAAACGTCTCTCTGCCTTGTGTGCCGTTTCTGCCTGTGGTAGGAAACTTTTGGCAATAAAGTATATCATTAGAATAAATCTTCTTTGTTACTGGAGTTAATTCTGCATTGGAGTTTTGGCTCCAGATTTATTCAAAGCTTGGATTTGGGGAGTGCCTGCAGAACACTGAAGCCTGGGACATTCCCTTTTCCTGCTGTTGGAAAAGACCCTCCCTTCCCCGTATACCATTTAGGTAAAGGCTTCTGAGCTTATTTGAAACAAAGCTTATCCCTATCATAAATGAGATTAGAAGTCCTGCCTGAGTGTTATTTAGGTTTTAGTGACTTTCAAAGAAATAAGAATCAGCTGTTAGACTGATGTTTGCACAGTCTGATTAGTAAGACAAAGTTTAGGAATTGCAGCTTGTCTTTTAGCATTCAGCTCTCTAGGACTGATAAAAGGAGATTTATCTACCCACCCCCACCCTTGGCCTCCCCAGAATTTAAAAGAAAATACATACAAAAAACTTCGTCCTTGCAACCTTGACTTTCCTACGTGTAAGTTATGCCGGCCAGGGTAGCGCTGCCTTGCCCTAGTGCAGATCTGGCGGAACCGCAGACGCTAAGCACAGGAAGAAGGGAGTCACACCCCAGCCCGCTGGGGAGCTTCCCTGCGTGCTGAGGACCCAGAGCAGAGTCCTGCACCTAGAGCAGGTGCTGCAGCAGCTGACAGTGACTGGCCACCTGCACTGAGTGCCGGGCCCCACGCTGAGCGCTCATCACTCGCATCCTGTCACTAGTCCTCACAACTGCCCTGTTGCTCTTCTTGCCCCTTTAGGGACAGGAAACAGGCGTAGAGTGTTTAAATATCTTCCCCAAGGTTTCACAGCTAGCATGTGGTTAATCTGGGGCTTGAACTTTGGTCCTTTTGACGCTTAAGACCTGCTAACACTATCCTGAGTCTTTTACCAAAAATAGATGAGGAGAAGGACTGGGAAAAGTGCGAGATGTGACACGGAGGGAAGGAACGGAAGGTCCATCTTTCTTCCTTTTGTTTTGCGATGGGGAGATAAGAGGCAGGAAATGGAGGTGCCCGACTGAAGTGGCCCGGGACAGCCAAGGTGGCTGGTGCGGGTGCTGAGCTTGTGTGTAGTCCTGTATTCTTCTGTAGCACCTTTTATAATTGTGTGTTTTGAAGGGAAGTGAAAGATTCTACTCCTCTAGAAGCAAGGGAGAGACGGCGAGTGAGGAAAAATGGGTGAGCGGACCCAGGAGATCAAAATGCGCAGTGATGGAGAACATTGCCAAAGATAGACCTTTCAGTTCATGGACACCAACAGCTCCTACATTCGGGGGTTCCACCAGAGTGTACTTAAGTGAAAGCTAAATTAATATCTGACTCCTCTTCAGCGCACTGAACTTCTCTCCTGAAAGCTAGATGCTTCTAGTGCCTCCTGCTCTAGTTTTGGCAGGGCGCCGTGATGAGCTAGACCATATCTCCAATTAGGGTTAATAATTCTTTGATAGGAATACATCTTCTCTGTGGTTGCTATTTAGTGACCTCTGAATAAGTAGTTTTCTTTTTTTTTTAACACCTTTATTGGAGTATAATTGCTTTACAATGTTGTGTTAGTCTCTGCTTTATAACAAAGTGAATCAGCTGTACATATACATATGTCCCCATATCTCCTCCCTCTTGCGTCTCCCTCCCTCCCACCCTCCCTATCCCACCCCTCTAGGTGGTCACAGAGCACCAAGCTGATCTCCCTGTGCTATGTGGCTGCTTCCCACTAGCTATCTATTTTACATTTGGTAGTGTATATATGTCCATGCCACTCTCTCACTTCGTCCCAGCTTACCCTTCCCCCTCCCTGTGTCCTCAAGTCCGTTCTCTATGTCTGCATCTTTTGAATAAGTAGTTTTCATTTGACTACTTGAAGATTGCATTACTATGATTCAGGTGGGCAGGATTTTAACAATACCCCTATTTATCTCTTTTCATAAATGGCTTCTACTAGTCAATCAGGGATGAGGCCGTACCTCAGGCTGCTTACGCAGGCTTGCAGTTGGCCAGAGCATCCAGAGTTCAGCTGACGCTCAAGGACTGAATCATGTTAAACAGACTTATAAGAAACCGATAGATCCAGGATGCCGAATTAACAATGAGAAGTAGAAATGCCAAGAAGGCTGGGATGCTTTGGACAGCTGGTCACAGTATTCTTTCCCCATAGTAGTATCTGCCTTGGAAACCAAGTAATTTAAGATTGCTTATTAATCATGGAATCTAAACAGGGCAAGTGGCTGGGTAAATTTAATGATTAATGTTATGGAGTCTGATCTCCCCATCTCCATTATTGGGCAATAATTACTTAGCAGATCAAATAGACAGCTTGACTGGTTATGGTACCCTTTCTCTCTGGACAGAGCTGGAGATATTGGGAAGTGCTGACTGTTTGGCCGTCCGTTTTCTAGACTCCTTACTGTATAGCATACTAGTCCAGAGCACACTCTCTGGGCTTAAATCCAAGCTCTGCCACTACCTCGTTGTGTGATTTAGTCAAGTCACTTCAACACTTTCTGTCTCACTTTCTTTTTCTTCATTCTCTTTTGTCTTCACTTTCTTCATCTACAAATTTGAGTTGATAATAGCAGTACCTACCTCGTAGAAGATTAAATGGTTTAATATCTGTGAACCACATAGAAAAGTGCCAGACTCAGCATAAGCTCAAATGAAGTCTTTTTCTTTCTTTTTTTTTTTTTTCTTTTTTTTTTTTTTTTTTGGTGGTACGCAGGCCTCTCACTGTTGTGGCCTCTCCCATTGCGGAGCACAGGCTCCGGACGCGCAGGCTCAGCAGCCATGGCTCATGGGCCCAACCACTCCACGATATGTGGGATCTTCCCGGACTGGGGGATGAACCCGTGTCTCCTGCATCAGCAGGCAGACTCTCAACCACTGCGCCACGAGGGAAGCCCTCAAATGAAGTCTTACCTGCTGTTGTTATTAATAGTGTAATGTGAATATTATCAGGAGTTTTTTTTTAATTTCGAGTGACAAATCCAATTCAGACATTCATTCTTAAGCAAACAAAGAAGGGACTTATTAGACTGCATAGAGGTGATTCTCATTTTTCGTGGTAGTTAAGTTCTATGAAGTTGCTGAGAACACCAAATTAATAAAGACTGAGTCATTGCTCCTGGGGAAACACAGGGTTAGTTAGGTTCCTGCCAAGAGCCTCTGGTCAACAGATCAGTACGTAACCTTGTTTCATATATGTTTAAGTGTGTTTCTGGGGGGAATCTCCTGGTGGTCCGGTGGTTAGGACTCCGTGCTTTCACTGCCCGGGTTCAATCCGTGGTCAGGGAACTAAGATCCTTCAAGCCTTGCAGTGCAGCCAAAGGAAAAAAAAAAAATCTAGAAAAAAGTGTGTTTCTTTTTGGACACCTTATTTGATGCCTATTTCTTACAAATGATTAACTCTATGTAATATTTCTTTATAATAAAACACTAGTCAGGAAGAGTTTTTTTTAACATTTTCCTGACCCTGGGTAACGTGACAGTAAATTTCTTTGGCTTTCAGCCTCACAACAGTGCTGTCTACTACACGCTATAATCAGGCATCATTTCATGAATCCCCAGATATTCAGCTGCTTTTCTATCTCTTCTGTAGCTTCATTATGCACTATAGATGTTACTTTAGCACTTTCCAGAGCGGCCACATGTACTGATGAGTGAATTTCCTCTTTTTTGCATTAGCATTGAACTCACAGCCAACTGCACTGGAACTCATGCATGAACGAAACTCATCTATCACATGTATTTTCTTTGTGCGGCACATCACACCCTTCGTGTACTTAGGAACACTAGACAGTGCTTCAGCTCTATGCTTGGGGGGCATTTTAAACAGCAAAATCATATAGAAGTATGAAAACTGTGGCACCAAGTAGAGTCAAAAAGATCACTCGCTTACAGTGTGCGAGTTGAGACAAGAAGGTAGAGCGTCGTCTTGTTTGACTTCAGCTGGGAATGTGCACAGAGAGTGGCTCAAATTTTTCACTTTCCTGCACATGTCTGGGAATGACTGCAAAAAGGCTCCGAGTATTGACTTTGAGGTTACAAATAAATCTTGGTGAGTAGGCAAATTCACAAGTATGGAATCCATGAGTAATGAAACACAGCTGTACTCAGGAAGAATGAAGGTCGGGGTGCTGGCCCTAGGCAAGAGGGGGTCCAAGGCTCAGTCAGCATCAGTGGGACTCTTTCTGTCTCCTGTCTTTGAACCTTTCTGGCTGGTAGCTTCCCAATGTCTTACAGGTATCCTCTGTGCGACAGGGAAGGTAGCTTCCAGCAGCTACAGTTACCTTCAGAGGCAAGAGGCGGTCTTCCATCAGAGCTCCATGGGACTTAATGCGGGAGGACTCTGGCCCTCTCCCTGCACCAATCACAGTGGCTTAGGGGTGGCCTTCTCTGAGTGGCTTGGCCAGGGTCACGCTCACCTTTGTGCAGGAGGGCGTAGGGTTTGTTACCAGATAAAGAGGGACTTGAGGAGAGAGATTAGACAAAAGGGCAGTCCCTAACACCTTGGAGGAATTTATTTTAAACTAACCTTCATTCTTCAGAAAGGTCGTACCATATTGGGTTGCAGCTTTCTCTTACATGAAGTGCATTTCAGTTGTGGCCCTTTTTAATTGATGAATAGTGTTCCATTGTATTTTATTGATGAGTAGTGCCCATGTTGATGGACATTTGGGTTGTTGCCATTTTTATTTAGTATGAATAAAGCTGGTGTCAGCATAGTTTATAGACCTTTGCATATGTAGGCATAAAATCATAGCTTCTTTTATTTTTATTTTTTTAAAGAAATACTTTGTCCTATCTAAAGTGAGGCTTTGTGTCCCAAAGGCCTTTTTTTTTTAAAAATAAATTATTTATTTTTGGCTGCGTTGGGTCTTCATTGCTGCACACGGGCTTTCTCTAGTTGCGGTGCGCGGGCTCCTCATTGCAGTGGCTTCTCTTATTGTGGAGCACGGGCTCTAGGCGCATTGGCTTCAGTACTTGTGGCACGTGGGCTCAGTAGTTGTGGCTCATGGGCTCTAGAGCACAGGCTCAGTAATTGTGGCTCGTGGGCTCAGTAGTTGTGGCTCGTGGGCTCAGTAGTTGTGGCTCGCGGGCTCTAGAGCACAGGCTAAGTAGTTGTGGCTCGTGGTCTCAGTAGTTGTGGCCCGTGGGGTCTAGAGCACAGGCTCAGTAGTTGTGGCGCACAGGCTTAGTTGCTCTGCGGCATGTGGGATCTTCCCGGACCGGGGCTCGAACCCGTGTCCCCTGCATTGGCAGGCGGATTCTTAACCACTGCACCACCAGGGAAGTCCAGATCTTAATACCATATTTTTAGACACATTGTATTTGTCTGGTTAAGGGGATGGCTTAATGCTTCAGCTGCCTAATCTCATCCTTTATCTCTTAATTCTGACTACTTTCACTCTCTGAGGGCAACTTTATTTTCAAGTTTCTAAGACATCTTGTGTTGTATACTGACTACATTATTCCATACGTTTTTTTGGTGTGTGTTCTTGCTCTTGTAGGTGATGTATAAATCTACTTGGGTGGCAGTGTAGCCCAGTGGATGAGAGCATGCACATTGGCTTCAGGCCTAGATTCCTTGCCTGGTTGTGTTCGTTCCAGCTCTGTGACCTTGGGCATGCTTCTTAATCTCTCTGAGCCTTGCTTTATCTGAAAATGAGGCTAAAAATAGTGCTTAGGGTACAGAGTTGTTAAGATGAAATGAGCTAATGATATAAAATGCTTATTAGTACAGTGACTGCGGTGTAGTAAGCCCTGTGATGTCGATGTAATTATTGGTAGGAGAGAAAAGACAAACTCGTGAAACATTAAAAATGAAGAAAGGAATTAGTACAGATACAGCAGCTGAGCAAATTGGGAAAATTCAATTATGACTAGACTGTGATCTTGCTGCTCTTTTTAAATGTCTGTCCTCTCGCCCCCCGCCCCCCCACCCTATCCCTAGTTTGCATCTTATCTCTCCTCCCTTCCTTCCCATGATTGCATATAACTCAGAATAACATTTTTTTTCACATTCTTTATTGGAATATAAATGCTTTACAATGGTGTGTCAGTTTCTGCTGTACAACAAAGTGAATCAGCCATATGTATATATACACCCCCACATCCCCTCACTCTTGCGTCTCCCTCCCACCCTCCCTATCCCATCCCTCTAGGTGGTCACAAAGCACCGAGCTGATCTCCCTGTGCTGTGCGGCTGCTTCCCACTAGCTATCTATTTTACATTTGGTAGTGTATATATGTCCGTGCCACTCTATCACTTCACTGCAGCTTTCCCTTCCCACCCTGTGCCCTCAAGTCCGGTCTCTACATCTGCATTTTTATTCCTGCCCTGCCATTAGGTTCATCAGTACTGCTTTTTAAAATTCCATATGTGTGCATTAGCATATGGTATTTGTTTTTCTCTTTCTGACTCACTTCACTCTGTATGACAGATTCTAGGTCCATCCACCTCATTACAAATAACTCAGTTTTGTTCCTTTTTACAGCTGAATAATATTCCATTGTATATATGTGCCACATCTTCTTTATCCATTCATCTGTCGATGGACACTTAGGTTGCTTCCATGTCCTGGCTGTTGTAAATAGTGCTGCAGTGCACATTGTGGTGCATGTATCTTTTCGAATTATCATTTTCTCAGGGTATATGCCCAGTAGTGGGATTGCTGGGTCATATGGTAGTTCTATTTTTAGTTGTTGTTTGTACGAAAAGGAAGCATGAATTTTTAAATGGTAGTGAAACTTCGGGTTAGTCAGCTGTAGTCAATCAGCCAAAGGTTGACTGGGCACCTGCTAAATCAGAGAGGTATATGTCGTGCTGTGGTCTCTGCCTGAGGCAATTAAAATTTGGCTGAGGAGTTAAGTTATAAGAGACAGAGAAAGTTTCCAATCAAGGCTGTACAGTAGATGTGTCAGAGGGATGCAGGCTGACTGGTACTGGAATGGTCCCCAGAGGCTCTCAGGTAGGAACTGAAGCTTGACCCAGATCTTGAAGGATGTGTAAGAGGGAATGGCAGAGAAGATAGCATTTTTTTTCCCGTTTCTCATTTTTGTTTTGAGTAGTGAATTACTACTATGCAAGTTAACAGTTGGCTACCTAAAGGAGTTAGTTCAAAATTAGTTAGTTTAAAAAAAAACCAAAAACCAGAAAACTCAAAGGAAAGGTGCAACAAGAGAGGACAAGCTGAAGTCATGAGGGTAGTTTCAAAACAGTTACTGCCATCATGGTTTGCAGACATTGTTTCAGCAAGTCTCCTGTACTCAGTTCTTCATCAGTGATCTGAAAACCACATTCGGTCTGTGTTCACTGGTCCTTTACACAAAATTTATTTAGACATTTTTAAAACTCTTACTAAAACACAAAAATAGCATTATTATTATAGCTACCTTCAGCAATATTAATATGTTTTATTTTGAGATGCAAGGTATCTGAAGAATTTTAAGGGGAGGGCTTCTTTAAAATTGATTACATTTATTCCTTAAAGTGATTTTTTTTTTTCTGATTCCCCCACACCTTATTATTTATTTATTTTTCTTACAAAGCTCTCTTCTAGGCTGCATGACTCCCTGAAGGACAAGAACGATGTTATGTTGGGGATATTGGTCTCTGGGCCAACCTGGGATCCGCGCTAACCTGCAAGGGATTGTGGCCGAACCACAGGTGTGTGGATTTGTATCCGACAGAAGCGTCAAGGAGGTGGCCTGCGGAGGAAACCACTCCGTGTTCCTGCTGGAGGATGGGGAAGTTTACACGTGCGGTTTGAACACCAAGGGGCAGCTGGGCCACGAGAGGGAAGGAAACAAGCCAGGTGAGTGCACCTAGGCAGGCTCGATGCCGGGCGAGGCCGGCTGAGGGCGGGGAAGGCTGGCCGAAGGTTTCCTCACCAAGTGCTGACCTTTCAGGGAGGCTCTCCTTTTGGTGAGAAATGATGAGGTAGGGTCTTAAATTGTGACTGTGTAGTATTTTTCACAGTAGCATGTGCCGCTTTCTTTGTCACTTGCTGTCTCTTTTGTTCAGTCCAAATCACATCAAGAGGCCAAAGCTTCATGGAAAAACAGCCTTGCTCGTTTTTGTCTAGATAATTTTATTCTTTTGTGTTCTTTTAGGAAAGTCAGTTTGGCATTAGGGTGAGCTTTTTTTTTTTTTTTTCCCCCTGTGCCTGCCTCCCTCTTTTCTCATAGTTATTCTCTCCCGTAGCATGTATCAGTATTAACTTGTACTCATTAATTTTTATGTTGACCCTTGGATAAAGGGCTGCAGGGCTGGTCTTAAGGATAAATTGTGAAGTATGTGAAGCACGATTTGTGGGCTCCTTCTCCAGTCTTTGCCTCCTGGTTCCCTCATTAGAGCCTCCTTGAGAAGCCGCCGCTCCAGGCCTGCCCACCCGGAGCAGTGCCCAGTGTTCTAGCCAGGGGCTCCTAAGCTGTGGGCCCTGGACTCTGCGGAGTTCTAGGAAGGGGTCTGTAGCACGAGCCACACGTGTATGTACACCTTTCTGTGTACAACGCACCTCATACTACGTGTTTTCAAATGTAAGTAGATCCTGTTGTTCACTGAAATAAAAACTCAATTCACAGTGCCACCAGTTCATTAATCAAGTTAGTAAATCCTAATCATTATGTGTTTAACCAATGAATATAATACAAAATTATAATATATAGCTATTATGGAAGTGGCAGGAAGGTTTTTGACTTTAAAAAATATTTTTCATATTGGAAAAAACCGAGGTCTTTTTTCGCCTCCTGTAAAAACTCGCTTGTCTTGCATGGCGCTCCTACGCATGCCCTGTTCCCCAGCTGAGCGCAGTATCTCACAGCTGATGCCTGCAGGGGGGTTGATGGCAGGTCCCAGCCCAAGGCGTGCTCCTGTCTGGGGGGAATGTCTACATTCAAGACCCACTTTAAGAGACCCGTAAGGCCCGCTTTACACCGGTGATCCTGGAGGACTTGTACCCACCCTGGCCAGCCTTTGAAGGGAATGTTTTGGGGACCAGGAGATCTTTGTGGTAACGCCTGCTGAGACACCAAGGGTGGGGGGACTCTGGAGTCAGACACACCTGGTGGAGGAGGCGTTCCCTCCCCCTCTGACTCTGTATTTCCGAGAACCTCAGCTCCTTCCCTGGAAAAGGTGACTCCCCGCTGTTCTGTAGCTCTTTTTTTTTTTTTTTTTTTTTTTTTTTGCTGTACGCGGGCCTCTCACTGCCGTGGCCTCTCTTGTTGTGGAGCACAGGCTCCGGACACGCAGGCTCAGCGGCCATGGCTCACGGGCCCAGCCGCTCCGCGGCATGTGGGATCTTCCCGGACCGGGGCACGAACCCACGTCCCCTGTATCGGCAGGCGGACTCTCAACCACTGCACCACCAGGGAAGCCCCTGTTCTGTAGCTCTTGAAGAAGGAGATTCAGATGGTAAAGAAGTCGCCCCAAGGCTACCTGTAGCCTTGAAGGCAGCCGTCCTCCCACCCTCCTGTCTGTTTTCTCTGTGACCCTGCTGTCTGTTGGGCCGCCTCCCGGTAGGGCCAGCCGCCCACAGGTGCCTCAAGGCTCACCTTGGTCCTAAGACCTGGGGCCAGAGGATGGGACCTGGGGTGGCAGGTGAAAAAGGAAGCTGAAGCCCTTGCAGGCCAGCTATAGCAGAGATCTGTGGATGGCAGCGTGGTGAATACGCCTGAGTGCCATCTGCCATCCTTCCAGCCGACCCCCCTACCAGAGCCCCTGGCGCAGGGTGGGCGGCCAGCCCGCATCTGCCCGCAGCTGCTCCCTCCCGGGAGGCAAGGCCGAGTGACGGCGAGTGACTCCAGCCAGCGATGTTCCAGGAAGGCTCTCGGGCTCGACCACGCGATCTAGCCGGTGCTTGCAATCGAAATTTGGAACGAGCCAGGCTCTAGTGTAAATTGCAGTGGAGTCCAGAAATTTCTGTTGCTGG
This sequence comes from Mesoplodon densirostris, assembly GCF_025265405.1. Classification (NCBI taxonomy): domain Eukaryota; kingdom Metazoa; phylum Chordata; class Mammalia; order Artiodactyla; family Ziphiidae; genus Mesoplodon; species Mesoplodon densirostris. The sequence goes on from NC_082661.1 coordinate 211,229,858, forward strand.
TTAAGCTTGCCTGTTCATTATAAACGATGCAGCAGCTGCGGAAGAGTGCCTCGTTGAACGGAAAGGTTCTGTGGGAGGGAGCCTCCCTCTCTTTAATTTTCTCATTGGTAGGTGTGTTCTCAATCTTATTTATGAGCCAGTTGGGTTTAGTTTTAATGAGTGGGAAGAAGAGAGTGAGCTTATTTTCTATATGTGTTTACTGAGAGCTGTGACCTGGGGAGCTGCTAGGCACGGAGGGGACGTCAGTGACAGAGGGACCCTGTTTCGGGCAGCCTGTAATGGCTGGGCCCACAGGAAGGCCAGCCCCGAGTAACCCCTGTGGTCTTGGGGGAGGGAACTTGGGAAAAGGCCACCTCCCCAGAGAGCATGCTTCCGGGGGCAGTGGGCAGGTCTGCCAGTGCAGGTCAACAGCATTGCCCAGACCAAAGGATTTAGCAGTAGGAAGGATTAAAAAGAGTGAGGGGGGGAAGGAAAGGTGGGAGAAGGTGGTCACGTAGGGGACGCGCAAGGTCCGAGATCTTCGCTTTGAACGTGTGCCTCGAGTCTGCCCTGCGAACGGTGAAGTGGCCCTTTCTACACTCGGTCTCTGGCTGGCAAAGTTGCACGGTACCTGGGTTCATTTTTGGGGGAATTTTGTCCGTGCCACGGAGCGGTGGTATAAAGCCCTCCGCGACCATCTTAAAGGATTTCTGTTTTTCCTCCGTGAGCACATCTAATAGTTTCCTATTGCGTTTGCTGCTTCTGAGGCTACTGTGCTTTCCTGGTACGCGGATTTCTCTCCTCAGCACTGCCCTTGTGTGACCAACGTCGCGTATGTCTCTGTGTGGCATGGGAGCGTGTTTCCAGGACACCTCAGGCACTGAAACTCCTGGGTTCGCAGGCCCAGATGTTCCCCAGTGTGCCAGCAGCCGCCGGTTCTAGCTTTCTGTCCATGACTCATTCATTTGTGCTTTGGCCAAAGGTGCAGAGGTCTGTGGCCCCTAGAAGCATTTTTAAATTTAATTTAATTTATTTATTATTTTTGGCTGCATTGGGTCTTTGTTGCTGTGTGCGGGCTTTCTCTAGCTGCGGTGAGCTGGGGCTACTCTTCGTTGCGGTGTGCGGGCTTCTCGTCGCAGTGGCTTCTCTTGTTGCGGAGCACGGGCTCGTGGGCTTCAGTAGTTGTGGCTCGCAGACTGTAGGGCGTAGGCTCAGTAGTTGTGGCGCACGGGCTTAGTTGCTCCGCGACATGTGGGATCTTGCCGGACCAGGGCTCGAACCCGTGTCCCCTGCATTGGCAGGCGGGTTCTTAACCACTGCGCCACCAGGGAAGCCCCCCTAGAAGCATTTTTTATCGGCAGAATATCAAAGCCCCGTCTAAACTCAAGGTCCAGCTTTTTAAATAGGTGTTGGATTATTACTGTCATGCATACTCCTCTCCCATTTTTCTCCTGCATTCTCTCCCTCACATTGTGATATCAACCTTATCTCTTCCCCAAAATCAGGGATAGTTTCGGTGCTTAGGACACTGTCGGAGGATTAACTAATTTCCTCATGTTTTTGCCCATGAAGTCATCTCATAATTTCCTAAAACATACAGTTTCAAGAGCTGCATTACAGGAAGACGTGTGTGCCTCTTTGTTTTTTTTTTTAATAAAGCAAGCAAACAAAACATGAGTTTTTTTCTAAATGATGTTTTTTTAAATAAGTGATTAATCTATAACTGAACATTAAGCAAGTCTTGAAATATTTTATTAAATTAAAATAGAAACTAGTGGCCCATAGAAAAAAGTTCAAACAACTTACCTCAGTTTATCGTGCTTCTCTTATTCCCACCCATCCACACTGTCAACACAACTCTTCTTGTGAAGGGACCCTTCTCCTTTTCCCAGACATACTCTGATTTCCCATATTGGGATTTCAGCTTAAGCTAATCCTTGTGTTATCAGGAATGTCTGAATTTATGTAAACCTCTGACCTTTCTTCCTGTCTTGAGTAGGCAACAACTGTGGTAGATGCAATTATTAGTTTAACCTGTGTTAAATTTTAAAAATTCTGGGGACTCCCCTGGTGGCACAGTGGTTAAGAACCCCAACGCAGCCAAAATAAATAAATAAATAAAAATTCTGCCTAGACATCCCAGGAAACCTTTCCATGGCAAACCCCAAGAGTAACAATTAATAAACAGACTAACATTTCTGTGCAGCTCTGTTTGATTCACACCTGTGATTGGTTCCTTTTACCTCCTCCTGAGTTAGTTTCTCTCTTTCTTGTAATTTAATCCAATTCATGTTCACATTTTGTATTCAATCTAAGTATTTCCGTAAGGCCCATCACCATATGTAACAGCTGTCCTGCTGTTTGATAAATGAGGTTTATAAATCAGAACATCTCAGAAGCCTCAATTCCCAGAGCTGTGGTTGCTGGTAACGCTGGTAGAAGTAACACTTTCAAGCAGCTTATCAGGTTGCTCTAGGGCATCTGAAGGACGCCATAACTCTGTTATGTTAATCAGTTTTTGCCGAAAAGCCAACTAACTGAGCTGAAAGGAAACAGAAGAAATCTGGTAATGACTTCCTAACATTGCAATGCGTGTTTCCATGGGCATAACTCTGATATAAAAGGCAGAAGGTGCCATAGCAGATATTCAGATCTCAACACTGCGCTTGTTAGGGGCCCATCTCTTCCTCAGTAGGAATTGCCGGTGGGGGAGGGTTTACACAAATTCATCATCTCTCTGATGATGAGAATGGTAGTCATCAAACCCCATGGAAGTGTTGACGGCTTTGACAGCTGAGTGGACAGCTTTCTGGTCCAGAGGCCTAGGGATCAGGGGCAAATGTCATTTAATAATTTTATTTTTCTGGTGTGGTTGATCAAAAGTTACTTTCTTCTGTCTGTAGTACTCAGCCTACTTTCCTTAAAGACATTTCAATGTTTTATAAAATATATACTTATTTATGAGCATATTCTTCAATGTGAGATGTTATTTGTGTTTTAAAAATGTGCAGTTTACTTTTAAGTAATTAACACAGTGGTTTGCACTGTGATACAAGAGGCCCAGTTCATTTGTTAATTGTAAAAGTGGTTAACTATACATATTACAAGCTCTCTTCATGTCCATGTGCTTATCATTTTTAAGCTGATTAATCCTCATGATAGTCCTGTAAAGTAGGTCAGTAGTATTATCCCCAGGTATATGTAAAGGAGAAGAGGAAAGAGAGTTGAGTTTGAGTTTTGGTTGGATACTGACAGTTTGGTTTTAATAATCCTGGAATTTTGTCCATGGATATCTTTTTAACTTCAGTCTGATTGGGAAGGCCAGTAGAATTTTATTTTCAAGTTGTTTTTCTTGTTTATATTCAATTTCCACTCAGTCCTTATAAAAGAAACAAAGATATAAACTTGGCCACCAAGAAGCTTGTATTCTTTAATTTACTGGTTGAATACCACATATGATCAAGGTACTTTGATTAAAGGTACGGAGAAACAATTCCCTTTCATCTTTAAAATCGTTAGATGACTGCCAGTTTGTTTTATGCTCTTTTGAGTACCACATAATCTGGGGAAAAAGAACACATGATAATTCATATCTCAGGCGGATAGCTTTTGCCTCGCAATTTACCTCATGTTCTTTGTTCCTTTATTTCCTTGAATTACTTACTTCTCATTCAGTCAGCAGATATTTACGGAGTGATTAGACTACTAGGTTCCCCATTTGTTCTAGATACTGTCAGGACAGAACACCTTTAGCGCAGAGCTGCCCTTTGGGAGGTTATAGGCCAGGTGGGAATAAGGTGTGTTCCTGTGAAGTTTGCATAATGCAGTTCACCTTGTGCCGAGCAAGAGATAAAGGTCCTAAGCGTGTCAAAATAAGCGTTGTGGTGGAGAGTTAGGTCTAAGTCAGGTCACCAACAGTGAGTGCTGAATTCTGATTTCTAAGAAATGTCATCTTTTCCACCACATACATATAAAGTTCAAGTTTATCTTAGGTTGGTTTGTTCAGGGGTCGCTTTGGTGATGGTGCCAGTCTCTAGGGATGTTCCATGATTTTAGTAAGTCCACACTTGAAGTTTTGTGTTGTGATAATGATTTCATTGTCTGGCAGGTTTGATGAACTCTTGTCTAGGTTGGTGATCTGTGATCTTGACAGATCAAGGATAGGTGAAATGTTTCTGAATTTATCAATGTGGATGGAGTATATCTAGTCAGCTGATACTTCACAGTGATTCAAGAGCCACCGGAATCTTTGCCTTTCTGAGTAAATGCCCTCTGATAGCATGTAATGCTGAAATCTGTGGTAACTCTCCAACAGATACTGTCTCATATCCTTACAGATTTTAAATCATTTTTTCTCTCATTATTCAGACATGTTTGGCAATTTCTATTATATATAATTATTAAATAACTCATAGCAATTGAAATCGTTATTGTGAATGATTTTAATTCAGAGTGTTAGCTAATTATGCAGGCAGTATAATGAATGAGAGCATGGACTCTAGAACCAGACTTGTGGGTTAAAATCCTGGCTTTGCCACTCACTGGCTGCGTGACTCTGGGAAGGTTGCTTAACTTCTCTGTGTCTCAGTTTTCTTAGTTGTAAAATGTGGATAATGTTAATAATATCTATTAGGGTTGTGAGGATTTAGTAAGTTGTATGTCAGGTGTTTGGAATAATGCTGGCCCAAAGTATCAGTTAGAACTCAATTAGTGCTAGCTGTTATTACTGCTCATAATAGTAATTTGTCTTAACACCTTCCATTACAATTTTTTGATCCTCCTATTCCAGAATATAAACAAATAATAAATTCACTAAGTATATATTATATTTATACATATATAAATAATTCTGTTAATCATTTTTATAGGTTCCCTTAACACTATAGGGTCTGATGAATGGTATATACATCCAGGGGAGGGAAATGCTGTAGGCTAGGGGCGTTAAGAGAGACTTCACACATTATGCTTATTTTTATATTTTGAGTTTTAAAGGACAGTCTTTTCTTTCTTTTCATTTTTTGGGTCCTTTACCTTACTGGTCCCAAGAAAAGTAACTTACATATATTAGGAACTCTGTAAAAACTGCTTATGCACATATGGACGTGTATACATTATATCTTATCTCTACACCATGGTTAAGATTGCCCCCAGCATTCTGGTCCAAATTTGCAAAGACAGGGGAAGCAAATGAAGCCACTGTGGATATCTTGGCACACCAAGGGCTACTTTGTGATGCTCCTAGAGGAGAAGTGGTTTGAAGTGGTTTGAAGTGGTTTGGCAACACATGGCCAGGTGATTTGATCTTACCACAGGTTCAGAAAGTAGACTGCAATCCACTGATGCTGAGCCCAGCTGAATTTTGTAGGCAGTTACTTTAGGTTTCCAGTTAGCTTTGATGGGGGTGAATCTTCAGACAGAGTTATACATGACCTGAAAGAAGGTAAGTGGTTTTCTTTCTGCATTCTGCAATGGCCTAAGAAGAGATTACTCTGGAGTCTGAACCTGTCTGATTCCTGTTTCTTTTTTTTTTTAAATGGGCCTGTGCCATCATCAAAAACTCTACAAATAAATGCTGGAGAGGATGTGGAGAGAAGGGAACCCTCTTGCGCTGTTGGTGGGAATGTAAATTGATACAGCCACTATGGAGAACAGTTTGGAGCTTCCTTAAAAAACTAAAAATAGAACTACCATATGGCCCAGCAATCCCACTACTGGGCATATACCCTGAGAAAACCATAATTCAAAAAGAGTCATGTACCACAGTGTTCATTGCAGCTCTATTTACAATAGCCAGGACATGGAAGCAACCTTAGTGTCCGTTGACAGATGAATGGATAAGGAAGATGTGGCACATATATACAATGGAATATTACTCAGCCATAAAAAGAAACGAAATTGAGTTATTTGTAGTGAGGTGGATGGACCTAGAGTCTGTCATACAGAGTGAAGTAAGTCAGAAAGAGAAAACAAATACCGTATGCTAACACATATATATAGAATCTAAAAAAAAAAAAAGGTTCTGAAGAACCTAGGGACAGGACAGGAATAAAGACGCAGACGTAGAGAATGGACTTGAGGACACGGGGAGGGGGAAGGGTAAGCTGGGACGAAGTGAGAGAGTGGCATGGACATATATACAGTACCAAATATAAAATAGTTAGTGGGAAGCAGCCACATAGCACAGGGAGATCAGCTCAGTGCTTTGTGACCACCTAGAGGGGTGGGATAGGGAGGGTGGGAGGGAGACGCAAGAGGGAAGAGATATGGGAACATATGTATATGTATAGCTGATTCACTTTGTTATAAAGCAGAAACCAACACACCATTGTAAAGCAATTATACTCCAATAATGATGTTAAAAAAATGAAATGGGCCTGCAACAGGATGCTTTCAGCTGCAAGTAACAGAATACTAAACTAAATATGGCATGACAATGAGTAAAATTTCTGATCTCACATAAAAAGTCCATAGAGAGGTATTTCTAGGATTGGTTAAACCAAAGGGCACACTGACACCATCAGGCACCCAGGTGCTTCCCACTTTTCTATTCTGCCATCTTTAGTTTGTTGACTTTCTTACTTGGGCTTGTCCCCTCATGGTCACCAGGTGACTGCCACAGCTCCAGGCATCACATCCTCACACAGCTGTGTTCAAAAGCAGACAGGAAGGGTAGTGTCTTGTGTCACCTTTCACAATGGCGAAACTCTCAGGAACCCTCTTGCATACGTCATCTTTAGTCTCATTGGCCAGGCCTGGGTTACATGCCTACCCTAGACCAGTTACTGGCATGCCTGATAAGTGAAATAAGAATCATCTGATTGGCACAGTCAGGGCTTATCTCCTAGGCCTGGGGAGGGGCCCAGCAGCCTTGAGGGTTCTGGTGCAAGGAAGAAGGGGATGATGGCTGACAGGTAAGCAGTGCGTAGTGTCTCGTTTCATATTGTGTGCAAACTAACGCCTTTGAATCGTGGAGTCTACATTTTGCTGCATATTATGACCTATAGTTCCTTTTATGAACACAACACCTCCACATCTGCTCTTAGAAAAAAACTAATGGCTGTTATCATGAGGCAATGACTTTCTTTAGTGTTTATTATATGATATACGATGTGGAATTGTGTATTTCTTGAGTTAGTGTCGTATTCACCTTTGTATCTTAGTGCTGAGCGTAATGTGGTAGGCACATAGTGTAGGCAGTGTGTTAAATATATAAAATGTCTCATGGGTTTTTTATTTTGTTACTTTGCCATGCTCCATATGGGCTCTGGGAGATTGCTAGGGTTAGGTCAACAGAGACTAGAGTGATCTGTGTTTAAGGAAAATCACCGAATTTTAAGGGTGAAGGATAAAAGAGTGACTTGAATGGTAAAGATTTCCATTTATTAGGTTTCACAGAACTCAAAGTGGATTTGGTGCCACACAGAGCAACTCCAAAGAGAACTGTAGTAGACTCAGAGGCTTCAGCTCAGCAAACCTTACCAGTTTTACCCGTTTTTAGAAAGACGGCAAAGATTATGAGCGGTCTGATAAGTGGCATCACCTGGTCCATGAATCGGGCGTTCATTTATTAGCTGTCCCTCATTTGATTGTCAAACTAGTTAAAATCATGAAATGAAACAGTCTCTAAAGTCACCCTTATGATCACCCCCATCCTTTACTGCCACACCTTTCTGCAGCAATAAGTACATTTCCATGTGAGTATGAATATCCATTTGTTAATATGATTGACACAAATCTTCCAGTGTTCAGAGACTTCTTTTTTTTCTTCAGAATGTAAGGGTATGAGTTTATGTGTAAGTCGGTGGTGGATAGATGGGAGTGGAGTTTTGTAGTGATGCATATTCCTTCTTCCTGCCAATTCTCTAGCCCACTAATGAGGTTGTAACATTTGCTGGGCCCCATTTAAAGCCTGCATTTATTCTTTGAGTGCTTTACCAACAAGGGTCACTGTGCCACTATGCTGTGTTTGTTTGTTTTGATGCCAGAAGTGGCCTGTTATATTGAAAGTGTTAGTTTCGCTCTTGTGGTATTTGTCTCCTTTGGTACTGCCAGCTATTGAAATGGAAACATTTGCAATGGACACATTCCTCTCAAAAGGAATGTGATTTACTTCATTAAACTTTGAGTGAGGAGCACAGAGTGAGGTCTAGTTGCAATAGCATCTCAGCCTTTTAACTTTTTAAAAATAATTTCATTTATTTATTTATGGCTGCGTTGGGTCTTCGTTAACTGGGCACGGGCTTTCTCTAGTTGCGGCGAGCAGGGGCTACTCTTTGTTGCGGTGCGCGGGCTTCTCATCACGGTGGCTTCTCGTTGCAGGGTACGGGCTCTAGAGGGCAAGCTCAGTAGTTGTGGCTCACAGGCTCTAGAGCGCAGGCTCAGCGGCCATGGCGCACGGGCTTAGTTGCTCCGTGGCATGTGGGATCTTCCGGGGCCAGGGCTCGACCCCGTGTCCCCTGCATTGGCAGGCGGATTCTTAACCACTGCGCCACCAGGGAAGCCCAGCCTGTTAACTTTTTTGGGGAGTTGTTCATACTGTTAGGGAGAGAGTTTTAAGGCTTCTTTTTCTCACTGCAAAGTCATGTTAGCTTGCAGAGCGTCCTTACCAATTGAAAAAACCTGTTTCCCACTTCACATAGATTTGTGGTCGGTTGTACTTTATCACATGAAAGGAATCTGTAATTTATTGGTTTGGAATTGGCCTAGTGCTGTGTGAATAGTACTAATCATGGGCAAATAGATTGTGCTGGTTGGACAGCAAGTTCCACATCCCGCCTATAGTCCGAGGCTGTTTGGGCCCAAAGTCAGAAAAAGGAGTGTGGGAGGGTAGGGCCATGATGCCCTGAGGCAGCAGGTCCCCTGGCTTCCTTCTGGGAGGTGGAGGCGTCGTCTCGGCCCCGCTGAAAGCAAGAATGTGGGGAAGCGGAGGAGAGAAGGGACAGTTGGAACCGTCGTGCTGAGCCCACCAGGAGGCACAAGTTGAGCACTCTGTTCCCTGCATGTGAAGGAGGGAAGGCTGAGGGAATTGTGTTTTTTGGTTTTTTTTTTTTGCGATACGCGGGCCTCTCACTGCTGTGGCCTCTCCCGCTGCGGAGCACAGGCTCCGGACGCGCAGGCTCAGCAGCCACGGCTCACAGGCCCAGCCGCTCCGCGGCATGTGGGATCCTCCCGGACCGGGGTACGAACCCGTGTCCCCTGCATCGGCAGGCGGACTCTCAACCACTGCGCCACCAGGGAAGCCCGGTAATTGTGTTTTTATTTACTGTGAGGTAGCATATGATGGGGAGACCTCAAAACAGCTGGTCTTAGGTGAGAAGTTGGCAGTTTTGTGTTAGCCCATGTTTTACCCATCCTTCTGTTTTTCGTTCTTCGCTGAAAGTAGCTTTTGAGGTAGAAAAGCTTTGGTGAATGCATTTAATATATGCGATATGGAGACATTCACGATGAAAAATATCTAGTCATTCTGACTATTTCATGCTCTTCCATTGGTCACTGAGGGTATAATTCAGACTGACTAGGTACCTGTCTCCTTTCCTCTTTACTATTCTGATTCATCATAAAGCATCTCAAGTGGAGGGGAACTCACCTTTAGGTTTCGTACACGTTTTGTAAATAGCTGCTTTTTTTTTTTTTTTTTTTGGGCCGTGCTCTGCAGCTTGTGGGATCTTAGTTCCCCAACCAGGGATCGAACCCAGGCCTCCGGCAGTGAAAGTGCCGAGTCCTAACCACTGGACCACCAGGGAATTCCTGATAGCTGCTTTTTATATATCTAAATTGACAAAATGTGATTAGGGGTGGGAGGGGGTGGGCCAGTGCCCAGAGAACAATGAGCAATATTTCTCTTTGCCTCCGCTTTCTTTTTCTGTCTCTCTCTAACACAACACACACGCACCACCAGCACCACCACTAGACATAGGTTGAATGCCGGGGGCGGGGGTGGAGGGGAGAATGCCAGTACCTTTCACCCGGGGTTGGGCAGGACCCCTGACTTAACAGAGTTTCTTTTCCTTATCATTTCATGAGCTCAAGAAGAACCAAACTCTTATTCTACCACCTCACCACCATCTCTTTGTTAAATCACTTTATGAATACCATTGAACTGCCCTGATTTAGATATTTTGTGTCAGAAAAACTATTCTAAGTTTGTCCACCGTTTAGAGGAACTGTTAACTTCGGCAGTGATGAGAGGACACACCTGTTGCAGCCAAATAGAGCTGTCTTGAGACCTTAGGACTGATCCCCAGGTGTCTAGCCAGGGAGCGCTTCAGGCTTTAGTGCGTGTGGATGGAACCAACCAGTGAAAGCTTTGTGACAGGAGACTGGAGGAAGCCAGGGACTTCAAGACCGATGAATCCTTTTCTGTTTTTAGTTTAAGTGCCTACCCTCTGTCCCTTGCTCTGGATGGAGCATCACAGCGAGGCCAGAGCCACACGTCCAGAAGAAGCCATGCTTCTTTTATCTTTCACCGTTAAGGTTGTTTCCTTCCCTGAATGCATTCTTGACTTTGAATTGTATGTGTCACTGCTCTGTGTAATTTGCATATTTATATAAAGTACTAGGGCGCTGTGACTTTCCTTAGGCTTCTATGCAGAATTCTTTTCTGGTCATTGTTGCATGGCTACGCCAGTAAGTCAGACATATGATAACAGGCACTTACTATGCGGGAAAGAATGGTTTACTTAATAAATGCTGTTGATATAATTGGCTCTTCGCCTCCAAACACATCTAGACTCCCTGGCTCACTCCGTATTCAAAAGTAACTTCCAGATGTATGAAAGACACAAGTGTAAAAAGTAAAACTACAAAAATAATAGGGGAATGTGTTTGGGACCTTGGGGCTTCTCAAGTGCGAAAAGTGGTTCAGAAGCCATAAAGTAAATGATGGGCAGATTTGCGTGACCATGAAAATTTTTCCTATGACATAAGGCATTCATAAATGAAGCCAAATGACGAGTCATAGACTGGGGGACATAAATGCCACAAATTACCAGGTAAAGGTTTCATATTTCTAATATATCAGCGCATCTTCAAATTGAAAAGATACGCAGCCCTGTAGCGAAGCGGACATTTTACAGAGGAGCGCCTGCAAATAGCCAATGAATATATGCAAATATGTTCAGGGAAATTAAAATTAAAACAAGATACCATTTTTTCAGCCATTTGATTGGCAGAAAATTTAAGAGTAATATCCACTGCTCGCTGGTCTTGGAAAATGGGCACTGTCATGTGCTGATTGAGGAAGTGTGAGCTGCTACAATCTTTTTGCAGATGAGCTGGCTGTTTTTAGTAAAATTGAAAATGGTCATACCGTTTGAATCAGCAGTTCCATTTTTAGGAGGCTTCCCTACTCGAATAAAAATGTCAGTATATAGCATAAGGGAATATTCCTAAGGATGCTTATTGCAGCAGTATTTTTACTGGCAACATAGCAGAAACAGCTTACTCATCCTCTAGGGAATAGGTTGAATTAAATATAATGGATAGTCACAGGATAAAGCTTTAAGTACCGTCTTTATACTGTTGACTCACAAATTATTTCCAGCCTGAACTTCACCGAATTCCAAGCTTGATGTCCACTTAAAATCTCCACTTGGATGTATAATTGGCATCTTAAATTGAACATATCCAAAGCCAAACTGATTTTCCTCCCTTAAACCCATTCCTCACCCTGTTTTTCCATTTTTGTAAATGGCAGATCCATTCTTCAGGTCAAAAAGTTGAAAGTCGTCTTCGACTCCCTGCCCCTTCCCTTTCCCCTCCTTTCACTGCCCTGTGTATTTTCTATCCCTGCCCCTCTCCCAGCACCTCCTTATTTCTATTCCCTGCTTTCTTCATAGTTTATCCCTGTCTGATATACTACGTTCACATTCATTTATATCCTCTCTCTCCCTCTCGTAGTTGTTTAAGCTCCTTGAGGGTCAGGGCTTTGTTTTGCATCCCCAGTACCTAGAACAGTATATTGCACATAGTCAGTGCAAACTTTAGTAATTATTATTATTATTATTTTTTTTGCGGTATGCGGGCCTCTCACTGTTGTGGCCTCCCCCGTTGCGGAGCACAGGCTCCGGACGCGCAGGCTCCGGACGCGCAGGCTCAGCGGCCATGGCCCACGGGCCCAGCCGCTCCGCGGCACATGGGATCCTCCCAGACCGGGGCACGAACCCGTATCCCCTGCATCGGCAGGCGGACTCTCAACCACTTGCGCCACCAGGGAGGCCCTAGTAATTATTTTTTGAATAAATGATTATATTGTGAAAAGAAACAAAGAGTTACTAATTAAGGATTATAGGATCCAATAAAATCAAGCCCAAACTTTGTTTTAATGAACTATGTACCTTTCATTTTTCCTTCCTGTGGCTGTTATGTGGAATTCATTTCTAGACAGGCTCACACAGCTCCAGCTGTCAGGTATTTGCTTGGTGGCTGTCATGATCTGCATGTCTACACGTGTGAAGGAGCTGAGACAGAAAGGTCACCCCTAGAAATCCTGCCTGCTCTCCTGCATCAGGTTTGCCGAATTTGCTTTTGGGGTCTGAAGTATTTGCAGATCAGTTGCAAATGTGTTGTTGCTGCTAGGGACCTAAATATATTGAGCATAGATATCCTGCAGTGTGTTAGTTCCCTTACCCAAATAGGTATGAAGTTTCTTTTGTAACCCTAAAACTGTTAAGTATTCCAGAATGAGAAGCCATATGATTCCATCTGTAGTAGACAATTGCACGTGTATTGCTATGACAGTCTGCTGACTAAAGTGTGGACCCATTCCCCGACCCCGAGATACTTTTGATTTTTAATAATATCTTTTTTTTTTTTTTTGCGGTATGTGGGCCTCTCACTGTTGTGGCCTCTCCCGTTGCGGAGCACAGGCTCCGGATGCGCATGCCCAGCGGCCATGGCTCACGGGCCCAGCCGCTCCGCGGCATATGGGATCCTCCCAGACCGGGGCACGAACCCGTATCCCCTGCATCGGCAGGCAGACTCTTAACCACTGTGCCACCAGGGAGGCCCCTAATAATATCTTTATTGATGTAATTCACATATTAAACAACTTACCCACTTAAGGCGTACAATTCAGTGGTTTTTTATTATATTCACAGAGTTGTACAGTCAAGTTTAGAACAGTTTCATCACTCCGAAAAGAAACCCCATACCCATTAGCAGTCATGCAGCTCTTTCTCCCCAACCCCTAGCCCTTAGGCAACTGCTAATTTACTTTCTGTCTCTATAGATTTTCTGGACTTTTCATGTAAATAGAATCATACAGTATGTGGTCTTTTGTGGTTGGCTTCTTTTAGCATAACGTTCCAAGGTTCATCAATGTTGTAGCATATACATCACTACCTCATTCCTTTTCCTTGCCAAATAGTATTCCATTGTATAAATATACCACATTTTGTTTATACTTTCAATCAATTAATGCTACGGACATTTGTGCAGAGGTTTTTATGTTGGTATATGTTTTCATTTCTCTTAGATACATACCTAGGAGTGGAATTGTTGGGTTATAGGGTAACTCTCTGTTTAACTTTTTGAGGAGCTGTCAGCTATTTTCCAAAGTAGTTGCACCATTCTACATTTTTGCTAGTAGTGTTTGAGGGCCTGAGAGGTTTCTAAAAATGCAGATCTGTTTCTAAGAGTGCCTACCTCATAGGGTTGCCGTGGAGATAAATGAGATAAACCATAAAGCGCTTAAAACAGTTCCTGGCACATAGGAAGCAGTCCATAAGTGCTGGCGGGGCTTCCCTGGTGGCGCAGTGGGAGAGTCCGCCTGCTGATGCAGGGGACACGGGTTCGTGCCCCGGTCTGGGAAGATCCCACATGCCGCGGAGCGGCTGGGCCCGTGAGCCGTGGCTGCTGAGCCTGCGCGTCCGGAGCCTGAGCTCCGCAACGGGAGAGGCCACAGCAGGGAGAGGCCCGCGTACTGCAAAAAAAAAAAAAAAAAAAAAAAAAAAAAGTTGCCTATTTTACTGTTACTGATATAGTGGGTACTCCATGTAGATAACAAGTTCAGAATCAAAGCAGTGTTTCTTTTTTTTATTGTGGTAAAGTATACCTAACATGAACTTTACCACCTTAGCCATTTTCCGGTGTTCAGTTCGGTGGTATTAAATACATTCGCAATGTCGTGCGGTCGGCACCGTCACCACCATCTATCTCCAAAACTCTTCATTTTGTAAAACTGAAACAATGACTCCTTATTTCCTCCCCATCCCCCCAACCGCCACTCTGTTTTCTGTCTCTATGAATTTGACTACTTTAACTACATACTTCATATAATCCATTTTGTAACATGTGTCAGAAGTTTCTTTTTAAGGCTGAACCATAGGCCAATCTATGATATGCTGCATTTTTAAAAAATCCATTCATCCATCAGCAGACATTTGGGTTGCTTTCTCTTTTTAGCAGTTGTGAATAATACCTCCAAGAGCATGTGTATACAAATCTCTTGGAGACCCTACTTTCCTCTTGGGTATATACCTGGAAGTGGAATTGCCAGATTTTTAATTTTGAGGGGGGAACTGCCATACTGGTTTCTGTAGGGGCTGTACCTTTTTACATTCTTACCAGCAGTGCACAAGGACATCCTTACCATCGCTTGTTATTTTCTGTTTTTTTGATGGTAGCTATCCTCATGAATGTGAGGTGGTATCTCATTGTAGTTTTGATTTACATTTCCCTGATAATTAGTGATATTGGGAATCTTTTCGTGTGCTTATTGGCCATTTATATATGTTCTTTGGAGAAATGTCTATTTAAGTCCTTTGCCAATTTTTGAATCGGGTTGTTTATTTTTTGTTGTGTTTTACAAGTTTTTTATATATTATTCCCATATCAGATATGTGAGTTGGAAATATTTTCTCCCATTCTGTGGGTTGCCTTTTTTACTCTGTTGATAGCATCTTTTGATGAACAAAATATTTAAATTTTAATGAAGTCCTGTTTGTTTTTTTCTTTGGTTGCCTGTGCCTTTGGTGTCCAAGAAATCGTTGCCAAATCCAGTGTTGTGAAGCTTTTCAGTGCAGTGTTTCTTAATATCAGAATCACCTGGGCAACTTAAAAAAAAATACAGATGTCTGTTCTTCTTCCCTAAAGTTTTCTGATTCTGGAAGCTGGGATGGGCTCAGGTATACGTATTTAGAAAAAGTTTCCTGAGCGATTTCTGCTGCTCATTTTCTGTTGTGAATCACTGCCTTAGAGACTCCACTCCGTGTGTTTACTCCCAGGAAGCTTTCCCTAGGCCCTCTCGGGCTGGTTTTGTTACTCATCCTTTGTCCTCTCATAATGTGCTTTACCCAGTTTTGTCTTTGGATTTACTTCATTATGATGAAATCTTTAAATCTGCTGTTACAGACTTTGGGTCACTTTGGATGGATAGATGAATGAATGAGTGAAAGACTAGCTCTTTATCACTCAGGGCACATCTTGGATGTTACCTCTTCCAAGGAGCCTTTCCTAACTCTCTTTCCCCTCCACCACAGGCTGGATTAGATGCCTCTCACGTGGGCTGCTTTTAGCAGTCTGCACATGTGTCTTTCATTACACTGGGCTGTAACATCAGTTCATATGCCTCTTCAGTCAGAGTGAACTTTAGTGCAGAACTAATCTTATTTCTTTTTTGACCCCTAATAAAATATCTTGTATATGATAAGCTCATACTTTTTCTGGTGTACTTTATTTTTAACAGCTCTATTGAGACCCCTAATATTCCACTATATATCAATTTGAATAGCTAACATTAAAAAGACTGACAATACCAAGTGATGGTGAGAATGGGGGGCAACTAGAACTTTTATAAACTGCTGGTATGAATGTAAAGTGGCACGGTCACTGGAAATCACTGGAACAGCTCTGTTGAGATACAGTTTACATACTGTAGGATTCACCAATTTTAAGTGTACAATTTAATGAGTTTTGAAGTCACAGAGAATCAGGTAACCACCACTGCAATCATGAAAGAACATTTTTTCATCCACCAAAACTTCTCTTATTCCCTTTGTAGTCTATTCTATCTCCACACCAACTACTTTCCCTGTATCTACTTTTTGTCACCATAGTTTTTTGTTTTGTTTTTTAAATTTATTTTTGGCCATGCTGTGCAGCATGTGGGATCTTATTTCCCCGACCTGGGATCAAACCCATGCCCCCTGCAGTGGAAGCATGGAATCCTAACCTCTGGACAGCCAGGGAATTCCTGTCACCATAGTTTTGACACTTCCAGAATTTTATACAAATGGAATCATGCATGAGGTAGTCTCCTGTGTCTGGTTTCTTAGAATAATGCTTTTGAGGTTCTTTCTGTATTGTTGCATCAGTAGCTGGTTTGCTGAGTATTACTCCATTTTATGGATATACTACATTGTTTATCCATTAACCAGTTGATGGACATTTGGGTTTTTTCCAGATTTGGGCTTTTTTGAGTAAATCTGCTATGAACATTTGAGTACAAGTCCTTGTGTAGACATATGTTTTCATTTTTCTTCAGCAGACTCCTAGAA